>NW_022589711.1:60512102-60777991 GCF_004348235.1 Phoca vitulina | reverse complement strand
GAAGGAAGGAAGGAAGGAAGGAAGGAAGGAAGGAAGGAAGGAAGGAAGGAAGGAAGGAAGGAAGGAAGAAAGGAAGGAAATGAGAAAAAAGAAAAGAAATCAAATTAACACCTGGTTGATGAAATTCTTCACTTTTTTCATGTGCTTGAAGTGGCACTGTACAGACTGCCTGAAATTGCTTAAACACTTCGCAGCCACACAGAATCTTAGATCTTAATATATTCTATTGTTGAAAGGCGGAGGACTGGTTTTATTCAAAAGCCAGAACCATTTGAAACCATTTTTCTTGAAAGTTAAAACAATTGCAGTGAAATTACCAAAACATTTTTGTCTAAATGGAACTATATTTCTAGTTGACTAAGTTTTAAAAGTTTTTGTCATTTTTATTTTCATATATAGAGGTAATCAAATTTGGTTCATAAAATGTGTTTTGTAAAATAACCCTTTGTATTAAACACAGAAAATAGACATATATGCACATACACATACACATACACATATATATATACATAGAAAAACACCCCTTAAATTTTGTCTGTTATTTGGTTTAAAATAATTTTAACCTTACCATAAAGCAGGCACCTTTATTAAAAATGGTACATGGGAGAAAACAGGAATGGTATTAGCAATACGTTTTCCGTAGCTCATCATCATGCCATGTTCTTACATAGTCATTGTCCATATAACAGCTTGTATTCAAGAATAGTTTCATGAATGCTTTCTGTTTCTTTTTCTGTTACATACAGTACTTACGACTTTAAAAAGTGGAAATTGTCATGTAAAAGTTAGCCTTCTTTTTTTAAAAGATTTTATTTATTTATTTATTTAGAGAGCACACATGATTGGGGGGGCAAAAGGGCAGAGGGAGAGAATCTCAAGCAGACTCCTCACTGAGTGTGGAGTTGGATTCAGGGCTCCATCTCATGACCCTGAGATCATGACCTGAGCTGCAATCAAGAGTCAGACACTTAAATGACTGACCCACCCAGGTGCCCCAGCCTTTTTTTTTTAAGATCATCTTCACTGGTGCAGAAATATATTTATAAAATAGTGGCCAACCTTTCATGTTGGTAATCAACACTAATCTTACTAGAAGCGATGAGAAACTGCAACTTAAATCAAATATTGTACAATTAACTTTCATTAATCTTTTTACATAATACTTAATATAATATAAAATAATATACTATTTATTTATGATCTGTATTTTTTTAAAAAATTGGTTTTCCTCCGCCAGTTACTCTATTCTTGGATCACTTTCCCTTTCCTATATGAAGATAAATGTTTGAGAAACACAAAATACCTTTTGGTCTTAACAAAGTTAGTCACTAAAAGAAAGTAAAATACAATTGATTTTCAATTATTTAGTCTATTTATATTTCCCATTAGATTTGGAATCATGAGCTGACTATACCTGCCTACATCATGTATTTATCTCTCCTACCTCAGGATTGCTATATAGGTAAAAAAAGTGTGCTGCCATCCATCTGGTAGGTTATTATGCCTCCACAGAAACTTACATGTATTTATAAGAATTTATAAACATGGATAATATTTATTATATTTATGTTAAGGCAAAAAAAAGCAGGGTACAAAACTGCATATTCAATATGATTACAACTATGTAAAAGAAAAATAGGAAAAAATATCAGAAGGTTAATACACCAAGATAGTAACAATAATTATTTTGGGGGACTGAGTTATGAGTAATTTTTCTTCTTTTTCTATATTCTCTAAATTTTGTATATACCAAGTATAAATTATTTTCATAATATAAAAAGCTTCATGTAAAATGAAGTGTGAGTTTGAGTCATATTTTCAAATAA
Source organism: Phoca vitulina (assembly GCF_004348235.1). NCBI lineage: Eukaryota > Metazoa > Chordata > Mammalia > Carnivora > Phocidae > Phoca > Phoca vitulina. The sequence continues at coordinate 60,776,165 of NW_022589711.1, read as the reverse complement.
TGTTTAAAATCATTCTTCCATTTTGCTGAAGTTATTTTACATGTTGTAGACATGAAAATTCTGAGTCTATGCCAAAAAAGAAGGCTGACCCCCAGTTGGTAGGTATGCCGGTGAGAAGTATGATTTGGATATAAAATAATTGATGGATGGGAAAAAAAAAGGGGGGGGCAAGGGGGAATCATCAGAATAACCAGATAATAGGAATAATGGAACATTGATTATTATTTTTTTAAAAGATTTTATTTTTAAATATTCCTTACTCCCAACGTGGGTCTCAAACTCATGACCCTGAGATCAAGAGTCACACGCTCCACTGACTGAGCCAGCCAGGTGCCCTGGAACATTGATTTTTTTAATATCAGGGTACTGTTGACTGATTCTTGTTCAGGCCCCACTGAGTTTTACTGATCGTTATTATAACTGGTTTACAGGCTTTTTTCCCATATCCTATCAAGTGAAAACATATTTTCCCCCTAAACAAGAGACTTAAAGAATGGAATTAAAAAGTAAAACATTTGGGAAAACACAGGCTGCAGAAAACGAGTCACTGACTTGTGACCTTCAGCAACTTAATTTTCCTCATCAGTAAAATAAGGATCAACAATATGTATTTTACAATGTAAACTACTTTGAGAAATGGCCTTCAAATTAGGTATGCTCATCCTAGCAGGTGTAAGAGAAAAAAAATGATGTACTTTCATTACATATGTGTATATATATGTTATGCATTACAACTTCATATATAAATATATTAATTTATATACAACTCTGCTGACCTCAGTACTCGATGCATGGATTGACCCTCAATGCCCGATGCAGGATTGCTTGTCTCATGTGTCAGATGACCATAGGTCTCACACAGCTCAGGAGGGATCCTGATGGAGGGACCACATCCCAGAGGGCTGGCCGGGCACCCTCACCCATTAGTTTGCTTTTTATTTTATTTTTTTTTCATTAGTGTGCTTTCAGCATATTGTAAGGCATTGCAGTTTTCACATGCTAGCTAAAGGGAATTGTGGATTACATTATCTAGTTTTAACTGCAGGATCCCTCACAAAATGGACTAATGGCTTTGGAAGATCCCTTCAATGAAACCATATATTGAAATTAATATTAATCATATGAATACAAAGGAACAAGAAATGACAAAGCTGACACTTCTCCTTCCCCTACTATGAATCATTAGTAACCACATTAAGCTAAAAAATGACAGTATGTTTAAGCTTTGACATCATTAATAACAAGCATAAAAATAAGGCCAACTTAGAGCCAGGCCTTTGAATCAGAAATTGTAAGTCAAAATTTTCATAGAACATGAAACATTTAATTACATTGCTCTTATTAAAATATTATTATATTTTTATTGAGAACAAAATAAAATTGTGCCTTTAAAAACTGAAGTAATTATTTAAAATAATGTTTGTTTCATATTCATCCGAGTCTTTTAAAATTTCCATTTTTGTGTGTATTTCATAACGTATGCAATATGGTAGTGGTGCAGTAAATGTATATAATAAAAAGGCAAAATGCATATTTTGAGGGTTGTATGTTGCAAATTATGATACTTGGGGGATATGTGATCAAAAAAGTTTGGCAACTACTTGCTTTAAGGATCAGATATAAAAATACATATGAAGTCCCAGAAAAAGCACTTATCACCAGTGGTTGTCAATCTAGTATACTAAGTGGCTCTTATTGAGATAACTGTCAGTGGGGACTTAGATATATTTTTAATTCATTTCAGTGTATACAGGTCTTTACAAACAACCCCATTCTCAGTGGGATATTTATATCACAACCAAGGGCACCTGAGGAGTTATCCGGTGATCCTTGAGCTAACACTGCTTTTCGTCCTCATGGAAAATGGAAGAAGTCTTAGTAACTTAATCACTTTGAGGCTGGTGATCGTCCATTTCTGACTTCTGCTCAGCAAAACTTAACTAGGTTAATGAGAGCAATCTCATTTTCAGGATCCAAAGAGATAGAGAATATAAAATATAAATATAACATACCTTGCTTATTTAAGCCGAAAAGGTTCTAACAGAGAAATTTGGATTTTGGTAATGAAAAAGTTTAAGTATATATAGCAATCTGAGCAAAATGTCTTTTCTCAGAATGAATTAAAGGCATTATTTACTGATCTTACATCTTCTTAGGCTGAGTAAAAGAAGTTGGGGAAAAAAAACAGTAATAGTTATTTTGTCCTACATTTTTGGTTGGTTAGTATCAATACAGGATTAGAGAAGTTAGCATAGTATTCACATTTGACTTAAGGTTTTCCACAGCTTTCTCATGGGACCCGTTCATTCAATATACTGTGACTTTGACGAACACAGATTCCTGTGAAAGGGGGAAGGGAGGCCAGATAATGTTCAGGAACCACATTTCAACTCAATTCTTGAAATGCTATCTCACTTGAATTTTCTATTTATTAGTATTCACATTTATAATTTGTAAAGAAAATCAGTGATTGGGTTTCTTTCTCCCCTTGCCATTCCCTCAACACATGTATATTTAAAAAGACCCCTACATAGTTGACTCATTCAAATTCCATATGCATTCAGCTGTGCAACTAGAAGAAACTTCTATTTCATTGGTGGTTTAGAGAAGCCAATATAATTTGGTCAGTAAAATTATTGAAGGTGATATTTAAATCAAATAAAATGCTGGAAGTTTGAGACCTAGAGTAGAGCAGTAGTGGAGAGATTTGAAAGGATTTCTTGTCATAGTTTTTTCAGAGGTGTGCATTCAAAATCATAATTCACCCATTGTTTCTGAACGGCAGCCCCTCTCACCGTCCAGAGGCCTTTGCTGCCCTGTGACTAAATTCAGCCCTTTACTTTTCCAGTTCTGCTTTCCTAGCCCTGTGAGAACATCCAGCCATTTAAGGGAGTGTCACTCAAGCTTATCCTTTTAATCGGAGCCCTTAGAAGAAATGCCAGTTTGTTTTTGGAGACAGTTAATCTGACGGAAGTAAATTCAAGTTTTGGCAAAGATCTGTGGTAAGATAGAGCAAAAAGCTGCCAAAGAGTATTATTAAAAGAAGAAAAAAAGGCACGACCTCCCCAAGTCAAATGCCAAGCACACCTACATCAGTTTCAATCAAGCTGCAGAAAAATAAGATATTTTTAGATGTATTAAGCCTTAGTGCTTCTTTGCCCCAAGGGCTGTTTTATTACTGCAGAAGGAGCTAGTAATCACTTTTCCATGAGGTTCTTATAATTTAATATGAAATGAGCCTTTAGAAAAACTATACTTCAAAACAAGCCTCAAGAGTTATTCCTTGGCATCGCCTCACTGGCCCTGAAGGCTTCTATTGGGTCTCGCTTTGCTTCATGGCAAGACCCTTCCACATGGCTCTCCACACATCCATCCAGGTCTGCAGATGCACCTCTAATCTTGGGTTCTCTAAGCCCCATTTCACAGGTTGAATTATTATTACACTGCTAAGCGGATGGCTAAACTGATACTGAATGAACTCAAGGCTTCCTAGTACAGAGCTGAGGAGCAAATCAAAGCCTCCATTGTCAGGGTTACTCATGGATGGGATCTTGGAGATGGTCTGGTCTAATATTCCCTTCTTACAGATGAGAAGACTGAGGTTCAAGGTGGCTGTGATGGGCCCAAGTCATATAAGCAATGAAGTGGTAAATATGGAGCACGGATTGCAGCCCAAGTCCAGCCCACAGGATTTTTCAATTCACCACTCTGAGCTTTTTAAAAGTCATACCAAAAAAATAAGAGTCTAGTCCAAGGAATGTAAAGTCCTTCTTTCTCCTTCTCTGTCTCCCTCTTCATTCACTGACAGATCACAGGAGTCTTCTTATGCCATCCTGTGATTCGTGATTTATCACTTCCTAGGATACCAAGGAGAAAGTTACCATAAGCTTCCCTTTACAGAATTTACTCTGGATCATGGGATGAAGGTGGGGAAGGAAGTTCTCAATAACACCCCTCCCCAAAAGAGATGGAGTGGGAGTATGGGTGATTGGAATCCCTTAATCCCATATTAAAACTGAATCCACCAAAGAGAGCTGGGTATGCTCATATCAGTTCCCCTGTTTACCAGGAACTATAATTGGAACCGTATGAAACTACCCATATTCAACCATTTTTTGACTTACAAAAACAACAATCTCATAGAGTTCACCCTAATTTTATCAAGCAGCAACCATGTGCCAGGAACTGCTTGGTGCCAATGAGTAAGTCAACCCTTCAAATGACCTGAGAGTTTAATGTCTCAGTTCCTCCCATACAAATAAGGCAATGGGGGCTCTGAGCGGGGATATGATTTCCCTATAGGTCATAGAACTATAAAGTGAGGACAACAGGATTTGGCCAACCAGATACTGCTCCATATTCCCTGTTCTTTCATGTTGCCTCCAGTGGAGGAAAAGGAGGGTATTCTTGCCATTCACTCTTTCCTTGTTCTCTTCCTCCCCTCCCCTCAGCCCTCTCTCCTCTGGGCACCAGATATTCATGGTGTGCAGGATTCTGACAGAGCCCATTACCCACTGCTCCCTAACCCTGCACCATCCATCAGGCTACCACTGGGAGCTCCTTTTCCTTCTGTCCCCCTTCACTCTCCTGTGTTTTCCTTTTCAGCCCTTCAGTCTGGTTTGGCCCTATCAGCCCCATCTGTGCATTTCCCTGCCCTCCTCTAGAGAGTGGCCCTGTGACGCCCTAAGCATCACATCTTCACAGGAGGTGTTTTAAAGCCCTTACCCCATCAATCAAGGCAGCACTGGAGCTTCAAAGACCCTGCTAGTCAAGGTCCAGGGCACAAGACAGTGGATTACTGAAGAGAATTCAGGGAACTTATAAACTTGAATAGAAACAACATAATTTAATGTTCACTAACTTTTAACTGAAATGTAGCATTTTCTTCCATTTTGAATGAAACAAAACAGTGGTATTAGTGGTACCCATGCCTTTGTGAAATCAGGTGAAATCACAGATATTTTCACATCCCATTACTGTTGTCGTTCTTATCTCAACATGTTGTTTACACTCATCGTGACCCAAAATCATGACCTGCTGCCAGCTCTTATCATTTATCTATTGACAAAGAAGCACATATTATTATATACAAATTTGCTTTTTAATATGTTGGTAAATTTTAACACAACTGGTCTTGTAAACCTACATATTTGATTATATACATTTAAAAGCATTCTTTTGGGAAGGGGTCCATGGGCTTCCCCAGATGGCCCAAAGGGTCCACGGCACATGGTTAAGAACTCCCAGAAGTCAGTTCTGTTGTATCTGAATCCTGACTCCACCCCTTACCAGCTGAGTACTTAGGAAATGTTTCTTTGCTTTTCCAAGCCTTAATTTCTCCAGTCTCTAAAGGTGGGAAGAGAACCTCATAGGTTTGTTGTGAGCGTCATATGAGATCATCTAAGACACATAGCGCCGCACCCAGCTCAGAGTGAGGGCACACTAGTGATATTCCTCATTATTATTAAGAGGCTTTCCATTCCCGATGGTGTCACTTGCCTTATGTGGTCCTCCATTATTCAGAGTTGGCCCAGATGAGTATTTGTGATCTAAGACCTCTAAGGACCAATGTCCTCAAGTCCTTCCAGGAACCCACAGGCCTCTTGGGTAGTTGCCCTCCCAGAAGCAAGAGGTGCATTATTTATTTGCATCTTTCCAAGCCATTGGTCACCAGTAAGCAAGAACTGACTGATATCCATGGGGGTCATTGCTTTTTCCAAAGAGGGAGTTTTCCCTGTGGACCTGGAGTCAGACTTCAGTCCTACTGACAGTCACGTCATGTCCTAGTTCAATCCCTAGTCTAGGCGAGTCCCATAGCCTCTCTGCACCCCACTGTGGAAGCCGCCAGGTGACCTCTGTCTTGTCCTCCTTACCTGGCTGTTGTACAGAACCCTAAAGAGAAGCAAAGGCCCTTTGAAAACTGTGAAGTGTAATCTCAATATTTGCCACACGCCTCCTCCATGCCTGTGCGCACATTTTCTCTTCTGCTAGGAGCACCATTCGTTCTGTATTTCCTGGCCTGACTCCAGTGGCACCTCCTCCAGCAGTCCACCCTGACTGTGACATCTGGGACATGCACCTGACCTTTCCTTTCCTGCCACCTTCATCCATACCCGGCTTTCAGCACTCTTCACTTTCCACTTTACAGCTGTAGGTCTCACCTCCCCTGCCAACTAAGCATTCCATTGTCTAGTTTGACTTTGTATAAATAAAGCTCATGGTATTTTAGGCCCTTACCTAAATATACTAAAAATTCACTAAAAACAAACAAACAAAAACCATTTTTCAAGATGTTGAAGACAATTCCTGCCCTAAAAAGTTTTGATGGGGAGATAATAAATAAAAACATGGGGCAGCTCAAGTGCAAAAGCATTATCCAAATGCCATGCACTGAAGCTGCAAAGAAGGGTCAAGCAGTGGCCTCTCAGTGGGCTGGGAATGAGAGTATGATAGATCATGGAAGGCTTCCTAGAGGAGGTGAATATTGCCAAGGGATAAGTAAGTGCCAGGACTGATGACCTGGATGAAGCAGGGATAATAGGTGGAGTACTAAACACAGAGAATGACACAAAGAGAAGAGCAGGACAGAGAGTTCATCCATTTAGTCCTTCACTTCCTTCTTCCATCAGGTTCTTCCTCTTCAGTGTAAACCTGTTCTGTGCCAGGCATAGTACTAGGCACTGGATAAACATAGATAATGGAGGTTGACAGAGTACTGTGAGAATTATTGAGATAGTAAGGGTATAGTTGTATCTCTAACCCATAGCAAGGACATCAGTGATGTGGGAATTCTGGCTTGTGGAAGCCTGGCAAATGCCTTTTTTTGGAGTGGGGAGGGTCTTCCTGAGCAGACCATGTGTCTTTACCGCCAATAAATGCTTACATGTGGTACAATCAGATCTTTCATCTTTTGGTGACTCAGAATACAGGGAGATTATGAGGTTAATGCTCACTGCAGCTATTAGCCTCACACATAGCACCTATGGCAGGCAGCTTTAGCTTCTCCAAAGAAGGAAAGACTCTTTCTTATAAACTATTTTTTGGTCTTTAATTATCCATTTTTGTAACCCAAAGGTCTTGTGTTGTAACTGTTCCAAATACATACCACTTTCTGTTTATTATCTCAGTTAAAGTGCTCAATGATCCTATGGGAGATGGGTATTTTTCCCCATATTTTGCCGCTGAGGGAATAAAACAGAGAAGTTAATAACTTTCCCAAGGCCACACACCTCATAAGTAATGAAGCCAGGTTTGGTTGCAAAGGCAGTGGGCTTTGCTTTGTTTTCTTTAAAACCATGCTCAGATTGGACGAATTAATATTGTTAAAATGTCCATAGTACCCAAAGTAATATAAAGATTCAATGCAATGCTTAGCAAAATACCAAGGGCATTTTTCACAGAACTAGAACAAATAATTTTAAAATTTATATGGAACCCCAAAAGACCCCCAAATAGCCAAAGCAATCTTGAGAATGAAAGCTGGAGGTGTCATGCTTTTGGATTTCAAACTATACTACAAAACTGCAGCAATCAAAACAGTATGGTACTGAGGCAAAAACAGACACATAAATCAATGGGACAGAATAGAGAGTCTAGAAACAAACCCATACACTTATATGGTCAAATTAATTTTTAACAAAGGAGGCAAGAATATACAATGGGGAAAAGACAGTCTCTTCAAGAAATGGTGTTGGGAAAACTGGACAGCTACATACAAAAGAATGAAACTGGACCACTTTCTAACACCATACACAAAAGTAAACTAAAAGGGGATTAAAGACTTAAATGTAAGACCTGAAACCCTAAAACTCTTAGAAGAAAACATAGGCAATGAGTTCTTCGGCATCTGTCTAAAGGACATGTTTTTGATCTTTTTTCTCAGGCAAGGACAACAAAAGCAAAAATAAGCAATTGGGACTACATCAAATTATAAAGCTTCCTCACAGTGAAGGAAACCATCAACAAAATGACAAGGCCACCTACCGAATGGGAGAAGATATTCACAAATGATATATCCAATAAGAGGTTAACATCCAAAATATATAAAGAATTCAAATAACTCAATAGCAAAAAATAAATAAAAATAAAAATCTGATTAAAAAACGAGCAGAGGATCTGAATAGACATTTTCCAAAGAAGATATACAGATGGCATGAAAAGATGCTCAACATCACTCACCATCAGGGAAATGCAAATCAAAACCACAATAAGATATCATGTCACACCTGTCAGAATGGCTAGTATCAAAAAGATAAGAAATAACAAATGTTGGTGAAAATAAGGAGAAAAGGGAACCTTCATGCACTATTGGTGGGAATGTAAATTGGTGCATTAACAGTATTAAAATTATGAAAAAACAGTATTAAAATAAAAAAATACAACTACCCTGTGATCCAGCAATTCTACTTCTAGATATTTACCCAAGGAAAGCTAAAACACTAGTTTGAAATAATATTTTACATTATTCATTGCAGCATTATTTATAATAGCCAAGTATAGAAGTGACTTCAATGTCCATCAATAGATGAATGGATAAAGATAAAAAAGATGTGGTATATGTATATACATTATGAAATATTATTCAGCCTTAAAAAGGAATGAAATCTTCCTACTTGCAATGTGGATGAACCTAAGGACATCATGCTAATGAGGCAAGTCAGACTGAGAAAGACAAATACTATACAATTTTACTTATATGTGGAATCTGAAAAACAAAACCAAACAGAAACAGACTCATAGATACAGAGAACAAACTGATGGCTTCCAAAAGGGGGAGATGGATGAAGTAGGTGAAGGGGATTAAGAGGTACAAATCTTTCAGTTTTAAAATAAATAAGACAGGGGGATATGATGTATAGCATAGGGAATATAGTCAACAATATTGTAACACCTTTGTACCGATTCAGTTGGTAACTAGACTTATCATGGTTAGCATGCATAATGTATATAAATATTGAATCACTATGTTGCACACCTGAAACTAAAACAATATTGTATGTCAATTATTTAAGTAAAAAAGTGAATCACATAATTCTATGTCCCAGCTTTTTCATATTACATGTCTTTCAGGGAACTTTCTGGGCACGGAGAAGTGTATTGGAGACATACTTCACATGTATATCTTTGTTACACCCAGAAAAAATGCCCTAAACTGAAGAAGGAAAATGCTGATCAAGTCTGTGCTGGGAAATGTAACATGAACCTAATGTTTTAGAATGGATTCTTTAGAATTCAAAAGGACTAATAATAAATATGATGTGGCCATTATTTTTGGTGAGCAATTAGAATAGCATTATCTTGACAGAATTGAATTCCCGTTAATGGAAGTAGAAAGAGTACTTCAGAATTTGGCACATCTTCGCTTTCATGTTTGAAGTAGGCATCGGAAACAATGTTCTCCTAAAAACTTCAAAAGCGCACTTATTGTTGGAAATTTGTTCATGGATATATGTAGCTATTCTTTGGCACTTTTTTTGTAGAATGCTTTAATATTCAATTTCAGAGCATCCATTCACTCACACATTTTAAAATTTAATTTAAGTTGGTGCAAAGAACCATTTGAAATGCAGAGAGCTTGTGGCTTGGCTCACTGAGTTACAAATATGCCCGTATTGCTTTTCATAAGGATATGTTTGTTGAGCTGCATATATGTGTGTGTGTAGAATGATGCCATGGGTATGGGTCTGTTTGCATACATGTGTGCATACACACACACACACACACTTTTACATTCACGGGTGCACATGTTGTGGAACTGCTTTCAAAAGGTTCACTGATTCATTTATTGAACAAATATTCCCTAGCAAACCTCATATGCATCTCTTCTAGACAACTGTAGGGAATTCAAAGAATCCTCAGATTCAGTCTAGTAAGAGGAAAGAAGCCTGAGAAAAATGAAATGCCAAATACCTAACTGAAAAGGGCTACTCGTTACTCTAGGGCAAATGCTTGCTCAGGATTCTAGAAAAAGCCTCACACTAGAGGCCTCACATAAGAGGCCAGGTCTGCAGTTGCCAGTAATAACTGCCATCTGAGGAACTCTCATCATGTATCAGACACTTCATAGGCATTATCTCTGGGTCACATCCCTACTTCTGAGATGAGAAAATAGACATTAGGGGGCTGACCCAAGGATGCACAGCAGCCAAAGTTAGAGGCAGATCCAAACCAGTTCTGCAGGCTGCAAAGTCCTCACGCTTCTCACTCCACCCAGTGTTGCACCGCCTTTCCCGCAGGTCTCCACAGGGCACCGTCCAAAGTGAGACAGGGCCCAGGCACAGAGCGCCATGAGACAGAGCAAGGTGGGCAGTTTGGGAAGGTGTTAACGATTAGACAGAGATTCCAGACTGGCTGAAGAGGGACTGGCAGGCCTTGCAGAGCATCCTTGTCTGTCAGGGACTTTGCCCTGTCTAGGCAAGCTTGATGGGCGCCAGGCACTCCCTCTGCCTTGGACCTTCCAAACACAAGTTTCTCAGTCCCAGGAGAGACTCAGGCTCAGTGCAAAGTAAAATAAAATGTGGGGCGGGCCCCTTCACAGGACCGCTAGGCTATAATGGCGGGCCAGAGGCCTGCACACCAAATGGCGGCTCTCTTAGATCTTATGTGCACACACCTCCTAGTGTGTGATTCCTGGTATGGTGTATGTTCATGTACACGCATATGTCCTATATATGTTTTAGAGACATGAGTGGTTGGCATCGGTAGAAGACAGAGAACACTCTTTTGGTCAATCTTCAGGAGTAGAATTTATTATTCCTTAGGAGTAGAATTTATTATTTCTATTATGAAAATCAGATATATGTTAATTTTTCATTGCTATAATACTTGCTTAAGTGCTTTTATTTTTACCATGCTTATGCCACTTTTTTTTTTTTTTTTTGCCTTTTTTAGAGGGGGAGATGAGTTTTTAAAAGAAATATTGTTGGTGTCCTTCATATTAAATTTTGAGGCCCTATGGTCTAAGAAATTTTATGCTCAGTAATAAAATATAATACTTCACATCATAAGGTGAAAACATTTCAACATTTGTTTAGGATGCCTACTCAAGAAATGGCAGGACCTGCCCCTCCTGCCCCTCCCCCGCCAACTGCCACAATGCCTGCTATGCAAAACAATGGCCATGAAGGAGGCCAAGAAATGGAGTCTTTCCTCCCCCTCCCCCCTCTCCCCCCCATTCTCACTCTCCAAGTAAAGCAAGCCCTAGGCTTTTTTTTCTTTTTTAATAAAATTATTATCTTAGAATAGTTTTAGGTTTACAGAAAAGCTGTGAAGATAGTACAGAGAATTCCTATATGCTCTGCTCCCAGTTTCCCCTATTATTAACAACTTACATTGTATGGCACAGTTGTCACAATTAATGAACCAATATAGATACATTCTTATGTGCCAAAGTCCACTCTTTCTTGGGATATCCATAGTTTTGTCCTTTATCTCTTCCAGGAAATCTGGACAGTTCCTCAAGACTTCTTTGTATTTGAAGACCTTGAGAGTTTTGAGCATATTTTGAAGATAGCTTAGATATCATGTGGGTTGTCCCTCAAGAGATATCTGTCTGGGGCTCCTGGGTGGCTCAGTCAGTTGGGCGTTTGCCTTCGGCTCAGGTCATGATCCCAGGGTCCTGGGATCGACCTCTGCATGGGCTTCCCTGCTCGGCAGGAAACCTGCTTCTCCCTCTCCTACTCCCCCTGCTTGTGTTCCCCCCGCCCCGTCAAAATAAATAAATAAAATCTTTAATAAAAAAAATCAAATTTTAAGAGATATCTGTCTGAAGTTTTTCTCATAAATCAACTGTAGGTGTGGGTTTTGGGGAGGAAGACCACACAGGTAAAGGGATACTATCTTCTGATAACAAGTCTTCTTTTTTAACATAAGTTAAATACCTGGTGCATAGCGGGCACTCAATAATTAACACAGATTCTTCTCTTCCCATCCCTCAGGCCAGTTTAGGAACCAGAAAATTATCTGTACATGAAACTTCTTAACCATGTTCCAGGTCCTCTTTTCTAGGAAAGGTATGATCCAGATGAAAAGCAGGCTTGAGAATAAAGAGGAAGTTTGGATTGCTGTTAACATATTCGGGGACAGCCCCCTGAGTACAAGTGCTCCCTGTGCTTTGTCCTTCTGGGACCTCTCTCATGTCCTGTGCCCCAGAAAGGTGATCTCTATGGTCTAACAGACAGATTCTTTGCTGTCTAGATTTGTGTGGGGTTTGGTCAACGGAGCCAGTTATGGAGCAAGGAGTTGCATTGCTCCAAGGAGGAATGGAGCAGGAATTAAATGAGCAAGAGAGTAACTTTGTACATTGTCCCTTTATTTATCCATTTTGAGTGACTCTTTCTCAACAGGATCTTGACTATATATACATATATAGTCAAATATATATATATATTTATACATACATATACAAATATATATATATTTTACATACATATATATATATATATTTGGATACAGAAAGAAATCTAAAGGGCTTATGACAGGTCAGGTGGCCAAGTAGCAGCTACTGAATCATGACCTACTTGTGTGGTTTGGTAGGATTAGAGAATGAGTACTGTATCAGACACATCTATGCTACTGCTCTCTGTCCATGGAATGTTCTTCAGACGACCTTTGCAATTTTTTTTGTTTTGTTTTGTTTTGTGGTAGAAGCAGATCTTTTTTTTTTTTTTTTAATTTTTTTATTGTTATGTTAATCCCCCTTTTGCAATTTTTTAAAAATTATGTTGCCAGTATACAAAATATGTTTGGAATTTTAGAACCCATGTTTTGAAAATTATCTTTAGAGACAGTTTAATAGCCACCTTACCAAACTTGATTTCTCCTCTCTCTGACAACCTGGCTTCTGAATTTCTTTTGACTGTTTCTAAAACTCAAATCTGAAGTCAAAGAGTAAAGGTTTTACTGGTGATATTTAGAACAACAAGCCATAGACTCTGAGGGATTTTTTTTTAATTTTTCAAAAAATCTTTTTAAAAAGAGAGAGATGGAGAGAAAGATCCAGATTTGTTGAGCCACGGCAACATTTGGAATAACCCAGAGTATACATAGGTGACAACTTTTGAGTGGGCAGGATCCATTTGGATATATAGATTCTGCTGTGTTTGTTTAAAAACCTGTCATTAGATCATAAATAGCACAGTGTTCTACAATGCAGGTTCTGGGGTCAACTGGCTAGTTTTATTTTTATTTTTTAAGTTTTTATTTATATTCCAGTTATCATACAGTGTAATATTAGTTTCAGTTGTACAATATGGTGATTTGACACCTCCATAGAACACGCAGTCCTCATCTCAAGTGCACTCCTTAATCCCTATCGCCTATTTCCCCATCCCCCCCTCCCTCTCCCCTCTGGTAGCCATCCATTTGTTCTCTATAGTTAAGAATCTGTTTCACGGTTTTCCTCTCTCTTTTTGTCCCTTTGTTCTTTTGTTTTGTTTCTCAAATTCCACACAAGAGTGAAATCATATGGTATTTGTATTTCTCCGACTTATTTCACTTAACATAATACTCTCTAGCTCCATCCATTTCATTGCAAATGCCGAGAATTTGTATTTTTTATGGCTGAGTAATATTCCATTGTGTGTGTTTGTGTGTGTGTGTGTGTGTGTATATATATATATGCCACATCTTCCTTTTGTATTCCCCTCAGAACTAGGGCTAGGGTTTGGGTTCAGGTTAGGGAAAGGGTAAGTGGTAGGGTTAGGGTCAGGGTGAGGGTATGTGTCTTGTGTACTGCAGTTCAGAGACCTCTACAGAGTTAGGGTTAAGATTAGGGTTAGAATTAGCATTAGGGCTTAGGCGTTTGGGGTTTATGGTTTAGAGTTAGTGTTAGGGTTAGGGCTGGGCTATGTGCCTAGTATCCTACAGTTCAGAGACCTCTCCAGAGAATAAACCCCTGGATTTCTGTTTGGGTGTGATTAGACATGGCATCCATCCACCAAGCCAAGGGAAGGGTGGGGGGGGGGGATTTAGAGCTCTAAATACTCTTTATTTTATATATTTTTAATTCTGGCTTCTTTCTTTATTATCTGTGTGCGACCTTAGACAAGTTCCTTAACTCTCTCAGCCTAGGGTTTCTCGCCGGTAACATGGAGACAATAATAGTACCAGCGTCACAGCGTTTCTCTTATAATTAAAAGAATTAGTATATGTAAAGCCTTTTAAAGATTTTATTTATTTATTTATTTGAGAGAGAGAGCACACACATGCAAGCTGGGGGAGGGGCAGAAGGAGAGGGAGAAAGAGAGAGAATCTCAAGCAGACTCCCCGCTGAGCATGTACTCCCCCCACAAGCGGGCTCGATCTCAAGACCCTGAGATCATGACCTGAGCCGAAATCAAGAGTCAGTCACTTAACAACTGAGCCACCCAGGTGCCCCGATGTAGCACATTTTAAATGATGTTGGAACATACAAAGGACTGAAACATTTGGTATCACCATTGTGTACTATATTGTGTCATAGATCTCGATTAATGACCATCGGTGTTTGGTCAATTTATGCATTGTGGCTGTATTGCAATAGTCTTCAATCTTGTTTCTTTATTTAACTGATGGCTGTTATCTTCATTAGGCATGGCTACCATATGGAAAGTAAGGTGTGCTCAGAGGTTAACAAAGTAAAGAAATGTATTTGTATTTATACTTACATTTTTGTTGCCACAGAAAAAAAATGAGTGTTATTTCTTTAAAAAGAAAAAGTCCCTGATGGGCTAAAGCGTCTGAAGATATTCAACTAAACAAGCCTTGAGGCCGAGGAAGAAATTAGAGTCTGCTAATTCACCAGTTCTTGATGGGCCCTAGTCCCCTAATATGGCCCAACCAGGGAGACAGAAAAAGCAGGAATATCATCACCAAAAGCATGCTGTGCAATTAAAAAATGACATACATAGGAATTATTTTTCTTTCCAAAGCTTTCAAGTGAACACGCTTTCTAATTAATGACAGGTTTTACTTTTCAATTTCTAAGTTGCCGTGTATTCTTGGTATATAAATACACACACAAATATACAGACACATGTATTTCTTACATGATTGTACAGTCAAACTAAGTTAGCTGGAAGTACTGAGTAACCTCGTGAACTAATGAAGCAAACATGCGCCCCCGCTGGGCTGTGGAAGGCTTCCAGGACCCCCAAGCATACACCTGCAGAAATCGGTGATTCACCTCTGAGTCACTCGGCAAGTGTTAGCAGAGAGAAGCAGTCGGGATGCGGAGGGTGCAGTTGGCCGCCAGTTCTCTCCTGCTTTCCCAGAATAATGACATTAATGACACTTCCAAACAGCTCACCCAGTCACAAAGTGGGAGATTGCAAAATCCATGTGGCAGCGGATTTCCTAATAGGATGCATTAAACAGGACATTGCATGTTTTATGGGCTGGGGTTGATTAGACCATAAGACTTAAAATATGTAGCTAAAGTGGTTGAAAAATAGGCCTTGGAAGTTCAGATCAAAGCATTACAGGGGGGTGATTAGATAAATAAAAAGTTTAAGCCTAACTGAGCAAATAATTGCACATCCCCTGAAAAGCTCAGTTCACAGGGATTGATCAAATGTGAGTCACCCCGGACACAGATGTCTTTCTAAGAATATTCCTTTTAATTTTTTTAATATACATCAAAAGAAAAAAAATCTGAGTACTGACCAGCAAATACTCCTGTTTGTATAAGAAAAGCCTCTTTAAGATACTGACAAAATATATGTGTATATATATGTATACACATATATATATATCCCTCATTGTTTAAACTGACCAGTTTTTTTTTTTCTTTCTTTTCCTTCTCAGTCTGTAGTGAAAGGTTTTTGCTTCTTCAAATGCAGACTAATAGAGCTCGCCTAAAAAAAATTCTAAAAGATTTCTGGTGCCTTATCTTGTCCATTATTATATAAAAGTCAGATGTAGATTTATGTTACAAGCATATACAATTACCTCTCTATAGAAAAATATGTCAGTGGGGGATGATTCGTCTTTGTCTAGCTAAAAAACAAAACGAGCTTTGCAAAGCTTATTTGTGCCTTGGTATGTGCCAGATACAAGTTATCTCATTTAATCCTCCTGACAAGGCTCGAGGGCAGGTTTTCATATTCCCAGTTTATGTGCAAGGAAGTTGAGGCACAAGTGGGATTAAGCACCGTGCCCTGAGTCACGAGGCTGGGAAGTGGCGCGGAGTGTGAGGGACCAGGTCTGACACTGGAGTCTTCCCACCCAAGAGCGCCCCTGTCTGACAGTCATTCTCCAGTGGCTGCTGGACTCTGCAACTGCACTTAGATTCCAGTCATTTCTATGAGCTCATCTTGGCTGTTTCCTTGAGGCAGGCTCCCAGTATTATTTCTTATTTTGAAAATAAGCCATCTGTGATAGACATCATAGCTTTCCAAAAACCACAGAAAACAAGGCAGATGGGTGGATAGACATGCATTCAGAGCTGCTAAATTTCAAGTCTGCGATTTGGTCACTAGTCCTCTGTGACCAGATGGTGACCAGGCAAGACATGTTGGTAGCCAGGGTTCTTGTCCATGTCTCAGAATCAGCAGTTTCTTGAAAGCAGCTTTTATCTTACAACAACCCCCCAAAATTGGTGGTCAGAACTGGGGACAGGGGGATGGAAAATAGTAGCATCAATGCGTGTCCGTGAATCAATACAAGGTCTCCAGTTCTGCCTGTGAGCTAGCTTTCACAGTATCATTGGCCATATTTTGGTACCTTAGTTTACCCTCCAGTTATAGCGAACACATTTATGACCTTTGTTTCCTCAAATATTTCTGCAACAGGCTGTTGCTTTATATTTCAGTGCCCCTTCAGACCGCAAAGGGTAGGAAAACAGGTTAGCACAGGGAAACAACTGTTCCCTCAGGCAGTTGGACTAGCCTGGTCCAAATCCCGGCTGTGCGACTTTGAGACAGTTTTCTCTAAGCTCTCTGTAGCTCAGGATCGGCTCATAGGGTACTGTCTTAGTCAGCTTGGGTTGCCATAACAAAATACCATAGACTGGGCAGCTTAAGCAACAGAAATGTTTGTCTCACAGTTTTGGAGCCTTGGAAGTCTAAGATCAAAGTGCCAGTCGCTTAGGTTCCTGGCGAGAGCCCCCTTCCTGGTTTGCAGACAGCTGTCTTCCTGCTTTGTCCTCACATGGTAGACAGAGAGCAAGAGCAAGTCCTCTGGTCTCTTGTTACAAAGGCACTAATCCCATGGTGAAGACCCCACCCTCCTGACCTCCTCTAACCCTAACCACCTCCCAAAGGCTCCACCTCCAGATCGCATCACAAGGGGGTTAGGCTTCAATACATGAATT
The DNA here is from genome assembly GCF_004348235.1 of Phoca vitulina. NCBI lineage: Eukaryota > Metazoa > Chordata > Mammalia > Carnivora > Phocidae > Phoca > Phoca vitulina. Next base: position 60,758,875 of record NW_022589711.1, on the reverse strand, counting down.
GCTTTGGTGGGGAGGGAAGACACAAACATTTAGCCCGTAACAGGTGCAGTCTGTGAAGCAATTGGCAAGCACTCCATGAAAGTTGGCCATCACTAACTCAGGTTCTAAAATTAAGGAAACACATGAAATATATTAAAATGCACCTGTTTAGGGGCACCTGGGTGGCTCAGTCAGTTAAGCGTCTGTCTTCGGCTCGGGTCACGATCCCAGGGTCCTGGGATGGAGCCCCACCTCAGGCTCCCTGCTCAGTGGGGAGCCCCCCAAATTGGAGCCTGTTTCTCCTTCTCCCTCTGCAGTTCACCCGGCTTGTGCTCTCTCTCTCTCTCTCTCTCTCTGTCAAATAAATAAGTAAAATCTCTTAAAGAAATAAAATGCACCTGTTTACTCATTTTGATGAATTTAGAGGAACCAGCTTTTATTGTGCTAGATGCTGGGTCACACACACAAGGGACAAAGAAGATTGAGGTAAGGTTGCATCCTTCAAGGAGCTCCTGGTCGCCTGTGCCCCTTGGAAGAAACTTCTCTAGAAGATACCCTCTCCCCCTGAGCATCACCCTCGGTCTTGCCGGGGGGGTGACCAGCCATGAACAAACATCCACGGGACACAATCTGCTGAAGAACTTTGCAAGCCTTGGGGTGGAGAGTCACTAGACAGGTGTTCAAATCCTGGCTGTTGTAGTTATTGACTCCAACTTTGGGCAAGTCACTTAACCCCATTCAGTTCAGCTTTCTCCTCTGTGGAATCATTTGTTTGTTTGTTTCTTTAAAAATATTAATGTGTATTGTGCACTGTTGGTGGGAATGGAAATTGGTGAAGCCACTACGGCACACAGGATGGAGGGTCCTCAAAAATTAAAAATAGAACTACTGTATGATCCAGCAATTCCACTTCTGGGTATTTATCCAAAGACAATGAGAACACTAACTTGAAAAGACACATGCACCCCATGTTCATTGAAGCATTATTTATAATAGCCAATACACGAAACAATCTAAGTGTCCATGGATAAAGAAGATGTGATACACACACACACACACACACACGATGAACTATTCCTCAACCATAAAAAAGAATGAAATTTGCAACCACTATTTGATCTCACTTACATGTGAAATCTGAAAGAAAACAAAAATAAAAAAACCCAACTCAGAGACAACAGATAGGTGATTGCCAGAGATTGGGAGGAGGGGCAGGTAGACAAAATGGGTGTAGGGGGCCAAAAGGTACAAACTTCCATTTATAAAATAAAAAAGTCCTGGGGATCTAATGTACAGCATGATGACTATAGTTACTAATACTCTGTTGCATACTGGAGAATTGCTAAGAGAGTAAATCTTAAAAGTTCTTTTCACAAGATAAAGAATTTTGGCACTTTGGAGGATGACAGATATTCACTAAACTTACTGTGGTAATCATTTTGCAATATATACAAATACTGAATCATTATGTTGTACACCTGAAACTAATACAATGTATGTCAATTACGCCTCGATAAAAAAATTAATGTATTTATTATTATTGCGTCAAAGAAATGGTGCTCACCTCGCACCTTTGAGTGGCGCTCCAGCAGGAGACAAGGAGACAGCTCTGCAGAGCATCGGGGCTGCAGTCCTTGGGCCGAGTAGGTACCAGGGCTGTCATCCTAATAACATGCCGTAGATGTAATAGCAGCAGCCCTAGCTCGCAGACATTCTGGGAACTACATGAAATATAGGGAAAATCATCTAGCTATAGTTTTCACCGGCAAGTACTTGATAAATGTTCTCAAAATAAACAAAACGAAACCGAGCACAGTCTGCCCTTGTCAGGAGTGGGTGTGAGAAGAAAGGCTGTGTACTATCAACACGTTTATCTGCAACAACGGGTCAGAGCTCCATAAACAGCTATAATGCACTTAGGATGTAGCTGCATGAAGTAAAAACAAACAAACAGAGTGGCTGAGTGCCCTAAACCTCTGTCATCATCCTCAGGAATCCATTGGCTGTGGGTCTTCCAAGTTTCAGTGTTAAAATTTAGTAGGATCTAGCACCAAAAGATGAAGCAGATAATAAAGTGAGAAGTTTTTCCACTGTGTTACTTAGGTTTTCACGGATTCATTTAGAAATTACCCACATGTTCAAAAGAAAACAAAAGAAAACCCTACAAGTCTCAAACAGGGCTGGTTGCTTCTCCCCTAGAGCAGTTTTCCACATTCACTTAGTCTCATGGAAATGCAGACTCAAAGGAAAGTTTTAAGAGTGATACAGGCTCATTATCCACCCCACCCCCAACTTTGCATTTAAACCTCAATAAATATTAATGGAGAGAGTGAGCTAACATAGAGCATAAAGTCAGAGTACCCTTCTCACAATTTTAAAAACAATACAATAACAGGCTGATTTTAAATTGACAAATGAGAAGACGGAGTACTTAAAAACACTTCTGACTTAAGGAGTAGCAAACCCCAATATTAAAAGTACAGCAAATGACCCTTTTACCAAGTTCAATGCTAGGGCTATTCTAAGCTTGCTAAAGTATTAGAAATCAATAATTTAAAAATTAAAAAAATTGTGTGTGTGTGTGTGTGTGTGTTAGAGCCAGGTAGACCAAAATGTTAAATAACCACAACAGAGTAGGATCACAAATCACTAATTGCATCTCTTTGATACATAAAAAGTGTCAAAAATAATAATCTTCCCTGCTGAGAGAGACCCATTGCATATCAAGCAGGATATGTGTGCACATCTGTCGAGCACTGCCCTAGCCCCAGATGCGCAAAGATGAAGCAAATTCATTCCTGCTCTCTAGCTCACACTAGCAGTGGTTCTTAAACAGTTCAAGCTCTATGAGCCTGTGGCTTCATCCCTGAAAAAATGTCCATATGCACAAACAAACGTTTCAGGTGACTGAAGGAAACCCTAATCCTCATCAAGTCCAGAAGTAGTATGAATTGAGCAGGTTATAAATCCTTAAAGGTTTGTGGTGTCCCCTTCCCACATGTAATTCAAAATATGTTTTAAATATTTTAAAGAAACAAAAATGAAGTTCTATAAATTAAAACTGCCTCTTTCTAGGACTTCTAATTGCCATTTCTATATGGTAGCTCTTTGTTTGTTTGTTTTTGGTGTTGGTGTTTTTAGTTGTTTGTTTGGTTTAATGCCTCTGCTTGGCCAGAACCCTACGTGTATATTTAATTTGCCTGTGGATAATCCAGCACTAATCTAGAGGGAGACACAACTCCCCAAACACATTTATTACCCTACAGGATACTATGAACTCTGTAACTATCTGGGAGTACAGAGCAGATGACCTGGGGAAGAAAGTTTCATCTCAACCCAGTCATCCAAATACAAGTTTTGAGCTCAAATGGAATGTTCCTTCAGTGATGCCAAGGAGAGGTAATGACCCTCAGTTAACAAGCAGTGTCCTCCAGGGTGCCCTCAACAACCCGCTCAGACTAACAGTTGGGAAGGGCACATGTAAGGCTGGTGTGGAGAGCAGAAAGGGAAGACATTTGGGTAGCATTGGATGCTCTGTCCTGTTTTCCAACAAAAGATGGTGAGGATTAGGGGCAAGTTAGTGTGAGAGCCGACGTGCAGCCGGGGGCCAGCAGAGGAAGGGGAGAGCAAAGATTGTGGCAAGAAAAGACTCATCATGTGAGAGAAAATCCCGATGCACAATAAAGGAATGGGGAGGGGAATGGTTAAGGGAAGGATAGAGGAGGTCGCCAAGCCAGGACTGCTTGGCGACGTACCTTTAATGTTGACAACAGAACAAAGAAGCCCCCCGAGCAAAGACACCCAAGTGACCTGGGTTCCCATTCAAGAAAGATCTCCATTCTTAGTGCTCAAGTTAGTCGCCTCATAAGACGTTTGTTTTTAACTTTCACACACACATTGACCCAGGTCTTCTCAATCGCCACCTGCTTCCACCCAAACATCCAGAGAAGAGTTGACTGTTTATTTATTTATGCCCTGCCTGTTTCCAAAATGGATTTAAGGCAGCAGAACACAAGAGGTAAGTCAAATTTCAATGTTAAAAATTCATTACTAAGAATTTTCCATATCTTTAGCCAGACAACACTTGATCATTAGGATGTGATGTTAGTGCTGCTGACACTGTTTATATTCTGTTTATATACTGTTTCTTTCTGCCTACGTAATAGAGAAAAAGATCGCTTGTCCTCAGCTCTGTACTGGTTCCTTTTAAATATTTCAGGGCAGGGTATCAAGAACCATATTTGCAGATGGAGAGGCAGTCCGTGGGTTTGAAGGTCGTGATGATAATCACTACCATTTCAAGGGTACCTGCCATTTTACATAAGACTACATTGAATCCTCACAACGTTTTAAGAATTTATTATTATTCCTCATTCTACAGATGAGAAAACTGAGAACCAAAATGGGAATTATTAACTTGCCTGAGGTCACATGGCTAATGGTGACAGGTTTCCAACACAGTTGTGATGGACTTTGAACCACACCTGTTTTCCTTTAGACTGCTCTGCCTTCCTGAAGTGGGGGGGAAGGTGAGAAGAGGGGCGCCCTCAGCTGTCTGTGGGAGGAAACTCAGGACTAGACCCTAAAGTAGAGATATGTGCTTGGCACATAGCATATGTCCTTGTTTCTGAAACACATCTTTGCTGTTGGCCTGTTCCAAGGGTTTTATTCATGTTTCCACCTAAATGAACAGGGCTTGCTTTAGTATCACTTATGTAATGTAAATATCAACTTTCCCACGTTTTCCTTTTGGAGACTGTGGGTTTGGGCCTGAATTTGTGCATGTTTTTCCTGGCTGATCATAGCCGTGAGCAGCTTAAGTGATTGTTTAAGAGAAAAGGTAAACACACTGTTTTCAAACACCACTACAGAAGTAAGATTATGTAAATTAAGATCCTCAGTTACAATTTTTGTCTTTTACATAGTACTTTAAAAATTTTAGGGGATAGAGGAAAAGGCTGGATGTAATTTTTAAAAATGGGGATTTATGGGGCGCCTGGGTGGCTCAGTCGTTAAGCGTCTGCCTTCGGCTCAGGTCATGATCCCAGGGTCCTGGGATCGAGCCCCACATCGGGCTCCTGCTTGGCGGGAAGTCTGCTTCTCCCTCTCCCATTCCCCCTGCTTGTGCTCCCTCTCTCGCTGTGTCTCTCTCTGTCAAATAAAGAAATAAAATCTTTAAAAAAAAAAAAAAAAAGGGGGGGATTTAACAGGATCCAATCAGGAGTTAGACATTTATGTGCTAGATAGTCTTAGAATATCCCTCTGGCAGCCCCTGCTTCTGTGACTTGTGTCTGTAAGAACACCAAGGCCAAGGTCAAAGTCAGATGTGCCACCAAGATGCTGAGATAGGTACCCAGACCTGCATCAGCAGAAGAGTTCTTTGGTGGAATGTTCCCCTGTGTCCAAATGAATTGGTCTGCCTTGCATTTCATGAGCTAGGGCTGAGCTCTTTTACAAGGCAGTGACCGAGCAATGGTTTTTGAAATGTTTCTGAAAAATGAAACAGGAGTTTCCACTCCCCCCCTTAAGCCTGATATGAATCTTCTGCTCATTATCTGTTTAAGGTCATCTGTATGTCAATAAAAATAGTGGTGTTTCCAACAAAAGATTTATTTTTGTTCCTAACCATAACCAACATCAACTCAAAGTCCACTCCCGATGGCTGTGGGCCTGGATCAAAGATGTTCTTTTCAAAAGCAGATCACCAAGGCCTATGAGACATATAGGTTGACAGTGCTGTAAACTTGAAGACAATCAGGGCAGCACATATAGATGGGCAATCTGGAAATGATCTTGATGATAAGTAACTGATACTAGTTGATGATAAGTAACTAATACTAATACTAGTTAGATATACTATCATTCTCTTCTTCCACCTTCCATTTACTATGGTAGAACTTTCTTACATAAAATATAAAGAAGAAGAAAAATGTAATAATCACATGTAATCCTACCACACAAAAAATAACCACAGTTAATGTTTTGGAATATAACCTTTCAGTCTCTTTTTAAAAAATTATTTATTTATTTATTTATTTATGAGAGAGAAAGAGAGAGAGAGAGAGAGCCTGCGCATGAGCACAAGTGGGAGAGGCAGAGGGAGAGGGAGAGAAAATCTCGAGCAGACTCCGTGCTGAGCACTTAGCCCTACGTGGGGCTCGATCTCACAGCCCTGAGATCACAACCTGCGCTGAAACCAAGAGTTGGCCACTCAACTGACTGTGCCACCCATACACCCCGACCTTTCAGTCTCTTAAATGCAGAGTATTTATTTATTTTCAAGTACAGGCATACCTCAGAGATGTTGTGGGTTCAGTTTCAGACCACCACAATAAAGCAAATATGTCATAAAAACAAGTCTAATGAATTTTTTGGTTTCCAGTGCATATAAAAGTTATGTTTACACTATACTGTAGCCCATAAGTGTGCAATAGCATTATGTCTTAAAAAATGTACATATTTTATTTTATTTATTTATTTATTTTTAAAGATTTTATTTATTTATTTGACAGAGAGAGACACAGCGAGAGAGCGAACACAAGCAGGGGGAGTGGGAGAGGGAGAAGCAGGCTTCCCGCGGAGCAGGGAGCCCGATGTGGGGCTCGATCTCAGGGCTCTGGGATCATGACCTGAGCCGAAGGCAGACGCTTAACGACTGAGCCACCCAGGCGCCCCTAAAAAATGTACATATTTTAATTTAAAAATACTTTATTACTAAAAAATGCTAACCATTATCTGAGCTTTCAGTGAGTTGTAGGTTTTTTGCTGGTGGAGGGTCTTGCCTCAATGTTGATGGCTGCTGACTGCTCAGGGTGGTGGTAGCTGGAAGGTGGGGTGGCTGTGGTAATTTCTTAAAATACGATAACAATGAAGTTTGATGCATTGACTGACTCTTCCTTTAATGAACAATTTCTTGGCAGCATGTGATGCTGTTTGATAGCATTTTACCCACAGTAGAACTTTCAAAATTGGACTCAGTCCTCTCAAACCCTGCCTTCTTTATCAACTAAGTTTATGTAGTATTCTAAATCTCTTGTTGTCATTTCAACAATCTTCACAGCGTCTTTACTAGGAGTAGATTCCATCTCAAGAAACCACTTTCTCTGTTCATTCATAAGAAGCAACTCCTGATCCGTTACTTTTATCATGAGATCACAGCAATTCAGTCCCATCTTCAGGCTCCACTTTTAATTCCAGTTCTCTTGCTATTTCCACTACACCTGCAGTTACTTCCCCACTGAAGTCTTGAGCCCCTCCCTGTCATCTATAAGGGCTGGAATCAACTTCTTGCTGTTAATGCTGATATTTTGACCTCTTATGATGAACCACAAATGTTCTTAATGGCATCTAGAATGGTGAATTCTTTTTTTTTTTTAAAGATTTTATTTATTTATTTGACAGAGAGAAACAGAGTGAGAGAGGGAACACAAGCAGGGGGAGTGGGAGAGGGAGAAGCAGGCTTCCCGCGGAGCAGGGAGCCTGACGCGGGGCTCGATCCCAGGACCCTGGGATCATGACCTGGGATCATGACTTAACAACTGAGCCACCCAGGCGCCCCTATAAATAGCTTTTAAAAAACTAATTTTAAAGGTAACATATGCTGACTGTTTAAAAACAAATCAGACACACAATAAAGAAGGAAGTAAAAATAATAACAATAATTAATAATAATAATAATGTATACTCAGTCTTATCACACAAGGCAGAATTTCTGCCTCAAAGATTTGTGTATTTTGAAAGTTTTATTTATGTGTTGACAATTTATCCACAAAAGTTATATCAGTTTATATTTTAACAAGAATATATGAGAATATCTGTTCTTTTCATAACCTCAAAGAACCTTTGAATATTATCTTCTTTCAGCTTAATTTGATAGGCTGAAAAAAGGGGGACAAGATTTTATTTTCCATGTCCTTGATTCTTAGTAAGGTTGATTATTCTTATATGTTTATTTGTATTTCTCACTATAAATTGCTTATTTATTTTTTTGCCTCCTTTGCAATGTGTTTGTAAAAGCCCCTTTGTAGTCAGGTTGTCAATCATTTTTCTGCCAGCTGTATTAAATATTTTCCTTAGTTTATTCTTTGCCTTTGAATTGTTTGCCTATTTTTAAGTCTTTATTTTTAAATAATTTTAGATTTATTGAAGAGTTACAAAGGTGTACAGAGAGTTCCTATATATCCTTTATCCAGCTTCCCCTTCTTACTTACATAATTACAGTACAATTTTCAAAATTAAGAAATAGACATTGGTACGATACTATTAACTAGTGTTTTATTTAGAATAGACTTTATTCAGATTTTGCCAATTTTTCCACTAATAGTATTTTTCCGTTCCAGTATCTAATCTAGGATCCCACATTGCTTCAATTTTTATGTCTCCTTAGTCTCCTCCAATCTGTGACCGTTTTAGGTTTCCCTTATTTTCATGATCTTGACACTTTTAAAGAATACTAGTTAGGTATTTTGTAGAGTGTTACTCAGTTGGGGTTTCCCCACTTAAAATTATCCCTTTTTTCTCTTTCTATACTCAATTGTTAGAGACAAGTCATTAAGGCCAGTGCTCGTTCCAGTGGGAGGTGGGCTAATCTCCACTACCCAAAGAGTTGAGTATCATAGAATTTGAGGACATATGTTAAAACCATCACATTAATAAATATTTTGGGGTACTTTAAATCTATGTAAATATCCTCTTTCTCATTAAAGGTTGTTTTACTAACTAATTTTAGCATTCATCACTAGATCTTGTTTGAAGCCATTATTACTATGATGTTCTAAAGGTGATTTTCTATTTCCCTCATTGCTTTTGCATTTATTATTTGGAATCCTTCTGTAGGGAATATTAATTCCTTTTCCCCCAGAAATATGGTAGGCTTCAGTGACTAAAAACATCACCAAAGGCCTATTTTTTTTTTTTTGTTAATCTCTGCTCTGCTTTCTGTACTATAATGGTAAGAAGGCGGTCAGTTTCTCCCAGGGTATATTTGCTTTCGCTTGCTGCTATAACACATTACCACAAACCTGGTGGCTTAAAACAACACAAATTTATCTTTCTGGAGGTCAGAGGTCTGAAATGTGTTTCACTGGGCTAAAGTCAAGGCATTGGTAAAGCTGTACATCTTTCTGGAGGCTCTAAGGGAAAATCCATATCCTTGCCTTTTCCAGCTTCTAGAGACTACCCACATTCTTTGGCTCATGGCTTTCTTCCATGTTCAAAGTCAGCCATATTAGGTCAAGACTCATACTCAGTCTATCTGGTTCTCTCTCATCCACCTCCTTCTTCCACTTACAAGGACTCTTGTGATTACATTGGGCCCATGTGGATAATCCAGGATAATCTCTCCATCTCAAGGTCAACTGCATAGCACCCTTAATCATACCCACAACCTCAATTCCCATTTGCCATGTAATATAACAGGTTCACAGTTTTGGGGTTTAGGATGTAGACATCTTTGAGGGCCATTATCCGCTTACTACACGGGGCCGTCCGCTTTTTATCTATGGGTATGGGTAGAAGGAATTGATAGATATAAAAATAGAAAAATTCCACTAGCTTCAACAGGCGCAACACAATAGAATTGATTTTTACATGGGTCCCATGTAGATAGCATCGGATCCTCTTTATTCTGGGAGCCAAATGAGTATAGTCCTAAGACATTATTGACAAGGAGCAGGCATTCTCAGTGATTCGGGGCCTGGGGTCTTTAGGTACAAGTAACCCTGAGGCAAAGTTTAAGTTGCTACAATATCATCAATCTTTATATTTAATACCTACAGACTTCAATGAATTTGGAGACCAAAGAAATAAAATGTCATTCCAAATTGACTGTTGAAAGCATACTTTTGAGAGGATATTTTACTAATCACATATATCCACTCTTAATTGAATAAAAGCCTTTTCAAAGATCTCTTGAACCTGAAGAAAGGGTTTCAGGAAATGGTTTCCCCCAGTGTTATTTTGACCTTGTTAGGAACTATAAGCTCATACTCTCCTTTAGACTAAGGATTCCCCCTTTCTTCTCTGCTAGGGCCATGGACAATGAGGCAACAATGATTTCGGTTTTCTTTTATATTGTGGGTCTATATTCTATGTGTAAAGGTCCACTTCTCTTTGGTCCATCTTCTGCCCTTTAAAAAGAAAAGAATTTATTTAAACAAAAACAAAACAAAAACAGTTCACCCTTTTCTCTCACCCCCCAACCCTCTTCTCTGGCAACCACCAATCTGTTCCTTGTGTCTATGAGCTTGGGTTTATTAATTAATTAATGTATTTATTAGATTCCACATGTAAGAGCAATCATATAGTATTTGTCTCTCTCTTTCAGACTTAATTCATTTAGTATAATGCCCTCAAGGTCCATCTATGTTGTGGCAAGGTTTCATTCCTTTTTATGGCTGAATAATATTTCATTGCGTATATATATCACAATTTCTTTATCCATTCATCCTTCAAAGACATTTAGGTTGCTTCCATATCTTGGGTATTGTAAATAATGCTGCAATGGATATGGGGTGTATATCTTTTCAAGTTAGTGTCTTCATTTTCTTCAGGTAAATACCTAGAAGTAGAATTGCTGGATTGTATGATAGTTCTATTTCTTTTAAAGATTCATTTATTTATTTTTAGAAAGAGAGAGAAAGAGCGAGCAGGGGGAGAGGAGCAGAGGGAGAAGGTGAGATAAATTCAAGCAGACTCCACGCTGAGCACAGAGCTTGATGCGGGGCTTGATCTCAGGACCCTGAGATCACTACCTGAGCTGAAACCAAGAGTCAGACGCTTAACCGACTGTACCACCCAGGCGCCCCTCTATTTTTAATTTTTTGAGGAACTTCCATACTGTTTTCCATAGTGGCTGCACCAGTTTATATTCCCATCAACAGTGCACAAGGATTCCCTTTTCTCCACAGCCTTGCCAACACTTGCTATACACAATCTTTTTGATAATACCTATTCTGACAGGTGTGAGATAATATCTCATTATGGTTTTGATTTGCCTTTCCCTGGTGGTTAGTGATGTTGAGCATCTTTTCATGTGTCTACTGACCATTTGTAAGTTTTCTTTGGAAAAATGTTCAGACCTTCTGCTCATTTTTAATTGGATTTTTTTTTTTTTTTTGCCATTGAATTGTATGAGTTCTTGCTATATTTGGGATATTAGCCTCTTATCAGATATATAATTTACAAATATTTTCTCCCATTCAGTAGGTTGCCTTTTCAGTTGTTGATGGTTTTCATGGCTGGGCAGAAGCTTTTTATTTTGATGTATTCCCACTTGTTTATTTCTGATTTTGTTGTTTTTGCTTTTGGTGTCAGATACAAAAAAAAAAAAAAAATATATTTTTAATTAATAAAAAAAAATATATATATATATATATATATATCGCCAAGACTTATGTGAAGGACTTATCACCTTTGTTTCTAGGAGTTTTATGGTTTGAGGTCTTACATTTAAGTTTTTAATCCATTCTGAGTTAATTTTTTGTGTATGGTGTAAGACAGTGGTTCAGTTTCATTATTTTACAAGTGGTTGTCCAATTTTCCCAATATCATTCATTGAATATCATTTATTGAAAGAATGTCCTTTCTCCATTGTATGTTCTTGACTCTTTGTTATAAATTAATTGATCATATATACATGGGTTTATTTCTGGGCTCTCTATTCTATACCATTGATCAACATGACTGTTTTAAGTGCCAATACCATGCTGTTTTAATTACTATAGCTTTGTAAAATAGTTTGAAATTAGGAAGTGTGATGCCTTCAGCTCTGTTTTTCTTTCTCAAGATTGCTTTGGCTATTCAGAATCTTTTATGATTCCATACCAATCTCAGGATTTTTGTTCTATTTCTATGAAAAATGCCGTTGGAATTTTGATGGGGATTACATTGAATTTTTATATTGCTTTGGGTAGTATAGACATTTTAACAATATAAATTGTTCTAATCCATGAACACAGAATACCTTTCCATTTATTTGTGTCTTCTTCAACTTATTTTACTAATATCTTGTAGTTTTCAACATACAGTGGTTTTCACCTACTTGGTTAAATGTATTCCTAGGTATTTTGTTATTTTTGATGCTATTGCAAATGGGACTGTTTTCTTAGTTGCTCTTTCTTATAGTTCTTTGTTAGTATATTGAAATGCAATTGATTTTTGCATATAGGTTTTGTATCCTGCAACTTTACTGAATTTGTTTATTAGTTACAACATTTTTTTGATGAGTCTTTAGGGTTTTCTATATATAATACGTCATGTGCAAATGTTGACAGTTTGACTTCTTCCTTTATAAACTGAATGGCTTTTCCCCCCTCCCTTTTCTTGCCCAGTTCCTCTTCCTAGGACTTCCAAAACTATGTTGAATAAACGTAGCAAGAGTAGGCATCCTTGTCTTGTTCCTAACCTTAGAGGAAAAGTTTTCAGCTTTTCACCATTGAGTATGATGTTAGCTGTGTGCTTGTCATTTATGGCCTTTATTTTGTTGAAATATGGTCTCTCTATACCTGCTTTGTTGAGACTTTTTTTTTAATCATAAATAGATGGTGAATTTTGCCAAATGCTTTTCTGTGTCTATTGAGATCATCATATAATTTTTACCCTTCATCTTGTTAATGTGGTGCAGCACATTGACTAATTTGTGGATGTTGAACAATCCTTGCATCTCTAGAATAAATCCCACTCCAATCGTGGTGTATAATGTATAATCTTCTAATGTATTGTTGAATTTGGTCTGCTAATATTTTTTTTTTTTTGAGGATTTTTGCATCTATGTTCATCAGGGATATTGGCCTGTAATTTTCTTTTCTTGTGACATCCTTGTCTGGTGTTGTTATAGGGATAATGCTGGCTTTATAAGATGCATTTGAAAGAGTTACCTCTTTTACTTTTCAGAATTGGTATTACTTTTTCTTTCAGTGTTTGGTAGAATTCACTAGTGAAGCTGTCAGTCCTGGACTTTTGTTTGTTGGAAGATTTTTGATTAGTGATTCAATCTCCTTACTCGTAATTGGTCAGCTCAGATTATGCACTTATTTTTATCTTCCCTCTAGGAGGTTTTTACCTACTCATGGGTTAGTGTGGCCATTGTCTTTGCTGTGAGGGCTAGTTATCACCAACATCCTGTGGTCATTTTTTTTTTTAATTTTTATCTCTTAGTACTCATTGAGCACATACTATGTGCTAGGCACATATTTGGTATGAAGGACACAGAGGTGAACCCAATCAATGTGGTACTTACCCACATGTTGTTTCCAGTCTAGAGGGAAGATATATTTAAGATCTAAGGAGAGTATAGTAAGCATGATGGTGCAAGGGCGAGTAAATTGTGATAGACAAGGATTCAGCAAGGGGATAAAGATCTTCGTGATTCTATAATTCTATTGCACTTATAAGTGCATATGTCTGCCTCTGTTGGGTGATACATTCTCTGAGAGCAAGCACTGAGTCTGCTCCATCTGTGCAAACCTCTCAGCCATACAAAACAAGAGCTTACTAAAACTCTGTTTAGCTCAAGTCTTCACTGTGGACTCTTTAAGTGTTATTGCTAAATGAAATAGACTCAGTTGGGCATCATAAAAGGACTAGACAGTGGGCTTCTTCAGAAGAGTCACTACCTGCCTATTAATCTTGGTACTCTTAGTATCTTGTCTAGAGTCAGGTACAGAGTATATATGCAAAATATTATTGTTTAATAAATGAATGAACAGACCTAAAATCTAAAAGTACCTCTGTCCATCACTAAAATTCTCAAAGAAGTGAAGTGAAGAAACATATTCTGTGAATGTTCATGCTAACTGAACACTTAAAACTCATCATGAGTAAACATAATCCTACCCTAGTATGTCTTAAATATGCCCTGCATGAATAAGGTGTGAGTTTTACAATCTCATTTGCTCTATCTATGTAAAAGCTTTTTATTTGGCTTCAAAGTCTTCAACTTCACAGCAAAATTTCATTATGTCCCAGCTGAGTTCTGTTTAATGGAATTAAATTTCACCCTTTCTAATTATCTTTTGGAACAGACAATCTTTACAGAATAATTAGTAATAGAAGAACATAATGGATCATTGTCTTTATTACTGCAAAGAAATCCTAGATGCTGCTCTAAATCTTAAAAAAAGATCTCATGAAATATAAAATGTATTGAATCCTTCCTCTTAAATTATGTAACATTTAAACTTTGTCAACATAGCTTAAAGATGATGGGAGGTAATTATTTTCCTCCTTCACTTTGAATTATTTTATGAAACTACTTTAATGATCCCATTCAAATTAATTATGCTTACATTTCATTTTCAAGATTTTTTTATTGGTAGAACATTCTATTATCAAACACAATTTAAATGCATATTTTTCTCACTCATCTCAAGATCTATTTTGCTTCCTTGTACAATTTTTTTTCTAGACCCCAACCTAAGTTCATTAAATTGTATATACAAAATATAAGAGAAGGCTAAAAATATAGCTATTTCAATATTTTTAAAAAGTGAATGAAGTTTAATTAAAAATCATTCCACTTACTCAACCAAAAAAGCATAGTGCCATTGGAAAAATTTTATAAAATGTAACTCAGTGAAAAAAAAAATCCAAACATGAGTAGAAAAAAAAAACAAAAACACCAATAGACAAAAAGTTGTTGGTGTTTTTTTTTTCTCTCTCTAAACATTCAAACAATTAAAACTTACCTTTAAAAATGGAAGATGGAAAATGTGGTAGAAAAATGAGTAGGGTCCTTCTTGGACTTTTAGTCTTTATAGTTTAATTTGTTGAGAATTTAAAATTACAGTAATTGCCCTTAAATAACTGACATTATTTGACACCACAACAACAGAGGAGTGGAAATGACTGACAAACACACAAAAGACTTTTGTTATCTTTGTTTGTCTGCCTGAATAAATCTCAACAACTATTTCAAAGATTTAAATTTATAGCATACTTAATCGCCATTAGATGGCCAATCCTACTGGCTTTCAGCTAAGTTTCACTGACACTCAACATTTTTGGTATCAACTTCTTTAACACATCTAGTTTGTCTCAACAGCTATCTTTAAACTAAATTATTACCTCTAAATTAAACATTTTGATAAAATATGTGGAATTAAACAGAATTAACTTGAGTTAAGTAGAGCTCCTTCTTTTTTCTTCCCCTATACTGAGGACTGGATTGCAGGGTAGAGAAGGGGGTGTTTGAAATGGTGAATTTGAAAAATATAACCTACTGTCTACCCTCAATATATGATGGTAAGCTGGTTAATATTTGGTTTAATGATTTCTTTCTTAACAAATCAAGCGCATTTAAGAAATTGATACCCCAAACCATTTATTGTAACGTAGTTACTCAAAGAAAATCAGGTCTGCCATATAATTTAGAATTCCTGCAAAGAATTTAGAATGCAAATGTCATGGATGAAGGATAGAGTTTTTTCTTTATTATTTTTATTTAAGTATTTAGTTCTTATATTTTTGCACTTCCAAAATAAAGCATAATCTACAAATGGGCATAAAAATAAGAATTCTTGAAAAGTCCATTTTGTTTCCTAGTGAAAATAGACACTTAAAGAAAACAGTTGAATTGGAATAATCCCCTAATTGGTATCACACTTTACATTTGGCAAACTGTTTTCCCCTATATTCACTTGACATTTACCTGGCTTGTAAAAATTACTTCTCTTTTGTGTTTTAATTTTGATATCAAGTTCCATCCATACCGAAATGAGACACAACTTATTCTATGCATATTATAATATAGTGACTTTCTGATTGGTGGTAAAGTAAGGAAATACGACATACCATATAAAGAAGAGTCTTCCGGGGTGTGAGTATGAGTGAAATAGGAAATGTATTAGGTTTCTAAGAGGTCAGAGGGGTTAGGTTGGAAGGATGAATGAGGCACAGGGGGCTTTAAGCTCAGTAGTGCATGGTTCACTTCAGAGGAAAGATCCTGGTTTTTTGTTTTTTTAATAGATGTGTTTCTTCTTTGCCCTTTATTACATTACCTTAATGGATTAAAATATACTAGCTTATTTTTTATTGTTTGTACTGCTTGAGACTAAGTACACAAAATTATGAAGATACGATTTTTTCTTTAGTCCTCTTCTAGTACCTTATGAAGTCTGGAAAGCATACCTTGCTTATCTTGGCTCTAAGGACTTTTCCCCTGAAGCTGTTTGGGCCTTACCAGCTATTTATACTAATTGCCTAATTAACTAGCAGAAACGAGTATTCATTCTTTTGGCCAAGTAAGGGAATTTCCTTCTCTCCACCTTACCTGGTGCAGGTGGAAAGCTCCCAAAGCTGAAGATCCGATATAGTCATTGCAATAGTCCTCTTTCCTTCCTCTTTCCAAATGACAAAGCCTGGGGAGTATCTTTTTCTTGATGGCTAATGAAGTTTTCACCATTTTCACAGGAAACAAATCTCTTTTCAAATCTGAAGCATTTCAACAACCTCTAAATGTGAAATCGCTGATATTCTTTAACTATGTCAAATTGAGCCATTGCAATCTCATCCTTTGAGCTGAGGATGTTCAAAATTTGGATACTGAATGCAGAATTAGGGATTGGTCTTCTCTCAGTGACCAGAAAACTTTATCTTAATCCATAGGTACTCTAATATTTGAGCCAGCATTTAAAGAGGCAACTGGCACATGGTAGAAATTATTTTTAGCAACTTGAGGGTGAAATATGAACGGACCTATTAGTTTCCAGTATCCAGTTATTTAAGTTCAGTCATACACCAATGACAAGCAGAGAATCTGATGTCTTCATCCAGCTTTCAGATAAAGGAGACAATGATCCTGGGTGCTAGGCTTTCCTGTGAATGTAGTTGCTCCTAAAACTGATAGGATCAGCAAACTTCCTAAAGCCTACAGGGGGGAATTGATGTTTTTCAAAGAGTTGTTTAGGAAAGCAAGGGAAGCAGAAGTTCCTACACTTTGGGATAGAAGGGAAGGAGAGTAGGGAGAATTTTTTTTTTGGTAACCTGCAACAAGGGATTATTTCTTTGTTGATTCTATTCTGACAGGGAAGGAGAATATGTTCTTTCACTGTTTTTCTCTTTAAAGATTTATTGGAGGTAAATCTGTGTTCAAAGCAGAGCTTAACAAAAGGGGGACATATTGGTCATGTGAGTGGCAAACACAGAAACATCACTTGAGAAATAATAAATTTATCAATTATATATCAAACTAAGCTGGCATTTAATTTTGGACTTTCTATAGGCAATTATTTTAGTATACTTATAACAGATAATTCTTAATTTTAATATTAATGTTTGAATATGTATAATCCTGATAGGATAGTTTTGCCACTTTGATTCAGGTAGCCTTTACTAGCAACATTAATTTGGAAAGTTAATGTACAAATGGACTGCTTTCTTGTATTTTGACTTATAAAAACTCTATTCATTTGTATCTAATTCAGTGTAAGTTATATGGCTTGGATCCCTTTGTTAGTAACATCTTGACTCTGGAATGAAATTATTTGAAAGATCATTTTTTTACTAACTTTGAGAAGGTATTAGTGAGTTTACTTCATTCTTTTTTTTTTAGTATTTATTTATTATTATTTTTTAACATTTTATTTTATTATGTTATGTTAATTACCATACATTACATCATTAGTTTTTGATGTAGTGTTTCATGATTCATTGTTTGCGTATAACACCCAGTGCTCCATTCAATACATGCCCTCTTTAATACCCATCACCAGGCCAACCCATCCCCCACCCCTCTCCCCTCTAGAACTCTCAGTTTGTTTCTCAGAGTCTACCACACTTATGAGAAATAAAACCAGTTTTCTTCTAAAGTTGCAGGTCCAAAGATTGGTCTACAGTCATTAATTATCTTTTTTATGTTAATAGAGATTCTCAGAGTGAAAACAGAAAAGTTTGCTTACAGTATGCTTGATAACAGAATTTCAGTAATTTGACTATTCCTTTCTGGTTTAAAACAACTTTTTAACCACCAAATGGGAGAAAAAAGCAATTAGTATTAATGTTATTTTTTGCATTCTTGCAAAAATTATGCAAATGTTGAATGATATGTCAAGACCTCTGCATATATATGCATATACATATATGTTTAGAAGCACACTCATTTGTAATAATTTTAGTGAAAGGAATATTTAGCAACAAAATGTTCTGTTTGGAGACACACTTTAATTTTTTTTTTCAAATTTCATGTCCACAATTGTCTTCCAGCACTACCAAATAGTTTGTATTGTTAGAGCAATACATTAAGAAACACAATATATCTTTTTGCTACCAAAAACATTTAATAGTCAAATTGAACTTCGTAAAATATTTTTATGATAAAAGTTGGGGGGAAAAAAAGACAAAGAAATATACACAAAATTTAAATTGAATGAATATTCTGTTATCTGCCAGGGGGAATAAACATTTACATATTTATTTCCTTTTTTTAAGTGTACCTAGTAACTGTATATCTTTTCCCTTCTCATTTCTACTTGGTTCTTTTATTAACTAATCCATAGTTTTACCTAAGTAGAGGACCATGCAAACATACTAGTATTTTGCTAAGTTGCAAACAGCAACATTAGAAAGAAATAGTAATTGATCTGCCAGTTGCTGGATATCTGGCTGTTGATCTCAATCATACACTGGGATTCTCAGTCATACCCAGGAAACAAAAGATCCAGAACAGTAGGGCTTCTTTTGAAAGTAGCTGTATGCTGGCTATTAAATGTTAAGGCTGGTTCTACGCATGGAAAGTTTTATTTGCTCCTCCAAGAACATACCTTGTGTTGGTAGGACTCCTACACTGAGAAAAGCATTCTAGTGCTTTTTGAAATAATCATAATAATAATCTGTTTCTCAGGGCTTTGTTATTACTTCCTAGTAAACCAAACTATACATCATGTTGGTGGAGATGGTCCAAATGTGATCAACCTTGTGGTAACGCACAATAATGTCCAAACCCATGTGGATGCCCTGCCATAATAACAAGGATGAGAGACACCATTTACTGAAGACCTGCATATCTGGACTGCATACATAGCAGATACTGCAAAGATGCTGCCTGAATTCCCACACCGCAACCACCTCATGAGCTGGTTATCATCATTATTATTCTATTACGTTATAATGTTTCCCATTCTACAGATGAAAAAACTGAGAGGCAGAGGTAGTCACTTGCCAAAATTTTTAGAATTAAGAAATTAACATAAATCTGATAACCTTCCCAATCAATACCTAAAAATGAAAGCCGCAATGGGGTGTAAAACTCTGCAGAGCATTTTCATTCAGGACAGTTCAACAAAATACTGTAATCCAAGAATTTTCCAGTTTGAATTAGCCACTTGTTTAAAACATGGGATGATTCCCTACTTTGCTTAAAGCATTAATAATAGAGTGATCACCATGTGTTTTCAGCTGCTACATCAGGTAAATGGAAGGCTACTCACCACTTACCGTGTATGTCAATCTATTTTTCTCCCACTGTGGAGTTTTTATTGTGATGCTTCTAAAACTGTATTTCAGAGTGTAAGCAGTAAAAAAATATAAAAATATGAAAATACAATGGTGTTTTAAGAAACACCCTATTTGTTAAAATGTCAAGTTTTTTTTTTTTTTCATGAATAACAAATGTGGCATGTTTTGCTAAGTCTTTAAGAAACATTCAGGTACTGGCTTACTTATACATTGAGGTTGGTTCTATACAAGCATATATTTCTTATGTGAATCACCAATCAATAAAAAAAAAAAAAAACCTTTGTCTCTTACATATACAAATCTTCTGGTATGCAATTCACGATAATCACTATCCTATTCTTCTCAGATTTTATTTTTTCCCTCCTGTTGAGTCAAAGTGCACAAAAGATTGAGGGGGGTTGCCATAGTCCAAACAAATACATAATATAATTTGGCAATGGGAACAAACTGTATTAAAAATGACACCATAAAAAAAAAAAAATCAAGACTCCTGGAGGCAGATAAAACTCAGACTGGGTTTAGTCAAGCAAATTACATGTATTATTTTTGTCATAGTTCTTTTTTTTTAAGGTTTGACTACCTTTTGTCTGTCCACGAGACTTTCCTGCACCTTAAAGAGACATTATTATTACTGTTATTATTTAATCTAATTGACGCTGGTTATTTTTTGAAAAAAAAAAACAATAATGAGATGGACAAGTTGGTCTCTGACTTTTGGTGAAAATTATTCATAAGTCATTTGAAGCTAATAGACTAGCAAATAATTTATGGCCCATATAGGTGACAAAATGTCTTGAAGGGAGTTCTAATTATTGACCCCATTTTACAGATGATGAAACCGGGGGTTTGATAGATTAGGTCACTTGCTCAGTGCTACATGAAAAGTTGTTAAACTGAAACTTAAACCCAGATCAGTTTGACTCCAAAACTTGAGAGTCTAACCTATAACATAGCCTTACCTCCTACACTCAGAATCCAAAAACATTCACATCGAGTGCCAGGTCTGAGATTGCAGACCAGCCCCTTTCTTTTACAGATGAGGAAACTGAAGTTTTAAAAAGTAACTATGTCTTGCCCATCGTTACAACAACGAATTAGTGACGGACAGGACTCGAACTCAGGTCTCTTGCCTTCAAGTCCAGGAGGCACACCATTCTCTCGTTCAACAAAATTTGTATGACCCAGGAGACTGGAAGACTAGCTTTGCAGTTGAACACACCAGATAAAATACCAAAGAGCTAAATTTGGGTTGCTTCTGTGTTTTCTAACTTGCAGCTGCTTCATTGCAGGATCATACAACACATGATGCTACAGGGACTTAGAGCCACACATAAAACATATTAAATGTAGTCGGCAGTGATGAGATTTGGTACCAAATAAGAAGCTTTAATTAATTTTAAATGGTGCTTTTCATAGTGTCAAAAGCTCAGTCCACTGAAGTGGAAAAGGGGGTTGGAATGGCGAGATCCTAGCAACCCGGCTAATCTGGGCCCTTCTGAGCAAGCTCATTTAGAATTCTTACATCAGAGCATCGGCACGCTGAGGTGGGGCTCATGGGGACAAACAAAATAGCAACCCCAACTCCGGCACCACTCAGAATCCCGCATCCCGGGGAGGCCTGAGAGCTCAGCTGTATTAAGGGGCCGTTGGAGTTTCCCTGTTATTTGTCTACTTTTTAAGGATTAGAACTTCCGCTGGGCTGTGTTCATCTGTGCTGAGAATTTAAACTCAGTGCGTGCAACAACAGGAACAGTGAGATCTGCTAGAAATGTTCAAAAAGAAGTCTGTTTGGACTTTTCAAAGCTTTAGATGCACAAAGAGAAGTAAATTGAGGGGTTTCCGGTTTCTTCTGGGAGTCTACATTGGGTGGTGGTTTCTTTTTTTCTATTTCCCTTTCTCCCACCATGAGCTTTTGTTTTAAAAACTGTGATCATGCAGATATTCACCATATAGACCCATTTGAGTGGCATCATGGTAGAAAGGCTGAGATGTTCATGTGGTTCTTAAACATACTCACACACAAGCTCGTGAACCTTCTTTTCCTCTTTGTGACATATAAATAGGAACTATCATTATGAAAGCCCTTCCTCATAGAGACCACAGAACCATATAGCAAAAGGCAAATAGAAAGGACTATTTGAAGTTTTTCTATGATAGTTTCCTGGCTTTCCAGCTAAGGAAACTGAGGCTCAGGTTGCTGTGACAAGGTTAAGGACACATCTCCAGGTTTCTCCATTTCCCTGTTCTTTTCTTTATTACACAACTCATCACTTATAGGTATTGTTTATAAGAGTAGTGTACAAATAAGAGGCAGGTGCCACTTGCAAGTGGGACATGTCTACTATTTTTAGTACAATTATACTATGTGGATATATTGATGATAATATTAATAATTATGTAAGTCATGATTAGTTCTTGACAAATGAAGAACTCATTTGGGTCAGCAATCATGAACCCAAGATATTTTATTTCTCCCTGTTCTTTCATCTTACATAAATGCACACCTTGTCACCATGAAAGTAACTAACAGCAAAATAATTCAGTTTCTGAAGGCTATCCATTTATTAACAAGATCCATAAGCCTTTATTTTTCCAAACTCAGACTTGATTTTGTTTTCTCTTTTACAGAGAAAAAGAGTGAAACAACATCCATTCTCTATTCATGTTCTCTGTTCCTTTCATACGTACAAGGGTCTGTAGAATCAGAGGACAATTCTGCAGCCTAGGTGAGTTGCTAGTAGTGGTGGGAATTGCAGACAAAACGATTTAGGCAAGCATCCAAAAATAAATGCCTAGCCAGTGGTCTACTCTCTGAAAAGGAACTAGAAACGATCAGGTTTCCATCACAGGATTTTTAGGAACTTGATATTTGCAAGATTGAAAATATTTTAAGGAAATCCTTTCTTAAGGTGTTCCTGTTTTTTACAATTTTTAGTTCAGATTCAATTAAAGTGAGGAAGTAGAGGGAAGAGCAAATAGAATAACAATTGTACTTTGCATTAAATTAAGGAAAGACCATGACTTTAATTTTCTAATATTTTTAATGTTTTATTAATGAAAGGTCACAAAAACTCAGGTCAACTCTTTATTGGGGGTTTTAACTTTTTTTCTTGTAAGGATATTTGAGATATTCTTCACAGTTATTTAAGTTGGTCAAGTCATTCCATTTGCTCTTTCTTGAGTATCCAAATACTCCTCCACCCCCAGCAACCAATTAGATTTTCTTTTCCACTTGACCCTCTACCTCCTTAAACACAGCCCAAATATAAGAGCATGGCATTAGGATGGATATACTGAATTTTTATATTGAGTATATTTTTATACTGAATTTTATCTTCTTGGTCTGATCTAGCAATCATTCAATACAGAAGGAAAAAATAAAATTGAAGGGAGGCTACTTATCTTGTTTTATTAGCTCTTATCATTGAAATATTTTATCTAGTATTCATTCAATGTCTATATCCCAGTAGATATTGAAAAAACAAAAATCAGAATGTTCTTGGCATACATGAAATATAATACTACCAAATATTAGAATAACTGAATCAATAGAATTTATAAATAGATATCTGCTTTGCCCATCTGCACAGCTAAAATGCAAATAATGTATTAGTCACAACTTTGAACAGAAGAGAAATGAAGCTTAAACACTAATCTGAAAACATTCTTTTTTCATGTGTAGGAATACACAGTATGAAGCCATCTCCCTCAACCACCTAATAACGTAGTAAGTAATACATAGCAGATAGTAGATCCTGTAAGTGTAGGAAATGGAGGGAGGTGTGGAGGTGAGTGTATGGGGAGGAATCCAAAAAGTGTCACTGGAAAAATAGTAACTTTGTACACATTTTTAATCATTGCTGAGAAAAGGGTGAAGAACTTGTGTTAGCTTTATATAAGTTCAACAACAAGAGAGTAAAGGTTAAGAATCCTACTTTCAGCTCTAGTGTGGTATTAGAAGTCCATTCTCCCATCAATACACAGGGGATTTGCACACGAGAATGAGAGTTACATGAGCAAATCCTTCAGGGATCTGTGAGAAAATAAACTCTAACAAGAATATCTGAACTACATTTTACAATAGACTGATCATAAAAAAAAGATGTTCATATGGAAATTTTAATATTTCAGGAGTAATCTACAAATATATGTCTACATGTATAGACATGTATTTATAGACGTACATAAACCATATACATATATACTCGAAATCTGTAGGTGTCGATATGATTATGCACTAACTCTTAGCCAGTAAAACCAAGTAGCTCATTAAGCACTCCAACTAGTTTTTGTTATTGTGCTCTTTTGAGGATATGATCACAGCACATAAAATTTCACTTAAACAATTGAAATAATAACACGGCAAAACTCAAATGGCACATCATATGAATTTTTTTTTTTACTTCCTTCCTTTTTTTAGTCACCTCAATCATAAAACACCCATACATGTGATCATTGCAATTTTTCTCACTTGAGCCCTTTCAAACAATAGATAGAAGCATCTCTATTTTCCTTGAAAAAGACCAAAAGGGACACATTTCTCATTTTCTTTTGCAGTAACACTTTGGATTTCAGCAAGCGGATTTTAGCATAAAACATTTCTCCATCATGGGAAGAGCAGTGTGCAACAGTAAAATTAAGATAGACAATTCTTATGCTACCATATACATTATAATATTAAAACCCATGAGGACATGGGTAAAAGGCCGGTGTTTATTAGATTATTTCCGTTCTTCACAATCTGTTTGCTTACTCCTATAGCAACTTGTTGATAATAGGAAGTCTTTTGTGAGCGACGGCATGAAAAACAATGAAAAGCATCAGATTTAATAAAGTATCTAAGGCAAGTCTTAAAATGACACCCACACTATGAAGGGAAAGCCAAATTTGCTTTTTCTGAGGGGAATTTGTGTTTGTCAGGAAGGGTTCCTGGAGGCTTTGTTTGGAGGCCTTGATGTGTGACCAGTGCGCTATAGGCCGCCCTTCACCCTTGCCCTCCTTCTACCACCGCTCTGCCCACCCATACTGACACCGCAGGGGGAAGGGTTTCAGAGGAGAAAGAATCAAAAGCTGAGGGACGGGGAAAAAAAAAAGTGCTTTTCAGGGTCTGATGTGTGGGAATCAAATGAGAGGCCTAGCTCAAATCCGGTCGCCAGGCAACCAAAGTGATATGCTGAGGGAATATCATTAAAGTTGGAAAGTAAGCAGTCTCTCTGAATTAGTAAACCAACCACAGGATTGACGACGCACCCGAACTCTCTCAGGGCTGGAGTGCAATTTCTCCAAGGAGGACAAGCAGGGGCTTTGCTAAGTTAAAGGGGGAATGGAGAGGAAGAGGGAGAGAGAGAGAACGCAGCTGATTTGTAGAGTTTTTTCATAAAAAAAAGACAATGGCTGTCCAGACATGGAGTTGGTGGTAAAA
Source organism: Phoca vitulina (assembly GCF_004348235.1). Lineage (NCBI taxonomy): Eukaryota > Metazoa > Chordata > Mammalia > Carnivora > Phocidae > Phoca > Phoca vitulina. The sequence continues at coordinate 60,734,025 of NW_022589711.1, read as the reverse complement.
TATGGTGGCTGCCACGGCTGCAGCTGGCTCTCTGACACAAGATTAATAAGTTGCTGTTTCCTAGCCGACCAGAACCTAGTGGGAACTATCCAGCATTTTATCTTGAATTGTGGGTAACAGCCTTACTGCAAGCTGGCCTAGTTTACTGCTCTGTTTTTTCCAGATCTCCCGAAGTGCAGCAAACATCTGTGACTCTAATGAGGTCATCATTGAGGGTGTCCAGAGAGCTGGGCCCTGAGAACTGACCTCACCTCTGCCTGAACATAAAGTACAAGTGCTGTGGGGAAGCAGGACAAATTAAATGGGGGAACTGGCACTTGGCTGTAAGTTAAGCCCTTAAGAAACTTTTTGCTGTGATTAAAAAAGAGAGAGAGAGGGAGAGAGAGAGAGAGAAGAGATTGAGGTTCAGAAATGACAGTACAACAAAGCAGTAGCAAGCCCACAGAATGAGATTTAGGCCTCACTGATGAATATTATCACTGACATGAACAAGCAAAGCTTATCTGGGCCTTCCTTCTTGAAAGGCTGAATAAAATTGAATTGCCAACTTCTGCATTTTACCACATTTTGGTGGAAATGGCTCAGAGACCTACATGATTTAAAATGAAGCCTGAGTGAATTCAACCACAAAGCATAAATATATAAATGTGTGTGTGTGTGTTTCTGACAGCAACATTTCAAACATTATGCGACATGGCATATCATTTGTAAGTAATTTGATTAAAGATACAGAAAACAATTCCAACTTTTCCAGATGGGTCTTCCTCTCCCCCGACCAGTTATTCCAACAGAGGCATAGTTTTTGTAAATAATACCACCAAACAAACACACGAGCACAACCCAAAACTGTATTGAAATCAGTGAGATATCATCATTGCTAATCATCTGAGGCAAGAATATCAATGAGATGTCTCTACCTAATGCTTCCTTTAAAAATCCCATCTTATGGGATGATAAATGTAAGTGTTAGAAGGAGGGAACATGTTTTAAATTTGGAGGGGAAAAAGAACAGGTTTCTGAAAACTGTCCCTACTGTTTAAATTTATAAGTGCATTGGCCACGTGTTGATTAGTATTGTCCATTTCAGCCATATAGGCCCACAGAGAACAGTTAACTCAGTGGTGTCATCTTTGATGCCTAAGGAAGTGGCCATGCAGATAAAGTCCAGGAGGAGAAATAAAAAGATGGAGTTTGTCTTCAAAACTCATCTAGGGACCATAATTCATATGTATTAACTCACTGCACGCAGATACATTTATCCCTGCGATCAAGTCAATGAGATCCAAAAATATCATGTCCTGGTACTTTTACAATGAGTTTGATTTTGGAAAAGTGAGAATATGTTGATGGGATCAAATTTGTCAAGTTTGTATTTTATTATTCTCAGATTATTACTTTTTAGACCGTATTTAATGCAAGGGCTACAGAAGACAAGTAATAAAGTGATCACTTTCTTCAAAACCAGTAAATGTTGCACAATAATCTCACTTGACCACATCATGTATCTGTGACTTGGGGACGAGAGGGCGGTAGCAGATGGGATACCCAGGAGAAAGCGTTGGCCATTTCTGATTGATCCTGAGCCTTTCCCTATGATAGCAAGAGGGATGACGACGAGGTGCTGTCCTAGGCTTAATTTATGAATGATGAGCATTATGGATTGGGGACGATTATGAACATGTGCTTAAAATTCAGGACATCCAAGATGAAGGGTCTAAAAGAGTCATGCTGCAGAGAAGTTCTAGTACTACCTGCCAGGCCCTCAGTGAAGACAATTTCACCTTAGAAGAAGAAAGGCTGCAATTCATTGTTCAAGGTCTTGAGCTTGAGCTTTCCATGAAGGAGAATGGAAAGAGAGGCTTATAAAACAAAACAACTTCGGCTTACAAGCGAGTTGGGGAGAGGAGCATTTGGGGAGCAGAGAAGTATACCATTACACTCTTTCTCAATTTTCAGGAAGGGCTTGGCTAATGCCCACTTCAAGGCTGAGTTTATTTTTTAAATGCAAATGAAGGAAGTGTTGCGTTCAGCTTTGCAAACAGTTTTCAGAAATCCTGTTGGCCTACATTTAGCTGGGAAGCAGCACCCCGTACCAAGTGTAGGGGCTCAAACAATCAAGCAGTTGTTTGCCTCACTCACATTCCTGAGGCAATCTGGTTCCAGCTGAACTCCTTGGGAACAGTCTGGGCTATGTACCCCTGGGGCATCTGCTCCAATTAGCACTGACCCTTGGGGGCCTCCATGCTGGCCCTAGGTCACTCCCAACCTCTTGGACTCTGGGTAAACCAGATTGTTTTAGGAGTCTCTAAGCTTTCCATGGCCCCAAGACAAACTGGACATCCAGGCTCACCAAGAGAAATTCAGTCACCCTGGAAAGCCAACACCAACATGGCCTCCTTCAAGTTCTCTGGACCAGAGAGGAGACACATACGGTAGGAACTTTGCCATGATTGAAGAACAATAGGAAAGATGAATCAGAGAGTGCTCGGCCAGGCTAAACTCTGCATTGCATGGAATGGGTATGGACTGTAAGGTCTCATAGAACTGGGTTGGTTCTTGGATCTGCTCTATCTAACTGAATGGCCTTGCACAAGTGATCAAACCCTACCAAATTTCAATTTCCTCATGTGTAAAATGGGGACAAAGAGATCTGTCCTACAGTGTTTTCATGAAAATACAGTAGCTTAATGTATACAACATGTGCCATAAAACGCCAGGTTCATAGAAGGTCCTCAGAAAATGGGAGCTTATTGTGAAAACTGAAACCCATCATAGTTGACCAAGAAAGTGCCACTCTTGGGAAAACCAGGGGCCACATAATTCTTTCAGCTCCTCTGTTTTGTTGTGGTTCATGACCAGTATGTGACTGGACCTTCCTTTCTAAGAAAGCAAACACGTCAACTACTTTCTGTGCCGCTCCCCATCCAGCACTTCTAGGCACTATGGGAATGAAAGAAGAAATGTATGACGTGATCTCCAGCCTTGAGAATCTACCTGCAAGAACAGCACTGATAGAGCATGAACCAACTCAAGAAGAATTTAGGCACAAACTGTGCAGTCCTGAAGAGTGTATACAATGGGAGCTGAAAGAAGGGAGGAAATGACCCTGGCTGCCATAGTCGGAAAAAACTCTGTGGAATTCTTGGGCTCAGCCATTATTTACTGAGTGTCTATTATGAGCCAGATACTGAGAGAGAGAGCCAAATACAGAATGGCCTGTGCTCTAAGATGCTTGGGGCCTAGCCTGGAGAAAGACACATTAATATACCATTTGAAAATGGTGCAGTGAGTGCTAAGAATGAATATGGGGGAGGAGTGTCCTGAAAAACCATGGAAGAAAAATGGCTTAAGTTGACTTAGAAGGACAAATTGGAACTAAGTCAATCCTCACAGTTAGACCAGCATGAACAAAGATATAACAGTGGGGAACAATCAAGGTACTCGTGTGTGCGTGTGTGTGTGCATGTGAGGGAAAGAGAGGGACAAAGAGAGGAATAGAGTATATAAGTGGAAGGAAAAATAGAACTTCTAAAATTAGAAATCTTCTAAAAGAAGATTTAAAGAAGAACCTATTTTAAATTGCTATCTCTATTTCTTTTTGCAGATGAAGCAGATGCTCATGCTAAGAGGCTGGCATGGTTCATGATTGGCAGGTTATGAAGGCAAAGGATTCTTGGCTATGGCTTTAGTGAGTGACCTGGTAGGATAGAGGGCAGCCATGAGTTTATTCAAATAGGAATCCACTCCTGTCTCCCAGAGAAAAACTTTACAGGTTGGTGGGATCGACCAGAGTGGGGCCAGAACCAGAGGTGGTTTTGAGTTGGTTTTCTGATCAAGGTCTTCTCTTGGGAATTAGCCAGTAAAGCAGAGATCTGGGCCAAGGTGCCCCAGGAGAATCAGCTGGCCAGGTATTGGGCCCAGGATAGAAGTGAAGGGACTATGGGAATTGGAAAGAAGACAGTATTTCTGGATTTGGCTGTGAAAAAGGAACTAGAACTAGACACAATTTTGGGACTCTCTGAAGACCCCTATATCTCAACCCAATTCCCAGAAAATCCTCCCTACTTCTTTGTCCTGAGTTACCTATTGTCTTGGCCAATTTGCTGTATTGGCTATCTACCCTGTATGCTGGTGCCAGGATAGGAAAGGTGTTCAGGTTCTGGGTCATTCTTGGACAGGTCATTCAAGGCTCTATCTCATGGAATTATCCATATTTACTAATGATAATATGAGCCATAGTAACCCAGGAAGTCGGGCTAGAATAAATGTTTCTTTGAGGAGAAGTGTGAGCAATTATGGGATTCTTCCCTTAGCAGCAAGAGACCTAGAGATATTTACTTGCTTCCACTATGGGGACTGGACATAACCAGACAATAGTTCTGCTGTGTGCTTATTTAAGCGGCATTGGGAAAATCAAGCTGTTGAAATACAACCACTCCACACAGCCTAAGAGTTATTTGGGGTTTTCCCTTGTCCTTTCATTCTACAAGCATTTATTAAGCACTTATTATGAGCTAGACACTGTGTTAGGCACAGTTTCCATCCTCGAAAGGTCACAGTCAAGTGGAGGAGACTAAAGGAGTGAGAAGTACAGAAGGACATAAGCACAGGACATTGAAGGAACCCAGAGGAGTGGCCTTTGGGATCAGGAAAGGTTTCAGGGAGAGGAGACAGAAAACAACATGGAATAGTTGGCCTGGTTCTATGCAGAGGCATGTGGGGATGGAGAGAGCTGAAGCAGGATGGGCAGGCAGGTATCAGGTCATGAAGGGTCTTGCAAAGCAGGCTAATAAGTAACAGTATTACCATAATGGAGACAAAGCATGGTTGAAGGTCTTAACCAAGAAAGCGGCACAATCAGTGTTGTGTTTTATAGCAATCTTCCAGCAGCTGAGAGGTAGAACACCTTCAGAGATAGAGTTGGGGCAGGAGGATACCACCAATCTGTGTCAACAGATGGAACAAACATGAAAATATTATTAGTTACCCTTCTACAGATGATAGAATTGAGACTCCAGTTGGTTTACTTGATCAAATTTTCATAACTCCCCATTGGAGTTTTTTGAGGACAGGGACCCATATTTCTTATGTTGGCATTCTTTCCTTTGTCAAGGCAATGTCCTCAAAAAATGTCTACTGAGTCCTTGGCAAATGGAGGACAAGGAACTGGGTTTCAGTGCTCTGACCTGGAGCTTTTTCTACAACCACACGCTGCTTCCCTGAAGGAGTTTGATTTTAGAAATGATGAAAGGCTGGGGTAGCAGGTATGTGTAGCATCCCCCAGCACTAGCGGGCCCTTTGTGAACACCGACCTGGGCAGGCTAGTCGTAGGCAGAAGGGAGCTCTGAGGAGGTGAAAGAAGAAGCATCGCATTCAATCTCCAAGGGGGCTGTTAGAGTGTGAGGCACTTAGGCAGGAGTTGCAGCCCTTGCGTTGCTGAAGAGGGGAACTTGAGCGGTTGAGTCAGAAAGAGGTCCCTAAGCTTTGGGGTGGGGGAGGGGAAGGCAGGCAGAGAAGTTTCTAAGCTGTAGGAGAGACTCAGGAAAGAGATGAGAGGAGTCCCACTTTGACACTTGTTGGCGCTCTGCCTCTTCCCCACTCCTCCACCCCAAAAACTAAGTGAGGAACTTTTGCTCTCTTTCCTTCATTGGGTCAGTTCAGTTTGTCATTAGGCACCTCATACATCCTGCCTATTCAGAGAGTAAAAGTGAGCTATGTGAATGTGGGTGCTGGACTTTGGGGTCTAAGCTCTGGGATATTTTGGCCTCAGTTTCCTACCTGTAAAATGGAACTAACAGCACCCACTTCATAAAATCGCTTTGAAGATTTAATAGATGATGTTTATAAAAAGTTTAGCATAGTGTCTGAACCAAGATAAGTACTGAAAATAAGATAAGCCTTGATTATTTTCAGGCTCAGGGAAGGTGAGAAGGTCGTGGAACCAATAATTGAATTGGTTCAACTACATCAACTACATTAAATGAATTGGCCACTGGATGGCTCTTGAAAAACTTCCTTTCCATTCATCTCTGCTCCTCACGAGCCTGAGGGATCTGGTCCCAGGCGACTTGTACAGAAGACCCTGGTGACCAGCCCGTGTGTGGGGCCAACACAGGCTGCTCAGGGAGCCCTGGGGTGGCCACCCATGAAAGCAAGAGCCAGCAGCTTGAGGACATAACTTAGAAATTTGTCTACATAATCATTTTTTGAAAAATACCAGACTAGCTAAAATTGAGAAGAAAAAGAAATATGGTCATTTCTTTAAATGTAGCCCATCAAGAGCACCAACCCTGATTTGGACCTAGGAATATCTGAGGAGTTGAAATACAAAGGGGGCTGTGTTTGCACTAATCTCTTATTTGTTTTCATGGACATAATGTAAAAAAGTAAATAAAGTATTAGAAAAAACAAGCCAACTCTTAATAACCCAAAGAATCTATATTCAAAAGAAAAAAATACAGCATTTGCTTTCACCAGAAAAACTTCTGATTGTAATATCTGCTATTAGCATTTTCATTGATGCATTTTCCCAATTATTATAATAACCTTGGTATTGCTTATAGACACTAAATCATCAGAGAGACCAGTAGAGAGTGTGTATAATAAAATGTGAAATGGTATTTAAGTTATACCTAAAAGAAATTGAAACAGGGCTAAAAATTCATATCTTCTTCAAAAATAAAAATTTTATTTCCACTTTTAGAAATCTGGCCTAAGCCAGTGGACAGCAAGTAAGCCCATGAATTGTGCACAAAGATAATTATTACAGAGTTTTGTAATGGCAGGAATTGAAAACAAACTGCATGTTCCATAACAGGGGACCTGTTAAATCCATACACTGGAATATTATGCAGTTATTAGAAATGATACACGTTAATAATTTTAAAGATATGAGGAAAATGGCCAAGATATACTATTAAATAAAAAAGCATACAGAACTGCAAATGAAGTGTGATATTAAATATATTTAATAATAAGACTGGAAGGAAAGTAATGAAATGTTAACAATGGTTATATTTGGGTGGTAAGATTATGGGTGATTTTTCTTCCCTATTATAATGTTTACTACCTTTATAAACCATGTGCATGTAATACTTTTATAATTGGTTTTAAAAACACCATAAAATCATCCTGTACAGTTATAGTTGTTTGAGACCTTTAAAAGGAATGAATTATTTCTGCCCATAACAAATTCCACTTAACTCTATTATGGGAAGATTTAAAGCTAGTTCTGAATTATGAGTTCCAAACACTTTCCCCTTCTAGCCCCAGAGCTCCTAGTCTCAAGCCTTTTCTCAGAGTTTCTGATTTCTTTTTTTTTTAAGATTTTATTTATTTATTTATTTATTTATTTATTTATTTATTTATTTATTTATTTATCTATATGAGAGAGAGAGAGAGAATGAGAGAAAAAGTGAGTGGGGAGAGGAGCAGAGGGAGAGGGACAAGAAGATTCGGTCCTGAACTCGAAGCCCGACGTGGGGCTCAATCTCACAACCCTGAGATCATGACCTGAGCTGAAATCAAGAGTTGGACGCCCACCTGACTGAACCACCCAGCTGCCCCCAGAGTTTCTGATTTCTGAGTCTATTCACACATTGCACTTCCCACTTGTTCCCCATCTTCATCCACTGGTGAGTGTCTGCCTCATACCAGTCTCTCCTATCTCTTACTCTGTCTCTCTTATATTAACTAGTAGAAAAATGTATGAAGATGACAAATAGTCACACTGGGCAAGAAGGTAGATGTATGCCTTGTTTTGAGAAAAAAATACCAGCATTTAAAACAGATATATGATAAAAACAAAGTGACCCTGCTTTAGAATAACCCACAGTAATAAATTCACTGTCGTACATTTGAAATTCAATGTGATGGTTAAAAGTGTGAGTTTTCCCTAACTTCTTAGGACCCATCTAGTAGTCTCTCCATCTCACTTCAGTCTTCAGGTTCTTCTTCAGCAGATTTGTCTGACCCTGAGGTATAACAGCCCAGGCAAGGTGGCAGGGAAGCAGCATGGATGGCCTTGCTCTTTCGGATGGGACTAGCTTAAGGCAAGCGAGGCACTAGCTCCTGGCACAAAATTTAAGGCAGTGTGGAATGTGAACTTGTAATTGGGATAAATACTATCTTAAAACAATATTTTTTAAAATCAAAATTAATGCAAAAAATTCACAATGAAAAAATATCAAAATTTTGAATAAAGACCAATACCATGACAAACCATATTGGATGGAGCCTGAAGTAAAAGGGGAAAATGTGCACCCCTTTAAATATGTTCTTATGTATTTTTTAAAGGTTCATTTTTTCCAGAACATTAAAATTGTTTAAGAATATTGAAACATTAAAGGGCACCTGGGTGGCTCAGTCAGTTGAGCGACCTACCCTTAGTTTTCACCTCAGGTCATGATTTTGCGGTCCTATGATCAGCCCTGACTCAGGCTCCACGCTCAGCGGGGAGTCTGCTTGGGGATTCTCTCTCTCCCTCTGCCCCTCCCCCCTAAAATAAATACATCTTAAAAAAAAGAATATTGAAACATTGAGGGGTGCCCGGGTGACTCAGTCAGTTAAGCAACCAACTCTTGGTTTTGGCTCTGGTCATGATCTCAGGGTCCTAGGATCTGGCCCCACATGGAGCCCAATGTAGGGCTCCAAGCTCAGTGTGGAGTCTGCTTAAGACTCTCTCGCCTTCTGCCCCTCCCCTGTGCTCACCTGATCTCTCTCTCTCTCATATAAATAAATAAATCTTTAAAAAAAAAGAATATTGAAACATTGAAAAATTGGTGTATTTTCATTCTTGAAGAATGAAATCACATTAGAATCACTCTTCAAATTCTGTCATTTCTTCAAAACCAGCCATGATGAAAAGACCCAGTGCTCTGGGTCAAACACTGAACAAGTATGGCATCTCAGATCAACCTATATTGGATTAAAATTCCTATCCTATTAGGTTCTAGGAGTGGACATCTTATATCTATACCATTCGGTTCACAAATATGTGTTGAGCACCTATGGCATGCAACTCATTTTCTAGTCACTGATGCTCCATTAGTGCATAAGACAGACCAGAGCCTGATAACTGGGAACTCGCATTTTCCTGAGCCCTTAATTAACTGGTTTTTGTTTATTTGTTTGCTTTTAATGCATGTTTATTTCTCACTAACGTTTTCTTTTTTGAGCTGCTGTAAATTTACTCTCTGCTCATCTATATCATTCTTTGGGTTACTGAAATGGGCTGCTTGTTCTAACTCTTGCATTTTGTACTGGACCTCTATATTTCTGTTGATGGTTTGCTTTCCACATATATAAGTGTCCCCTTCCACACCGACTTTGCTTTTCCTATTTCCTGCTTTGCCTTTGCACATAGATGTTCACCAAATATTTGAGGATCACTTGATTGCTGAATGAAAGCATCAGTAGAAGAAACAAAGGAAGGAACAAAAGAAAGAATGTACTTGGTCCCTGGGGAGGTGTGAGGGAGGAAGGGAGGCAGGATTATCATGTATCACCTCGCTGTATTTGTGTTTGATATTTGAATATGTGATCATGTATGTGTTGTTCGTGCATGGTAAGGAGCATGCACAGGTGGGATAGGAATACCAGGATAAGTCCTTTGTGGTTGTGACATTTCAGAAAGAACACTGGCCCTGAGAGATGTGTGTTACGTTGAGTAAGTCATTCTTCCTCAGTAAATGGGTCTCTGTTTCTTCATCTGTAAAATAGGGGAGCTGAATCTGGAGGTGGAACGTGCCTTTCATCTCTAACACAGGTTGAATTCACTCCTAATGCTGTAGGGATCAGTTAGTGTGGGTGCTGATGAGCAATGCCTTGGATTCTGTGCTTTTGGTGTTCATAAAAAAGGAGTGCCTTCTAATTCTACAATATAAACATCAGTCAGGAGAAGGAGAGCAATTGTAGTGTTTCTTCTTGATGAGGATTCGAAGAAGTAACTGTGTGATTCCAAGGTGCCCCTTTGGTATTCAATGTTAAAATGAGGAAAACTAAAAAAAAAATAACCTCAGGTCCCTTCCAGGGCAAAATACCTCTGGTTTAGCTTTGAGAGATTTTGTACTCATGTATGGTGTGTGTGTGTGTGTGTGTGTGTGTGTGTAGGGACATTATTTTGTTTTTAATTTAACCCTTGAGAGAATTGGTAAATCAAATGCCAGCTCCTGAATACTATTAACAGCATCTAATATTTGTAGAGTGTTTTACAGTTTACACAGACATTTTCACATTTATATTCCCATTTAATCATCATGACAGTCCTGTGGTATGGGAATTTCTTATTATAATCCTCTTTCATATGTGAGAAAAATAAGCTGAGTCCGTGATGCTCATCTTTGGACCCCAAACCTCTAGCTCTTTTCAGACACAGATTTTTCGAATCTCTTTCAAGAAGGAAGGGCCCCCAATGGAACAGGCATCCAGCAGAGGCTGTGCCATTGTGTCTCAGAGATTAGGGGAAAGCTTCCTGCTTTGGAGGACAGGGTGGAATAAATCAGTAGTCCCCCCAAACCTGGTCTCAACCTAGACCTGTGGAATCAGAATCTTCAGGGAGTGATTTCAATGTCAGTCATGAAGAAACTTCAGAATTTTATAAAATTTTTGTATTAAAAATCTTTTATATGAAACTTTAATAAGCATTCAGTGACTATCATGTAGAAAAGTTGCAATACTATATTTGGTCCCTCCCACTGTTGTTGTTGTTGGTAGTGGTGTGTGTGTGTGTGTGTGTGTGTGTGTGTGCGCGCGCGCACATCTGTGAATGAATCTATGAATTCTCAGAACTTTTTCGACTATGAAATTCAAATATCTAAAAAACAATGGTGTACATGCATCACATTTATCATATTCTTTCCCTCCATAGAAATCTTAATGGTCCTTTATTACTACCAGATTAAATACTAATTCCTCTAAGTTTAACTTTGATTACAAACTGTTTGTTTGATCTCAGTTGCTTTAGGTTTTCATTTTTAAGCTGTAAAATTAGGTTGTTTGACTAAATTGTCTCTAAAATACTTCTCTTAAACTCTTTGGATTTATAAGTGAAAGGAGTACTATGTCATTCAAACAGCAATAAGCCAAGTGTTCCAGGAAAGTCTCCTCTGGAACACAGAGCAAGGCTGGCTGGGGAAACCCCCACCTTTCCAGAGTGGTGTTGGCCCAGTGAGGGTGGTCTGGGTGTAAATTCTTGGAAGCAAGAGCTCCACTCATTTCCAGCAAGGTAGCTAAAGCAGGCATTCTTCCACTGAATTAAACTCTAATGCATGTTTATCAAAATATCAGAATTAAGTAGAATGTAATGAAGTAAAAGGTAATCATTCAATATGAACTGTCCAGATGACAATTCAGTGTTAACTTTCCCTAGTATATTACATTTAGGTCTTTTAAGATTTTTGTTCCGAACATGTTAAGAACCTATCTCACTTTTTGAGTGAACTAATTGATTTCTCTTTCCTCTCTTCTTCCTTCCTTTCTTTTTTCCTCCCTTCCTCCCTCCCTCCCTTCCTTCCTTCTTTCCTTCCTTCCTTTCTTCCTTCTGTCTTTCTTCCCTTTTTTCCTTCTTATTCCATTGACACTTCAAGAGAAAATGAACATCTCCATGACTTATTTTAACCCAGATCCCATCACATGCATGGAAAGAAGTAAATCAGAACAATGAATGTGCATGGTGAAAATGGAAAATAAAGTGGTGATAGATGTCTATTATTGTGGTTGTTATGATATTGTCAGATTGAATTCATGTACAATATGTCCATTCAGAAATCCAGCAAAACACAAAAACTTTTTTTTTTGCCCTTTTTTTTAAAGCTTTGTTTTAAAAAGACACCTTCCTGTCACTGGTGCTTGTAAGTGAATAAAATGAAATTGATGCCTTGCAGGGGAAAAAAAGGAAAAGACTTCTTTACTTTGTGTTAAGAATACGTGACGTCTTTGCTGTCAGTGATAGGAAAGTGAAATACATACCAAATATGTCTTGACATAACTTGACAGGAATGTATGTCTTCTTTTCTCTCATTTATTTTTGTGATAAGAATATGTGATTTTGCTGCCAAGGAAGCTTGTAATGTTGTAGAGAAATGGAAATGAAATTGTGTTGGGTATGTCCAATTTCCCCTGATGGAGTGGCACGAGCTATAGCGTGCGTGCAGTCTTGGGAAGTTAACAACAGGCCTCAGCCAGCAAGACCCAGGCATTGACATTTGTCAAAACAACTTTCCTCAACACATCAAAATGTTCCTTTCTCTTTTGTGTTATTCAGATGTGTTCGGGTGACTACATTTTAGAACACGGTGTCTGTCAGAGAATCATTGCCATCCACATGTGAGCGATATCAAGAGAAAATATCTTATCTTCCCGACTCAAGTATAAATAAGCCTGTTCTGTTTTGATTGTTCTTAATCTACAAGTGTCCTTGAAAACCAATCAAAATCTAATATAACTAAAAAGTGTTGTCTTTTTGTTTTGTGTTCTCTTCCCCATAACCTGACAAAAGTAAATGGCACAAATCAGTTCTTTTTTTCTTCCTTGTTTCAAAGCATCACGCCGTTGGATGTTGTGTGTTGGTGTGAGTTTGGTCTATTGTTCTTGAGTTCATTGCTTTTTAATTGTTACCTTTCTGAGAAGAACCCAAATCATTTGGTTTACACTGTCCCTTTAGCAAGTATCCCCACTCTTAATTTCTTACTCTATCGCTATGGAACAGTGGACGTTAGGCAAGGTGGGTATTAAGCACAACAAAATAGTATTTTAAGTGAACCACTAATTCTGTCTTCTGGGGACTCTTTTTAAGGACACACACACAATTTCTAGAACCCTCACAACAATTTCTACAATAATGGTGTTTGAAGCAAGAATCTCTTACCTACGGCAGACAGAAAGAGAATCAGCCCAGCAGTGTAATCATTGCTCTGCTGTTTGAAGGAATATTGAGCTTAGATGCCTCCAGAAAGCCCACCAGGCCCAGAGGCACTGGACAATAAAAGGAGAAAAATAATAGACCCCAATGCTTTATTAAGTATATTTTTTTCTCACTTAGGTGCCCATTCCCTGGTCAGACAATTAGTTGAGGTTCTTTCCAGAGAAAGTGTTACCCACCAAGAAAAACTCTTTTAACCTTTCAAAATAACAAATATCTTTAATGACTTTTATCCCCTTTCCATTGACATCACAGATACAATGTGGCCTGTCTTGAAGTCAAGCCCAAATTGAAATCACTGCTGGCAGGGACAGGAAAAATAGAACATTTGACAATAAGAGTGACAGATGAAGCTTTGGGGACCTTGAAAGGGAGAATACTCAAGCTATGACCTGGGACAGAAATCCTGCACCTTAGTAAATACCTGCCCCATCTGGAAGTTAATAGGCAGGTACATTTGCACATGATAACGGGCTAAATCCAATGCTTGATAGGAGTTGGTATTATTTTCCATGTAACCTGTTTAAAAGGAAAGCTGGATACGCTTTCTAGCAAGAACCTTTTGATTATAGACCAACTGTTCATCACCACACTCCCAGGGGAAAACATTTTTATTTGGTTGTGTCAAAAGATAACATCTACTAGAAATACTTTTGAAGACAGGACTTCCTAAATTTGCCTAATCTGGCTACAAATGGCTATTAAGCATTTAATCATGGAAAATATATATTTGTATATTAAAATGTGCTATCATTATATACATTTCTTCCAAAGATAAAGGCAACTTCTTCTAATATCCCTTGATTTATTTGCAGGAAAGGAAAATTTTTATATTTCATGACTTAGGAAATCTGTTAGTTGCATCTCAACTTTCATTTCATTTTTTTTTTTTAATTGTGTGGCATTTCTAAATGATTACTTGAACTAGAGGGAAAAAAATCAGGAGCATCTACCAATTTCTAGTGATTTCTTTTATCGATTCCTAATTACCTATACTCCCTTTGCTCTTCAGCTTATATTCCTTTAAAGCACAATTTGTTTAAGGCTTATTCACTCTTGGTTGGTTTGGCAATTGGTAGTAAAGTTGTCTTGGTATCACCCATTGCAGTGAGAATTTTCCCCAATGATGGTCATTGTAGGTCTTTTATGTCACATATATTTTACTTGTAGAGCTGTCAGAGAAGAATTTAATTCCAGTAATTAGTTATTTCAGATAAATTTCCCAAGGAATCCTCAGCTTAGACTTTAGAAGCACTGCCTTCTATTCAAACAATATGAAACCTTTTAGGACATATGAGTAATTAAGTTTGCATCATTGCGAAATAAACACAGAAGCCTACATTTTCATTGGAGTTTGTAAGTCCATGGTTGAGAAGCAAATATGTGTTTCTCTCTGTGGATAATAACGGCAGAAAGTCACAATGTTTATTTTGCCTTTAAATTTAAATAAGGATGGTTCAAGTTGACACAGGGAAAATCTGGTTGCTTCCCTGGGTCCATCAGCACTTTTACTCACTTTTCAAATGCTTGGGGTTGCTTTGCAAAGCCTGAGACATATTTTACCATGCCCCACTTTTTTCTTATTTCATAAACCAATATCATTTTAAAGAAAAATTTAATCCATATGTTTCTGATTAATCTTTACTAAACTCATCAAAATGGTGTTTTGTAATAGTGATTTGGTATCCAAGAAGTCTTTTGAATCTCTATGTAATAGGCCTTCTTAATGCCATTTCTCTTTGAAGCAAGAAGTTGTGTTTTGCCAACAGTAAAGAAATTCAAACCCCCAAAGGGTTGAGATCAGTTTAAAACTTCAAGCCCGAGGGCTCTGTGGGGTTCTACACTTGGCAATAGGCTACTTTCCTTCTGACTTTGGAATACCTTATTTTCCTCCCACAAGAAATGCTCTATTGTTTTGCTAACATATGTGATTTAAACTACCTTCAGATCTTTGATACATAAAAGTGTATGAACTACGGAGCGGGGCCTAATGTTTAATTTACGCTTAAGCAATTTCATTTGATTGTCCATTTGGATCTTTCTTCAATTCCCCCTCTTCCTGACCTTTCCACATACCTTTGCAATTTGGGTTTACCCAAAGATTTGCCAGAAAAGATGAACCATGAAGATCTTACAAGTTGGAAATAAGTGCTGGGCAACAACTCCCCCCCCTCCAAGTTGCCCAATAAAGACATATTTCTTGATGTACTAAGCTAACATCTCATGCTATATCTTGTACTCTTATTTAGGTCGACAACCAAAACTTCAGGGCAGATTTCTAAGATGTGCTCTATGTCATAAGGTGAACTACAATTCACAGTACTGGATGTCTGTTAGTTTTTCAATGTAGTTCATTTCTATTTGTATGTTTAAAGGAAGACCTGTATAATTTCACTCCGTTCTTTATACAATGGGTGAGAAAGAGGAGGAGAGAGAGTGAGAAAGAAAACAAAATAGTAGGTACAAGGAGTTAAGCATCCAGACCACTCTGGTCCTTTGTCCTTGCTGCCTTCTGGCCATGAAGTGGGAGTGCCCTCTAGTGAAACTTTAAAATCACTGGAAGATACTGGGTATACGGTGGTGAAGATTGCCTCCTAAACTCTTGTTTCGGAAATCTGTGGACATTAGCAATTTGCATAAGTTTTGAATGAGCTTTAGAGAAAAGCACAAAATACTATCAAGTAAAACTATTTCTTTAGGAAACAAATAGAAATGAATATGTTACTGTCAATACCAAAAAGTCTATACATATATATCTCTTTTTGACATCTATGTATCTATGTATCTATCTATAGAGAAATCCCAAGGGCACATAAGTAGCAAGTAACTAAAAGCTATAGTTATCTAAATAAAAACATATAAAAACGTAATAACGTGCCTCTCAAGAAATGGATAATAAATAAAGCACTTTGAAATGTGAAAGTAAAGCAGCAGTAACGATATACACAAGCAAACAAGAACAGAAAACCACGTTTTGTCATCCATATTATTCCAGAGCTCTTTGTAGAAAGTGGCATATGCTTATTGTGATGAAATCTGATGTGTCCTGGAAAAAGTACAAGATTGGGAGTCCATGTTCTTGCCCTGGACTTCACTTAGCAGCTGTGTGAGCTTGGGCAAAACACTTAACCTCTCTGAGCCTCAGGGTCATCATCTGCAAAATGGGCTTAAGGACACCTGCCCTATCACCTTGTAGGGTAGTATTGGATGAGACAAAGTATGGGAAAGAGATTTCAGAGGTAAAGCACTATCTGTGACCCTGTGATCTGTGATTATTTTTCTGACTTTCCTCTTCTGTCTTCCTTTCTACTTCCAAAGTCACCTTCTAGGATGAAGAGGGAGAGAAAGGAGACCCTCCTAAAATCCTATGGAATCCAGAATCATCGACAAAACAGTTTTCTTCGCAAACAAGGAAGGTCACAGAGAAAGAAACCGGTGGCACTGAGGAAGGATACAGAGTTAGCGTCTACCGTAGCGGACCCACCGGCTGTCCTGGGCGAGGCTGGGCTTGTGTAGGCAGCCGGGGCAGAGCAGCCTGGGCAGTAGCCGGTGGAGCATCAGGAAGCCTGCCTTCCTGGGTTTGCAGCAGCAAGTGTCAGTGAGTCTATTCCCCACCTCGCACAGAGAGGAGCCCAACAGCACAGACGCTCGGAGCTTCTGTGTTTTCAATCCCCGTGGTGATTACCATCCACAAAACACCGTTCCCAGTTTTTGTTGTCTCTTTAAAATTGAAAATATTTTAGCTTTATTTATGCCAACAGTAATAAACTCTTCATTGGAGCAAACAATCTGATTCTTCCTTTGAGTTGTAGTTAGTTTAATTTTAGGTTTGTGCTTTTAAAATTCTTTTCTCTACATAAAGCTTGTTTTCAGTGGGACACGCTTTCTCACTAGTTACGTTTGCTTTAAAGAGAGCTGTATTTTTTCCTAAGTCAACTTCGTCTAGGCACTTTCAATCTGTATATTGCAAATTCCAGATCTCTCAAGGCTTCCTTTCCTTCTTACTAACACAGGTATCTTCTATGTCCTTATGGCTTGGATTTTCACCATTTGTCTTCTGGATATATGTCCTCTTTCTTTTGTCCAGAGTGAGAAACTGTTTCTAGTTTCTTTACTCAGAGGTACTTCATGTTGTCAGATATGCACGATCAATCTTGTACTTAAACCTTTGTGAGGAAACACAACAGATGGATAATGGGAACATGGTTGCCATTTGGGCTCCGGTTGATTCACGAGCTGCCTCCACAGCCATGACTCTGGTAGTAAAGGAGGAAAACCAGAAAGTTAATCTGTAAGGCTATCTGACGGGTTCCATGCCTGCTGTTTATGCCTTCCCTCCCCATTGGACCTCAGCAGTTGGCATGGGGATGGAAGGGCGTTACTTCACCCTTAGAATAAAATTAAACAAGACACTCAGCGGGTCTTCAACTGCTCGGGGACTTATCCAAAGTAAGTGACCAGTTCCAGCTGAATGACCGGAGCTTCCATGTCACAAAACAGCTCTTGGCTAAACCCAGATTTCACTCTGTCTAGGCTACATGCTCATGTATTAATAGAATACCACAACTCCTCATTGAAACTTTGGGTTCCTTCTGTTTTAGAACCTTTCCTGACCTTTGCTGAACACCACAAAGAAACCAAACGCTAACCTCTGTTTGTCTCAAATTTTCCTCTATTAATGCTTGGTCCAAGTCTACATTTCCAGCCAGCCTTTCATTTAAAAACACAATCTCATTCAAAACCTGCCTGGTAACTTTATCACTGGGGTAACTGTTACCTATGATGCAGGGCTGACCTGGGTCCTTGTAGCACTTGACATCATCTTTTGGACGGGTTACAGAGCCTTTTGAGGGAGTTGTTAGAAGCAGGCTCGCCCTGCAATGCAGAACCGGTCACAGAAGAAAATTAGTGCATTTATCTGTCAGCATTAGACTAGATTTTCAATCCAGTTCACTAGTCACAGGGTCTGGTTTTCTCTTCCTCTGGGAGATGAAACCGATATGCTGGTAGGTAGTAAAGGTGTCAGTTATAAATTGGACCACGTTGGAGCACGCACACACAAAAAATAGACGAGAAGACTTTAAGGCCATAAATTTAGTTCAAGGCAAAGAATTTCCCTAAAAATAGTCCAGCTTGTTAAAACACTATAGGAAGAATGTGTGTCAGGTAACCGTCGGCGTTATTAGAACCAGTTCACATATCTTTTATAGGAAACAGTGTTGGCAATTCTCTCTCCAATGTGTTATTCGTTTAAACTGCTTACGGGAAAAAAGGATCTTCCTGCCCCTGGTAGTAAATAAATAAATACATAACCTGACTGGTTCCCTCTCCACCGTCCCATACCTGTGTGAGGTTGCAACAAATCTGAGTTGCAAACAGAAGGGGCAGGTTTGGCAGATACCATCAAGCGTTTCCTTGCATTCCACTTACTGTTTATCTACCACTTAACTAAATGGGGCTCCAATCCTGACTCAAAAGAAGCCTGTGGCCTTCTCAATTCAGTGAGTGGTCCTGTCCTAACCCGGCTGTTTCCTAACCTCAGCCCTATAATAAAATAATCCAGGTGGAAAACCCTGAAGACCAACCTAACGTTAATGACCCTTCACTGAAACATAGCACAGAACGGAAGTTAAAGTAAAAATGGTCATAAGTGTCCCATGACTCCCATCCAAATTGGTACTTTCTACCAAAAGACCCCTGTGTCCACTCCATTCAGTAACTCTGGAGCACCTATTGACTGGCCTGAACTGTGCAGGTCTACAGATCCAACCCCTTATTCAGACAGCTTATGATTTAGATTGAGAGATGACACCCGACAACCTACCATAGAATAAACCAAAGTCAAATAATTAGATGGGAGTTAGCATCAGTACCATAATATAGCATATAGGTAGTATTTTAATTCATTTATTATCTAAACCTTCATATATATCACCTACTATGTGTCAGAAACAGTGCCAGACATTGGCAATTTTTAAAATCCTACCTTTATGAAGCTATATTCTCTCTAAGGTAGCAGAATATAATCCATCTTTATATCCAACCTCTTCCCTGATCACTCTATTATGTCTTCTCAGAGAATGGCCTCATGTTATTCAACTTTGTATCTTTGTGTCCTTAGAAATGCACCTGGAACAGAGCAGGTGCTCAATACATGTATTTTAAGGGAAAGAATGAATATGAAAATGTGATAAAATGTGTGATACCTTTTCTAAAAGGACTTCATTTTTCCTGGATGATGGGGAAAGGGTGTTAAAAATTGAGATGTGGAAAACGACTCCTAAGTTTTTAACTGGCCTCATGTGAAGAGAGATGCCATAGACAGAGAGAACACAGAGGAGAACTACACGGGGGAAAGGGAAAGGTGCTGGTGCCGAGCTGGATCTGAGACAAGTTGCTTTGGAGGCACCAGTTGCAGGACATGCAATTGGAGATGTCTAGGGGACAGTTTAAAGAATCGGTTGGTAGCTCAAAAGAGAACTTAGAGCTAATCGATCACTATGTTGAGAACATGTAGGTTATGAAGAGTTTTATAAGGAATGAATTTGATTGAATAAGAATTTATTGAGCACCTACTATGTTTGAAGTACTATAGGAATTACACATTGGCTTAAGGACATAATCCTTAGACTCAAAATATTTAAAATCTAGTAGGAGGCCCAGATCTATAAACACATAAGTATGTTGGAGATGAGAATGTAATGGCTAGATGGAGAATAAAAAACCAACATGAAGGGGCACTTGGGTGGCTCAGTTTGTTAAGCGTCTGCCTTCAAGCTCAGGTCATGATCCGGGAGTCCTGGGATCAAGCCCCACATCGGTTGTCCTGCTCAGCAGGGAGTCTGCTTCACCCTCTGCTTGCTGCTCCCCCTGCTTGTGATCTCTCTCTCTGTCAAATAAATAAAGCCTTAAAAAAAAAAAAAAAAAAAACATGAAGCAGTGACATAGCAAAGCACCTAAGCATGGGGCCTCTGGACGCAGATTGTCTGGGTTAGAATCCTGGATCTGTCATTTATGATCTATGTGGCCTTGGGTAAATTTCTTCATTTCTCTAGATTATCTGCAAAATAATAGTATCTCCTCTTAGGATTCTTATGAGGATTAAGTAAAATAACATATAAAAAGGAGTTATTTAGTAGAGATTAAGTGCTCAACTATCAGTTATGGGGGGGAAGAAACATCGTGAACTGGTGAATAAGTTTCCAATCTTTCAGTTTTACATCTTCTTGGCTAAGATTAAGACTTGCTATCCATGGTACTCAGAGAGATAAAGGGATAGTGATGTCATAACTGAAGAAATAAGGAAAACCAAGATAGGTCAGAGAAATTTACGCTATCAACCTTATTTCTCTAAATTGGTTCTGATCTCTGATTAAATTCAGTAATGAAAACATTCAATGCAATTCAAAAGTTGGTATGGGAGCACTGGATTCCCAAACCACTGGCCATTGGATGAAAGAAGAAGAAGAACATAAGGCTCCTCTCTAACTGCAATACTGTTGCCACTTTGTGTTTTGGGTCACTCTCTGCTGGAACTTTTACTGTCTATCTGTCCTGAACCTCATCCCCCTATTATATGTAAATTCAATGTTTATTAAAGCAAACCAAATAACAAGAGTGGAGTCAATAGCAAAATTTCATTGGGAACTATTTTCCCTGCTTGGTGGGGTGCGGGGTGCAGGGGAGAACTGGAAGGTCTTTGGCAAAAGGACAAGGACTGGAATGTTTGTAGGTGTGTGTGTGTGTGTGTGTGTGTGCAAAATGATGAACTTGGCCAAATTATCTTCATTTCAGTGGGTGTACCCTATACAGGAAAGGGAAAGTATACACATTTGGTAGCAAGTACATTTTCTCTTGTTACAGAGAGCTTTTGAAACAAGATCAAGATCTAACAGAAGACCATCTAGTTCTGATGAGTCTTTCTGGGAATTCTAGTTCCACCCAAGATGATGCTTCAACAATCCCACCTCTCACTAGGAGCCACCAAGGCCCCTGCAGCTACCTCCCTCTTGCGTATGAGTTGGCATGCAGGCTAATGGAACTCTTCTGCCCCATAATCACTACATCAGTCAGCTTGGCTAAACTGGTCTCAAGTGTAGCTGTAGTTAAGACATGGCATCCAAAGAGAAGGCATGAAATACAGACATGTATCGAAGGAGAGGAAATATTGCTTCTTAGGAGTGACTCAAAACTCTAGGGCAGATAAAGAGAAAAGAATCATGGGATTCTCGAACACTGAGGAGCCCTCAAACTCAAGATTACAGGGACTTTTGAGGACACAGTTTGTCTTTCACTTAGTTCCATTAAAGTTTTCATTTGAATGGCTTTCTGAACCAGAAGGTTAAGAGTTAAGTGAGGTGGATAATTCGTCCAAGAAAAATTCTTTCTAGCTTTCTTCTCTAAGGATCAGTCTGCGGTACCCTCCTTCACGTCACAGCTAACAGTTGATTGATGAAGGCCAAAGAATTAGTTTGTTGGCAAATTAATCTATAAACTGAACTTTCTACAAAATAAAGTGAGCTCTTCACATCTAATTTCACTAGGTAATAATCTTATTAAAAATAAAATTTGATTAAATTTTTTAGTGTAAATTTTAAAAATCTCTAATTCTCCCTCAAGAATGAGTATTAGGGACGTTCTTACTTTTCCTTTGCCCAGCAATTTAGAGTTTCAGTGGTGTGGCTAGACTGCCATGGAGACTCACCAGGTGTGACAGAATGGTCAAGCTCCTTTGTTTAATGCAGTTGCCTCTTTAGTGAAGACTTTCAGGACATTTTAGCAATTTTTCCACTGCCAATATAGCTCCAACTAATTGTGTACCTATCCTGTTATCTCACTTGATTTGCCCAATTTCATTTACCCACCATCTAGTATGTATCAACTCTATGACAAGTGCTTGAGGTACAAGGCAAGGTAAGGGTTCAGACCAGTCCTTAAGAGGCTGAAAAAATAAGCAGTCTTCACACAATTTGCTGCTTTTCCTTCCAGTTCAGAAAGTCGTTCAGACTCAAACCTGGCATGAAAAATAAAATCCCTAACAGAGATCCAGAGGCTCTGAATTATGCAGTGTAACTTGCTTATTGTTGACCCATTTGGCTTAATGTTATTTTGTTTGTATATGTATCTACTTTTATGGAATTGCATTAGATTATTAACTTGCAGAAACAAAGATGAGTTGCAGGAGATTTTCAAGGTCTGTTTGGACAGTTTTTTAGCATACCCCTGCAGGCAATTTGTTTCTTAATAAATAATTCATGATGATGATAAAAATGCAGATGAGATGCTACTCCTTGGGAAGGCTGCAGTACAATACTCTTGCTTATATCTTTTTGGTAGAATTTGAGATCATTTAAGAGTGAAATTATCCTTAAGGGAACAGGTTGCTACTGCATAATGAGAATTGTGTTTTTCCAAATCATTTCCAATTAAACATTTACACGTACAAGATCATTGGCCTTACAAGGGCATCAGAATGATGCTGTTTGGCTTCTTCTGATAGTGAATTACATCAGCTTTCCCAGATTTTTTTTCTTCATTTCCTTTGCTCAGAAATCTTATTTTTTTCCTTTCCATTTTGCATTTTCCCTGCAAGTATAAAATACACCGTGTTTAGAGAAAGAAAAATTGAGATTAAGTCTCAGCTACATCACATACTAGCTATGTGCATTTAGGAAGCTATTTGCTATCCTGTGACTCAGTTTCCTAACCTGTGAAATGAGGACAGTATATCATTTTTGCCTATCACCCATGGTTGCTGAGAGTAAACCATGGAATGTTATATGCATGCATAATGTTGTCTTCTCCTCCCCCTCCTCCCCTGTCCCTTTTCCTCCCCCCCTTTTCTTCTTCTTCTTCTAATTCTTCAAGCTAACTTTTAATTTTTTTTTCTTAAAGAACACCTTATGTGAAGATGAAGACAAGGAATGAAAAGTAGCATACTTAAAACCCCTTTAAATTATTTCTGCTTCTACATATAAAATACCCACAGCATTATTTGGAGTTGCAGAAGTAATGATAATTAGTAATAATGATCACTTTTTGAGCTCTTATTATGATGGAGACAAAGTACTAAGTTCTTTGCATGGATTATCTCATTGAACTGTGCCCACTTCATGGCACTATTATTACCTATATTTTACACAGGTGAAAAGCATGACTTGGAGAGGTTGAATAATTTGTTCATGGGCACACAGTGGGTGCCAGCCCTGGCAGTCTGACTCCAGAGTCCATAGTCTTATTCACATTTTTACATGATGAAGGGGCTGTAAGGTAGAGTTCTATACTGAATCTAAAGTCAAGTCTCCCAAGTCTTGGTTAAATGTACCTCATTGATTTCCAGGGAAGAGTCCAGAGCTCACATCTTTAGGTCTCATTAACTGTGTATACACAAGAGCATATGGAAAAGGCATAAAGACAAGGGGTGCTCAGATCAGCATGAACATCAGACAGGACACGTGACAGCAGCCAAGGACAGAAACAACTTGTCAGCTGAGTCCTGGTGTCAGACCTGCTTACCACGTTCCAACATCACGAAGAGAAAAATCCAATAATCAGCATGTCGTGGTACCTAACAGGTCAAGAGCAAATCAAGCCACTCTGAAATAAAATACTAAAGAGGTTATATATTTTAGAGAAAAATGCATAACAGCTCAAGACCTTTAGCAATAATCTTTGCTACCCTCAGAAGTCCGTATTTGTCACATGGTAGGAGAAGGGTCCTCACTCTTTTGAGCCATGTGCTAGAGTGAGATCATTTATTTCTCCTTACTGGGCTCTCTCCATGCAAGGCCACTTGACCAGCCTGCGTCTTCTCAGGATCGGGCTCCACTGTGTCCTGAATCCCCAGGTGGGTAGCTTCAGGGTCTCCCCATCCTTTGGGGATTTGCTTTCTTTTTCTCACTCCTACGCTGAGCACAACAAAATTCACCTTTGAAAAAGAGCATATTTCTGTCCTGAGAGCAACATCCAGGGGATGCTTGGCTTTCTTAGAACCGCTATAGCTTCAAATAAAACCACAGTAAAACCCAGCCAGGTATGCCCCTTCCTTCAGCAATAAAGACGCCTCTGAATCTCCCCACTTCTACATGGGATTAAGACTCAGCACCGAGTACAGGCCGGCACTAACGAGCCCACAAACATCCTCAGAGCAGACCAAAGGAAGACACAGGTGAAACAAATCAAACAGAACAATCAGGGGTGAATTTTCAGTGTGGCCCGGCATGGAGATTTCCTGGCGGGATTCCCATTAACGTGAATGGGAGTTGTGCCTCTAAATCCCTACACACTGTGCAGAAAATGTGCCTCTAAGTGCTCAGCAGCATTATGCCTGATGGAACAAAAACACAAACTACCCAAACCAGCGGACGTATTCCTGGGGCCAAGGTGCCAAGAGTCATGGCAGAAAAGGTCTCAAGTCCTAACTGTCCTGGGTGAGACAAATGGACCCCACTCAGTTTGACATGGTGTACTGGAAATAGGAGGGCTCTCCACAACCTGCCTGGTGATGCTTCTCACTCTCCTTGACACAGACTTTGATTGTGAGTTGATCTGGTGTTCCACACAAATGGCCTGTGTTTGCTAAGATGATTTCCCTCCTGCTCTGATTACCTGAAATTTCAGTAAACCTTAGCATTGCATCAGGCCCACTGGAACCAGAAACTTAGAGGATGATAGTGCATGATTCAGTTTGATGTGGTTTTATGGCCTCTGCAAAGTAAATGTTGCAAAGGACTCTTACCCTGGGATCAAAGAAAATGGTCAAGAAATCACTTAGCCTGCCTGCTTTCACA
This sequence comes from Phoca vitulina, assembly GCF_004348235.1. Taxonomy (NCBI): domain Eukaryota; kingdom Metazoa; phylum Chordata; class Mammalia; order Carnivora; family Phocidae; genus Phoca; species Phoca vitulina. Next base: position 60,709,317 of record NW_022589711.1, on the reverse strand, counting down.
GAGCAATTTCCTTTCCATATCATCTATAGGGTGGCTCAGAAATACAAGTCTGATCACGTTGCTTTCTTCCTCAAAAACTTTCACTGGTTCCCTTCTTCCTCTAAAATAAGGGTTAAGGCTCTCCGTAAATTATTTTTCTCTCTCATCTGCTACTACATCTCCCATATATTCTATCCTCTAATGTATTTTTTTTTATTTGCCATTCCTCTAAACGAAGTCACCTCCGATTGACCTTATTTATACAGTCAGAATAGCTCCTCCCAGTGATTCCGGTCCTCTGTCTACTTATCCTTCAAGGTCAAGGTCGTATATGTCATCTTCTCTATTAAACATTTTTCATACTGACTTAACCAGTTACTCTGCCATGCTGCCTCTGAACCCACACTGTATTCATTGAACTCTACTCTTAGACACCTTAATTTCTGTTATATTCTGTTCTTTATTTTTCTGTTTCCTCAAATACAATGTAAGTGCCACCAGAAAGTTTTCCAGATCTTTCTATTTCCCACAATAACTTGCTCTTAATAAATATTATTAAATGAATAAAATACTTCTTGCTTCAACATCGCATTTTTCATCTTCGCTCGGCCATTGCGATACAGCTAACAAGTAAAATGAGGTCATTATCAACACTTCCCTAATTGTTCTTTCATACAAACATTTATGGAATACCTCATATGTGTCAGGACACTGTAATGGTGGCTCACACATGAGTGGGACATAGTCCTTGCCCTGGAGCAGCTCATAGTCTCGATGGCAATGGAACATTGGCCAAGCATTAAGGAGAACACTCTGTCTGATAAAGTTTGTTGCAACCATATCCATCTGCATAGGAAGGCTGTGATGAGGGGAAAGGGCCACTTAGGGGGTTCTCTCCTGAATGGGCAGGTGCCTAAGAAGCTGGATTGCAGCATCAGACAGCAGCACGCTCACCCAGAAGTAAACCTGGCAGGTGCCAGGCACGACTGATGATGAATGAGGCAAAGTGTGTCTTTGAGATTAGCCACGTCCCCTCTTCATCTCCACCCAGTTCCCTGAAGCCCACCACCTGCCTCTCTCCCTCTCTCTCTCAATCTTACTCTGGTTTACGAGGTGATTAGTCTGTTCATCTTTGATAAACTTGTCAAGTTAAAGTGCAGCTGGCTTAAGTTTCCCCTGGAAAAGGTTAAAAGAAGAAGCATGGCTCCATAGAAGAGAACAAGCTTGGGACCCTGACATCCCTCAATTTTGGGCTTAAGCACTTCTTATCTGTGTGACCTGGAACAAATTATTTAAATTCTCTGAGCTTCATTTTCCTCCTTGGGCAAGTTCCTTGAACTCTAATGGCCCCTGGTTGCTTCTTTTGTAAAATTAAGATATTAATACTTACCTGCCAGGGCTATTTCAAGGATTAGAAATATTGCATAAAAAGTGATTAGGTAACACATAGTAGACCCTCAAAGCATGGTGGTTATTAATAGAATCTTTAAAGGGCGTTCTTGTAGAGATACAGTAACTTATTCAAACACTTATCTTGCTAGTGGTGGAAATTCAAGGCATGCTAACAAGCAAATAGTGGAAATGTTTGAGGGCTGAGAGCCATGAGCTTTCAGAGTGTCCCACAAACACCCATGAGGTAGCCATCCATCCATCCAACCCACAGGTCATGGGATAAATGAGGCGTTGTGAGTTCCCAGCTCTGCCAGTGGTATGAGCATGGGAATCTGGGTAAGTCGCTAATCTTCTTGCCTTAATTTCCTCCTGCTTAATATGTATCCTGGGATCTCCTCCCCTGACAGGGTGATTCTGACTAATGTACAGTCATGCCTGTAACTCCTTTAGGGGAGCTGTAAAAGCCAGAAGTATTACTATTCATTTCAAGGCTTCTGTATCTGCTGTGAGACTCAAAGAAGTGGAGTTCTTTCCTCCACTTTCCTTGTAATATTTAGTTCCTTTGAGTTGCTGCATCAGAAGAAATACTGAGTTCTCCATTTCCCTGGCTCACTTTCCCACTGACGAGGGTGATGTTAACATCGAATCCTGAATCATGGCTAGATCAATATTATAGCAGCTGTTAGAGAAGGGCACTAGCCCTAGAACACAAACACACTTTCTTTTCCAAGAAAGACTGGAGTTCCCCTAGTGTTAACTTCCCCTTGTTCCCCTCGATGCCTTCCCCCCCTTCCCTCCCCTCCTGCCACCAGCACGACCCAGATCACATTAGAGTCCCAGAGCACAGGGAACAGTTCTCCTCTATCCGTCACCAAGGAGGCAGACGGGACGGGGGGAACAACAAGTCATTTGTACCTGATGAGGAGGACACTCCTGGGAAACAAACAGATGAGCCACCCCATGAATCTGAGCCATTCTCCGTGGTAAACAGAACTGCATGAGAAACCACCAGTTATCTCCAGCATCGCCCTCACCTCTCTCACTGCCCTGCTGGCAGCCGGGTGGGGGACATGAAACAGTAGCTTGGACCAATATCTGATTCTGAGAAAGTTAACCCTCACAAAGGTGATTTTCTTTTCCCTCAGTCTCCTGGAGTTGAATAGCCATCCATTTCTATGAACTTTTGTCAATTATATTTTTATTCGAGAAGTGTATTTCCATTGGAAAGCATCGAAACTAACTGGTAGAGTTTGACCTAGCATTTGGGTGGGCAGTGTCAGCGTTTGAATAACCAAATTAGTACATCGTGAAGTGGAAGAAGAATATATACTTCTTTTCTTAAACAACAACACAGAACAGCTGCTTCCATGATAAATCTTGCAAGGCAGCTGGAATATTGACTGGGTAGTCCAAAAACCTTCTTGGACACCCAGCGGGGAACAGAGTATGTTACCACAAACCACTGTATTTTGTTGTGAATCCTAATTCCACAGACTGTAATGGTGAATATTAAGTAATTCTAACAGTAGCCAAGGAATTGGGTTTGCGGGTCAGGCAGCCTGCCCCAGTGGTTGGAAAACACACACTGGGCAATGTTGTTTTATAGAAAAATGATATCTGTGATATCAACAAAACAAAAAGCCAGAAGGTAAATGAAATGATAGGTGAAGATTCACAGACAGACTTTTAAGAAAAGGCCAACTTGGCATATGCCAAAGTAACATAAAGCCCAATTTCTACAGTCTTAAAATTTATATTCTTTTAAAAAATACAAAATCCATGCTTGAACTTTGTAGACAAACATAACACAATTCAAGGGATGATTTTTATCCTGTATTTCTCTCATGCTTATCCAAAACATGCCATTGGATGATCACATGTGATAAAGTTTCTTTAATTCAACGTGGACCTGAATTATTAGCCTAAAAATTACCAATGTACCCCAAGGTCATAGGATATGGTTAGTCTCTTTGTGTCTACTCTCTTGAAGCCAAACAGATGACCTGCTCTCTTGTGGTAGGGTTTATCATCCTTTTTTTCCTGTCCCATGAAGGAAGATGATGAAGGAAAGGTTAAGGCATATGAATCCAATTAATATAAAACAAGCAAATTCCTTAGGACAACCACAGGGAAAAATGAAAAGGAGACATCAGACATCAATCACCAATTTCTTCTGGAACAAAATGAATTGCTCCTATGTTAGTTTTTTGAAAAGTCATTAATAATTGCACTGTACCTCCAGTCAGCTATCAGATATTAACACCAGCAAGATCAGGAAAAAAGGAGGGAAAATGAACTAACCATTCTTAGACATCTACTTTATATGAAAGACCCAGCTTTGCATATATCATTTTACCTAATTTGCATAGCATTCTTTAAGTGAGACATTATTTTAGACAAGGAAACTGAGTCACAGGAAAGTTAACTAACTTGTCTTTTCATGTTTCTATTATGTTTAAAAGTTTTGGCAAAACTCAGAAAGCTAGAAACCCTATCTAAAAGGCATCATTTGGGGGCACCTGGGTGGCACGCTCTTGGTTTTGACACAGGGTTGTGAGATTGAGCCCCAGATCAAGCCCAAATGGAACCCCAAATGGAGCCCCAGATGGAGCCCCAGGTCAAGCCCCTAGTCAGACTGTGCTCAGTGCGGAGTCTGCTTAAGAGTCCCTCTCCCCCTCCTTCTGCTCTTCCCTCTGAGCTCTCCCTCTCTCAAATAAATAAATAAATCTTTTAAAAAAATAAATAAAAGACATCATTTAGGATTTTTGTATTCCCTGACTATCCTTATAACTAATGATTTAAATGTTCATCCTATGGTTCTTTAGACAATGGATTGTCAGTTCTTCTACAAGCTCTCAAAACATTGAGTGTCAGGAATTCTAAAGAGTGTTCACTGGACTGGACATTTTCAACATCCTCAACACAAGATTATGTGAGAGAGTGAATCTCCCATGGCAGTACTGCTCATTCACCTTCTCAGGTGGATCCTCTGTCAGCAGGAGAAAGATTCAGGGGAGCAAACTCAGCAACCATTTTAATGAGATTCCACCCATGGAGAGACTGCAGACACAGGTGAGAGGGAACTTGTCACTGAAGAAAATATAACCAGCAGAAGACAAATGAGCACTGGTGCTGGAGGAAAAGCCTCAGACCTGGAGTCAGGAAAATCGGGTTCAAGTCCATTTTGTCTATTAACTTGCTGTGTGGTCTCAGGCAAATCACTCCACTTCCCTGAGCCTCCATTTTCTCATCTATGAAAAAGAGAATCCAGCCCTGGGAGGTCATGGCCAAGATCCCTTCCAATTCCAGCCTACTATTACCTCTTGAGAGATTGCCAAGTCCTGCCTCAGCTCTTTATGCCACCGTGGTTTAGGGCAACGGTCCTCAAACTGTAGGGTATATCAGAATCACTCTGGGGCCTTGCGCAAACTCAGATTGCCTGGCCCCACCCCTAGACCTTCTGAAACAGTAGGTGTAGGTGTGGGGTGAGGCCCCTGAATTTACATTTCTAATGAGTTTTCAGGTGATGTTGATGCTATAGTCCAGGGATTACAGTTTGAGAACTGTTGATTTAGGATTTTAAAGCTTTTTGGTGAACTAAAGATAAATGTAAATACCTATCAAGTTCAATTCATTTATTCAGCTACTAACTGCACTTTTAAGTTAACCCAAAATGCTCTAAAACATGTCAGACTGTATGACAGATCTAGTGGAGACTCCTCTAATTAGGAAGGAAATGTTTTCCTATTCCCTAAAGAGGTATCCTGTAAAAGATGGGTGGCTATCTTTTTCTTATCCGTATCCTTCTGGACCTGTTCTACTATTTTTGAGACTATTAAAAAATAAAATCATCTTCGAGCAGTGGTGAGATGGGCACATTCAGGCACTTGACCTGATCAGACTTCTGAGTTTGGAGAGACATGAGCCAAATCTTTCCTTCTCTAGACTCTAACCTAGACCAGTGACCCACCAGAGTCAGATTCCTGAAATCAATATAATACAATGGAATCAGACTCCCTAGTTTTCGTTCCCTAATATTTAGCAGCTGTTTGACCTTTGGTTCTCATGCCTCTTTATCTCATCAGTAAAAATGAGAATGAATGCCTCGTAACATTGTCCTGAGGATTGAATACTACATGTCAAGTGCTCAGAATGTCTGGCACATAATAAGTGCTCAATAAAAGCTGAGCTATTATTTCATTTCTTGCCAGATACTAGATCACTAGATCACAGATCACTAGAAAACATAAAATTTTGAAGTTATATTTTTTAATAAAAAAACCTGAGAGCATGGTAAGAATTACAAAATCATAGACATCTTTTTGTAGGCAGTCTAATATTTCTCCTCAAAATTAAACTGAGATCTCTGGAGATGAAAAGTTTGATTTACTCTTGTGAGAAAGAAGGGCAGTGTGGGGGCAGTGGACAAACTAGAAAGAAAGCCCTATGTAGAAGTGAGGAGTGAGAAGATGTTGATCCCAAAAGATGAGAAATTTGGGAAAGAATGAGAAAAAAGTTCCCAGGGACCCTCCCACCCACAAAATCACAAAGAAGTCAAGTGTCCTTGCAGGGTGGAAGAGGGATGGGGAGCCAGGCAGATGGGAATCTGCTGTGATAAGCAGAGCCTCCCTGTTCGGCCCCAGCAGGGCTCTTTTGAAGCGCAGCCCCCTACTCAGTGCCAGCCACACCTGTCACGCCTGGATCTGTGGGCAGGGAACAGAGCCCGAGGAGGGCACAGCACTGTCCGGTGCCGGCAAGTGCATGGCCTCAGGAGAGGGGCCCGTGAGTCTTCTGGTTGGACGTGAGAATCTGAAAGCTCACTAAAGGGCTTTGTCCTCGTTAATTCCCAGAGGGATTATTGCTTCATTGACGGTGATTTAATCATACCATGTAATGAAACAACATCCTACAAAAAGAAATTTTGGCATCATCTAGAGGGTTGAGGCTTTTGCATTTGCATTTTTAGAATGGTGGATCTTACTTTGAGAAAACCTGAGGTACAAAATCCTAGACTGTAACAGCTTTTTTCACATGGCAGGCTAAGGTGTTGTGGTGGGAGGCAAGGTGCACATTTGCATTGCCAAAGGATGTTTTACTTTATAAAAATGGTTCACGACAGGTTTCCTTAAATGAGCCCCCTCTCACGTTGGCTGCAGGACTGACCATCAGTCCTTCTCTTCTCTCCCAACCAGCAAGAACACAGGCCCGCAGCGCCAAGGCATTGCATGTTTCCAGGGACTGGGTGGGATTTACGTTTTCCTTGTGATACATGCGCTGTTTTATGAAGTCGTCTTTTTATTAAATATTCCAGTGCCTTAAAGCTGTAATATTCCAAAAGTTCTCTTTAAGGAAAGATATGGAAAAATGATCATTAAAACATTTATTGAATGGAAACGTGTTCTATCCTAACGTTAAACTATAAATCAAGTTGAAAGGATATTGTCTCACCAGAAACTATATTACTGAAATATGATAATTCTTTGTAGCCTCATGATTTGAAGCATTTAATCTATTTATTTGTTCATTTATACCTGGACTCTTTCCCTAATGTCTCTGAAGAGGTTTATGACATACATGTGATTCCAAAGGATAAAAGAGAGGGGCAAATCAAGATAGAAGGAAGATATGGATATGGGAAACAAACCTCACTCGGGAGAAATTCCTCCAGTGTGTCCTCATAAAGAAGGCAAGGTGCAATGAAAAAGACATTTCTCATCTCTGCCCCAGACAGTGAGTTTCATTTAATTATTTCTCATGATGACCCTCAGTACATGGCTAAGGCCAAAGTTAAATTTAATGAATTGTCCAAAGAACTCCCCACCCCAAAAAATCAAGTGTGATCTAAGCACATAACTTTGTGACAATGGCTTGATTTAGAGAACTGTGTGGGCAGCACAGCCCTAAAACTGTCCTCCTTGAATATTATATTTTATACTTGTGTATTTATGAAGAGACGGAGTAAATATATATATAGTGTCACTACAATGCTTTAAAAATTTATCCCTATTGATGTATGTATCACTGGTTAATTCCTTTTTAACGCTAAGTAGAATTCCACCGTATGAATATTTTGCACTTTCTTTATCCACTCTTCTGTTGACGGATATTTGAATTGTTTCCAATTTGGCCCTGTTGTAAATAAAGCTATTATGAACATTCTTGTAACAAGACTTTTTGTGTGTGAGGCTACGTGCTTTTATTTTTCTTGGGTATGGATGCAGGAGTGGAATGATTAGGTTTCTATGAAATATTCTTGCCAAAAAAGTTTAACTTAAGTCTAATCAGATCTTTAGGGAAAACTTCCAGTTGGGGCACCTGGGTGGCTCAGTCAGTTAAGCGTCCCCACTCTTGATTTTGCCTTAGGTCATGATCTCAGCGTGCATGAGATGAGCCCCGCCTCAGGTTCTGTGCTCAGCAGGGAGTCTGAGATTCTTTCCCTCTACCCCTCCCACTGCAAGCTCTCTGTAAAATAAATAAATACGTCTTGAAAAAAACCCAAGAAACTTCCAGTTTACAGTAAACAGGGAATAGAAAGAAAAACTTAAACCATCATTAGAAAACAAGATGACGTTCTACAGGACCACTGGCCTGTAGTTATGTGAAAAATGTGCCATGTGAAAAAGATGTATGTTGGTCGGGGGGGAGTGGACGGGTGGTATTGGTTTGGATTACAATACATTTAGAGTCATAAGAGCCAAATGTAATGTGTAGTCTTAATTGGATCCTTGTTTAAGCAAATCCAGTTGTAAATTATGCACTGGGTAAATTGAGTATGAATTGGGTTTTAGACAATATTAGGAAATATTTAATTATATTAGTTGTGATACTGGTATTGCAGTTATACCAAAAATATTATTTTTTACAGATGCATATTGAAGCGTTTAGAGGTGAAATGTCATATCTGTAAGTTACTTTGAAAGACTTCAGCAGAAACAAGGTGTATGAGGCAAATACGGCAAAAACGTTAAACAGGTAGTAGATCTAAGTAATGGCTGCACAGATATATATGACACAGTTCTCTCTTAGTTTACTATATGTTTGGTGATCTTCATTATAAAAAGACAAAAAATTATTTTTGATAAGTAATAGCAATTCCGTTTTTTTATTTCTATCTTGTTTGAATTCATAGAAAATAGGCCCTTTTATTTCTTCGCTATATTCCTCCAAGATTAAGTCAGCAGATGGCAAAATAGAGAGCCCGTGGGGCTGCAGCAACATCCAAAAATAAGTTTACATTTAATGAATACACAATTTATATTATCAGTGTAGTTGGCAATTCATTAGACTAGATCATTCTCCACTGCGCAGTAATAAGTCGTGAACAGAGACAGGATGATAGATTTAGATTTCAATCCACACAGCTCTTTGCAAACGCTGCAGAGATTTCAGCCAGTAAGAATTTTCAAGCCATCTCTACCTGCCTTTTCAACATGTTGCGACACAACAGAAAGTTTATTTTGCACCAGCAATTTCGGTTCATAATTTTGTAATTACCAGTATCCAATGGAGTTTCACCTTCCACCACCCCAGTGATTCAGAGCGTTCTTGTCAGCTAAGTTCAACTCTGTGTTGTCTGGTTAAATGATTCAAAGTTTTGCACAAACATCACAACTTTTCTCTTCTCCATTTATAGAGGAAGTCCCCCTTGCTCCCCTCAGAGTGGGACTAATGCAGGTTAGCCTTCTGTTCTCCTCATCAGCTGGTTCCTCCTCTTTTCCCCAAATATACTGTCACTGTCTCACTGCATTCTGCTAGTTCAAATTCAGAAAACTCCATGGTCAAAGACAGTATGACTCTTTTCCACATAGTGCCTTCCTGATGTTTGTTGAAGAGTGGCACTTACTAGGGATTTAAAAAATAGGGCTATGGAGGAAGAGCATGATTTGAAGATAAGCATTTATTAAGAAAAGCATTGTGCATCGGTCTCTGGTGGGGACGGCAGGGCATAGACCAGAAAGTGTTGCAAAAAGGATGAAGCCAGAATTCAAAGGACATGAACTAATACACGAGCTTTTTCGTTAGCTGCTGTGTGACCTTGAGCAACCCCTTTAACATTCCTGAGCCTCAGTTTCCTCAAATGCTTACTGGGCAGTTCAGAGCAAATGATAGCCAAGATCATATAGGTTCCAGTATTTAATATTTAATAACTCAGAATGAACAGATCTGTTGAATTTCTTTGAACAGCAAAAGGTCCATCAACAAACTGGGGAATTTAATCAGGGAGTGAGACCATAATGAGTCAAATGCATTTTTGCTGAGGCCCAGTGGTAAAAATGGGATCGACCAATTCACATTCAGATGTATCATCAGAGCTGTAGTGGCATTCCCTCCAAAGAGCTGCTTTCATCTCTCATCTATTTGTGTTCACTAATACTCTCTCATTGTCCTTAATTTCCCCCCACTTATTTTTTTTTTTTTTTTAACTTGAAACAGACACAACAGATTAAGGATGTAATTGAATAGCAGGGAGCATTAGTCAAAACAGACTTTTGAAATGGCACACAATAGTCCCCCAAGGTGGTTTGTTTTATCCCCTTTCAGAGCTGGGCTTCTCCCTCACTCCACCTTTCCTGTCTTAGTCAGGTTTTGTACCCACCAACTCCCCTCAGCTCGGACCAGGTAAGGTCAGCTGGAGGTAAAGCCCTAGTGAAGTGATGGGAAAGGGAGGTGCTGCCTGGCTACGTGATGGGGCCCCTGTGCTATCATTTAGAGGTCATGGTTTTCACCCCAGCAGATTTTCGTAGGTTCCTTCATTAAAAATTAAGATTCAACTACATTACAAAACAGATTGACAGGCTGCTGGAAATTGCTATAAATAATTTATCAACTCGTCCATTCTTATTTCTTCCAAATACTATCATTGCTATTTTTAGCACAAAAGAAATCATATCTAACTATTGAGCTCAGTGGAGATGGAATAAAAATGCCACCGAGTATAGCACTTAACCAAATTAAGGGAAAACATGTCAATTATTTTCATATCTTATTATATTGAAGAATGATAGACAATATATGAGAGAACTTAGTGGTGTGAACCATGTACTTAGCAGGAAAATGTCACTTGAATTAGGAGAAAGCAGACTATTGAAGCCCTGAGGCTGAGAAAAAGTTTTTCCCATCTCATGGCCATATTGGCTGAAATGGATGATCCCTAAATTATGATGACTTAATTCAACCAACATGAAGTGAGTACCTCTTGTGGAGTCTAAAATAAGTGAGTTTGAGTTCTTCTCCACAAAGACCTCTCAGTCTGGCAGATACTGCTGAAGAAATTGGTTGGTTGGAATACAAATGGCATAGTCCCATAACAATGATATAATCGGTATTAAAGGTTAGATGACAACAAAATCACTTAGCCTATATTGAGGCTTGTCTATAATTCTCAGAGTTCTTTGGAAGTCACACACTAAGAATGACTTTGTTTCCATAGGAAAGGGGAATTCCTTGTTTCAACTCAGGACAAAAGGACAGTTCTTCTCAGGTCCTTCCACCTCCTTTCCTGGCACAACCATGAGGATAGAACAGTAATTGAAATAGAGCCAAAGGAGAAGGAGAAAAATGAGATGACTTTGGGCCAGCATGAATTCATGATGATTGTGATGGCAAGGGTGCTTGGGTGAAGTTGGATCATGAAGAGAAGTCCACCAGCGGGACTGGTTATGTAGGAATAACCCATGGATCCCTAAGCACTGGAGAAGGGTTTGAAAGTGTTACATTAATAAAAACAAAAAGCATTTGTCAGGCTTGGGTTCTCCGCATAGAATAGTGGCAACTCCACTCTTTCTCAAATTCAGGGTGTCTCTGTGGTGTGTCTTCCGTGAGCTCTAGTATACAGATCCCTTAGTCACCATAGGCTGTCTGCCCCATGTGGTCTCATAGGTGACCGGAAGTGTCCCGGGGCACCAGGTCAGCTCCTTTGCCACTGTAGTTCTCTTCTGTTTCTAACACCGGCCACAGGGGTCCCAGGTCACACGGGGAAATCATCAGTTCCTTCAGATGTATAGCAAAACTTCTAATGCTTTACTCTTGCTTTCAGTGGTCTTTGAACTATAGAGGAAAAGATACCAAGCCTCCTCCGCCCTTCATTACAGTCTGATAGTGGGCTCACAAAGCAGTTCCGACGTGTATTTCTTAGTGTTATTTCTATAGTAATGAAGCTATTTTGAAGTGTCAGTATGAGGCCTCGGCCAGAGAATTCTCTGAATCCAACATGGAATGATGTGCCATTGCTGTTGGGCCCAGTCTGTGAAGTCTGTCCCCTTGGCTGGTGAAGTTTCTCCCCATGAAGTCCCTCACTCTGTCCCGCTAGGAGACCTCCAATGGGCTGTCCTGCCAACCTTCTAGACCATGTCTGAATTTGCAGTGGTATGAAGCTAAAGTCCTTATTTTAGGACCCTTGTTTAAAATAGACTATGAGTCGGTGTTTATAAGTCAGGACTTTCTTCATACAAACATTTCAGACAAGAATAACAATGTTCAGAACATAAACTGAATTAGAATTTTTTTGCTTCTTAACATATAGGCAGGTTATAAATACTGCCGAGCATAACTTTACGAAGGTGTTCCGCTTTTCTGTTGTTCCAACTATTTCCTCCCTATATCTGACTTAAGAGAATAGAATAGATCATTTGGGGGACAGGTGGAAAGGATGGAAAAATAAAGAGGGCTTCCAGAATGTCATAAAATAGAACAAGGAGATAGGTGGGGTGCCAAACTAAAACCGTCCACAGCTGACTGGCACCCACAGCAACACTGGTCGGTGTGCAAGTGCAGTTGCTTTCGCACCGATCCTAATAACTAACATGCCGCAGTGCTTACAGCGAATGGAATACTAGCACATTTATGATCTCATTCGATCCTCACAATAAGCCAGTAAAGTGACTTATCGTTCCCAGTTGACCGATAAAAAATTGAGGCTTAGGAAGATGAAGCCATTTGTCTCAGACTGTCCCAAGTAGGAAGGAAAGCTAAGAGCCAAACCCAGTTTTTCTGTTTAAATTCCATTCACGTGTACTGCTTCAATGTTCATTCGTGGACATTTAACCCCACAGACCTCGCCAACGGCCTTCTGCTTAGCTCTAGTCACTGTTCTAGACCTTTAGGAGAGCGCTGTATCAAGACGAATATCCTCAGGGAATTCTTTTTTGAACTTAACTTTTTATTTTGAAAGACTTAGAGATTCATAGGCTAAATAATAGCTCAGGGAACTTTCAATCTGAGAAAATAAAGCTTATCCATAGTCGTCTACAACAATCAATGCAGAATGAGTTCTTGTTTTATGTTAATTGAGGGACTCTGGGAGATTTGGGCAGGAGTAATCACATTTGGGTAAGTGGGCAAGACATCGTGGAAGAAGTGGCATTTGGACTTACCTAGAAAAGATAGTGTGATTTCTGTAAGTAGACAAGACACAGACGTGGGAAAGGAAAAGAATTCTAGAGTGAGCTGCTAATCCAGGCAAAGATGCAGAGATGGGAAAGTACAGGGCAAGTTGGGGAAAATAGCAGACGTCCAAAGGGGAGGGGGAACAGGGTACATTCTTTAATAAACTCAAGAGCCATGCTATTCTCTATGGTGTGTTCTGTTTAAAGGTCAACATGAATGGAGAGAGATGGACTTAGCTCCTTTTTTTGAACATCCACGGGGCAGGCCCAGAACTCTCAGGGCTAAGAAAGTCAGAGCTTTTTCTTTCTCTGGGACAGTAATCCAAAAGGACTTTTATTTGTAGACTGAAGAAGGTGTTCTTGAAGTTTTTCTTAGAAAAGTAAAAGAATGAGACTGAACAGATACTTAGGAAACTAAGTAAGAATGGAACTCCAAAAGGCTGGTTGTCCATGTCCTAATTCAAACAGGCATCTCTCCACGTATCCCGACGTGTATTAAACAGATTTAAGTTCTTACAATAGTGCATAGCATTCGGTGAGATAGCTTAAATTAAAAATAAGAAGATGAGGCAAAATATATTTGTCATAAGGACATTGTGCAGAGATTTTTTTTTTTTCTCCTTTTGCTCAAAATCCTTTCTAAGAGCAGCTATGGCAGACATTTCTGTCAAGTCTCAATATTCATATTTTTGTTCTTTGAGAAGTTGGTTTGTTTTGCTTTCATTTATATACTGGTTCTAGTAACTATCAGGGTTTCCTTCTTCATTGGCTGCTAGAAATTGCAGAGCCAAATTTGTGCCTTACCTTTTGGAAATACAGAAGATTACACAGCCTGAATGTTTGGCAACCTCACTTCTGTCTCAGTAGCCATGAGAAATATTTCTTTCTCTAATCAATCTAAAGTTAACAGATATTAAAATGATGCTAACTTACTTTGAAGGCTTTTCCTTCAGAAAATTTGCAAGAGTGTTTTCAAGCAGGACAAATATAATTTCACTAAGAAAATAGAATTTCGGTATTTCCACTATGAAATGAATCAGAAATGGCAAATCCATTGTGTCCCTTTTTTAAAAGAATCAATCTTTTTGAATATTCCCCAACAATTCCCCACCCACACCTCTACTCCACCCTGAATAGTCTTCAAGTGAGTATTTGTGTGATAATAAAAATACCAGGCTTCTCGGGCACCTTCACACATGTAGCACCACTCTGAGGCTGACTGTCCTTCATAAAATAGATTTAATATATAGATTATATAGTATGGGCCAGAATCATACATTGCTCAGAGTAGGTGCTCAATAAATAAATGTTAGTTGTATTTCATATGTGTGTGTCCACTTATATTGGAGGTCCCCATAGAAAGGATTTTTGTAATGCCGTTTTCAAATATTTATTTATAATCATTCTGAACGTCATCCTCTAACACAACTACAGTTGAACCTAGTTACTCAGTAAGCAGCTTTCTTGTAATTCACATGAGCTATAGTTTTGATATCTTTCAGTCCATTCTGTCTGCTGCTAGTTTACCATAGCGACTTCCCTGTTTATTGGCTCTTCGTAATAAAGTATTTATGGGTCTTGCATCAGGGAAAAGAGCACAGAGCCACAAATGCAGCTCTCCTGGTTGCTCCACCACCCCACCTCTTTCAGGGTGTGGAGGAGAGGGAGCTGGGACCCACAAAAGGCTTCAGCCCTGGCCATTTCCCTTCACCTGTTCAGCAGGTGGGCCCCAGGTGAGCGCCAGACTCCTGGGTCCGCGGAGTCATTCTGCTCCTTTGTTTGATCACCAGTTGCTTTCTCTGCCTGTTTGTTTTTCTGGATTGGTTTCCTGTCCTGTTCATTAGTCAGTTAGTTCTTCCTTGTTTGTTCTGTGTCTCTTGTGTGTTTCTGCAGGTTACCTTGCTCCTCAGCACTGGAAGGCTAATGTCCTTTGTTCTTCGTAATTTGCTTTACGGTGGTGGCAGGGAGCTGTTTGACACATGTGTGCATGTTTGGTGAACAAGGGAGAAGGTTAAAGACTCACCTGTGAGTATGATCATTTTGTGGGAATGGCCAAATCCTTGCTAAAGGGGCCATTCTCACCTTTCTCCTTGACCCCAAAGTCCTCAAAGTGATTTCTAAAGAGAAATCTTGGAGATGGGAGATTGACAGTCTGAAGTGCTAGCTTGGTTATATTATGCTTTGTTTTTGTTTTAATTTGTTAACATAATACTAACCAGATACATATATGCTTGTGGAGTTCAGAAAGTCACACACGATAACAAAGTGGTGTACAACACAGCTCTCTGCTCTCTATAACCGATGGCAAAAGGAGTGAGGGAGATTTTTGTGGCCCCAGGTGACACAAATAGAATAATTTGTCCCTGGTAAGGACGATGATTTAATTTGTGATCATTCATAAAATGTTGGTACTAAAGCAGGAGGAGATGATTTTTAAGTTGCACTGCTTCTTTTTGAACTCATGCTTAAATTTAATTTGAACCCAGGCTGCTGGGTTCAAATCAGAAAATTTGGCTCACAAAAGAATCTTGATTATTATAGACCCCCCACTAATTTAGAATTTTTTCAGTATTTGGAATCATTTTGATTCACTAAGCTAGGATGTAGTTTTTATAATCTGAGGAAGAAGCAAGTTCATAATTTCGAACATAAAATGTTGCCATCAACGTGCTTAGGTAAAACTCCTCTCAAGTGCTATGAATCATATCCCAAGGGCGCCTGGGTGGCTCAGTTGGTTAAGCAACTGCCTTCGGCTCAGGTCATGATCCTGGAGTCCCAGGATCGAGTCCCGCATCGGGCTCCCTGCTCGGCAGGGAGTCTGCTTCTCCCTCTGACCCTCCTCCCTCTCATGCTCTCTGTCTCTCATTCTCTCTCTCTCAAATAAATAAATAAAATCTTTAAAAAAAAAAAAAATCATATCCCAAACCTCCTCTGAATCATAAATCACATCAGAAAAATGTAAAATCCCTGTTCCTGGAGATTCTAATGCTACAGTAGGTCTGGGGTGGGAACGGGAGAGCTCTATTTTTAGTGAATGTCCCTCAGACGATTCTCGTTATCAGATAAATTTTGAAAACCCTGCTCTGGAAGTATTGACTAATAATTTCTAGAAAAGTTATAGACCAGCACCTTCTGTTGAGAAAAGTTAGCTTTCCTCTACCTCAACTTTTACTAATAAGGAAATATCAGGGTAAGGATAGTTATTGATAGAATTGAATTGAATTGAAGATAGATTGAATTAAGTATTGAATTGAAGTAACAATTCAATCACTGCAGCAAGCATTTCTTTCAACACCTCAGTATCAAAAGATTGATGTAGGATTGAAGATAAGTAAGTTAGATATAGCTTTGACCTTTGAAGAATTAATAATCTGATGACAAAAGTGCATTTATTTATTTATTCAGTAATTTTGAAGAACCTTGAATAAAGTTTTACTGACTTACCTTTCATTAAACCAATACCCATAGAGTTTCTACTCATTGCCGGGCATGGGCCCAGGTACTGGCATTGTATGTAAATTAAAACATTTCCCTCTCCTCAAGGAGCAATTTGGAGAAAATCAGTAAGATCACAAGTAACACTGTAGGCTTCCCCTGCTATGATAGAGCAAGTCCAGAGTGCTGTGAGAACACTGAGAGACAGAGGATCCCTGACCTAGCCAAACGTGTGTGTGTGTGTGTGTGCGCGTGTGTGTGTGTGTGCGTGTGTGTGTGCATGTGTGTGTGTGCGTGTGTGTGCGTGTGTGTGTGTGTGCATGTGTGTGTGTGCGCACACACGCACGCACGTGCTGGGGTGCATGGGGCTAATCAGTGCCTAATGGACAAATAGAAGTTATCAAGATGAGAGAGGCAGGGGAGAGTGTTTCTAGCAATAAGGCATAATGTGCAAAAGCAGGGAAGGGAAGTAAGAGGCCCGTACATTGGGCGGCACCAAGTAGTTGAGTAAGACTAGAGCCATAATATTCCTTCTACTTAGGAATACTGATTCTCATTCTAGTATTCAGCTGTTAGCCTACCGGGGAGGGGCCCCAAACAAACCAAACTTTATTTCATTAAAAAAAGTTATTTGTGCACTTGTATGCCAGGATTTAATTCCAGATTGGAATTCTGTATAAAGCGGTTGTTTTGAATAAGAAGATAGTTCTACACTGGGTGTTATATGCAAATAATGAATCATGGAACACTACATCAAAAACTAATGATGTACTGTATGGTGACTAACATAACATAATAATAATAATAAAAGAAAGAAGATAGATCTACCACAATCAGATGAATTCAAGAATGGTGGGGACACAGGGCGGGACAGAGAGCAAGAGAAAGAAAGAAAGTCACATACTTTCACATCTCCAGAATTCATATCATTTCACTATTTCTGTGATTTAAATGCAGTAGTGAGAGTAGATTTTTCCCATAATCATCAATAATATTATAAAATTATTTTTCCACACCTGCTTATTTTTGCTAAACAAAGTTGTTTTCTTTTATATTTAACAGTTCCTATGGAAACTTGTTTTGCTAATAAAACCAGTATTACTTTAGCTTCATCCATGTCCACCTTTCTCAATTTTTCTCCTTTAAATCATTCATGATTTTTGTTGGAACAAAAGACAATACATAAGCGTCTGGGTTGTAAGTGACTCTAATACATTTTTCATCCATAGTCGAAAAACTTTCAGAAGAATCTAGTTTTTTAATAATCATTTTATAGTTTTGCAACCTATCGAGGTAATACAATTTTTTGCATTCAGGAAAAAGTGTTTATGAATCAAATCTTTTAATGTATTAAGGATTTGGAATTTTACATGTGTGATTATTAATCATAATTTATAGCTATAAAATATATTCAGAGATATCTGTCTAGAGTTGCCTTGTTCTTACTAGCTACACATAATATACCATAAATCACCTTTCAGAAATTAGAGTCAGATAGTCAGGTCTCTCCCAGAAAGCTGCCTCGGGGAAGCTATTAGAAGAATGACGTATTTTTATTTCAGTGTCAATCAAACCCTGTTGTAGACAACATTATGTTTCTTCCTTTATACAAATAAGACAGAATTCCCACTGCAATGAATTTCTTTATTTTTTTTAAGATTTTATTTATTAGACAGAGAGAAACAGTGAGAGAGAGAACACAAGCAGAGGGAGTGGGAGAGGGAGAAGCAGGCCTCCCGCAGAGGAGGGAGCCTGATGCGGGGCTCAATCCCAGGACCCTGGGATCATGACCCAAGCCAAAGGCAGAAGCCTAATGGCTGAGCCACCCAGGCACCCCATGAATTTCTAAACAGAAAATAAGAGTAATACATTACTTTGGTTTCTCTTTTCAATGAGAGAATCAAACATTTATTGAAATACTGCAATCGAGAAATAAGATCAACAAATATTTGAGACCCATAACTGTTAAGAATGCCCCAATCCTTGAGGATCTTACTATTTAATGCCTACTTTGTGCTGTGATCAATGCATTGAGAAGTGTAGAAGACATGTAAGATGAAGCATTATTTCTTAAATGCAAAGAATCTGGTTGGGAAGATTAAACCAACACATATGGAACTGTTATCGAGAAAAATAAGCTGGGCACTACGTGGTTTCCGGATGCTCTGGAATGGACTGTTCCTGTTGACGAGTCATAAAATAAAAGTCTAGAAACATAGGATGTGGAGCTTGATTATAGAATACCTTGAAAGTTAAAAAGAGATGCTAATTAGCAGTAGGAAGCCACTGTGGGCTCCTGAATGGGGAATGACACAGTGAAATTACACTTGGGGAAGATTTAATGCTTTTATTTCCTCCCACCTCTAACTCATTTGGGAACTAAGTAATAGTATAAATTGTGCATCTCAAAAGTTGTCATCTGATCTAACTAATGGACTGTGAAATGTAAAACACAGCCCCTGCTCCCTGCCTTCAAGTAGTGCAGGATTTCATACCTTGGACTCGTTTATAGCTGGTGAAGCCAATGGCTCATGGGATTTAAGTCTAAATAAAATAGGCCTGAGGTGATTTTAGACCTCAGGCAGATAAACTTTAATCTAGCAAAGACAGCTGCAACTAGCAATAGTAGCCAAAAACAAGAAACCTGCTTATTTCTGTAATCAACCTATCCTTTTAAAAAGGTTGATAAATAGATAAATGTGTGCCAGTCCCCTCCAAAGCCCCATGCCCTTGGCAGGCATCACTAATTGATCACAGAGTTCTTTCTTGCTGTGTTCTGATAGGCCTTGCAATACTTCTCAAAAGCTCCATAGGAAGTTGCTATCAATTGGTGCAGTTGGTCTGGGAGATGAAAACTGTTTGCTATCCTGCAAACCCTGTCTAAGATAATTTTAATAAATTTACCTAATTAGCTGTGCCCACTTACTACAATATCATTTTTTTAAAGCCACAATATCTTTATGCCCCTTAGTTTATCATTTAGCAGTAGAAAGAAATAGTTGGGTGATTCTCAAAATTCTCTCATATTTAAAAGCAATCTAATATAGCTCAAGAGTGATTTGTGACACCCACACATTTCATAGTTCAAGTAAACAACTGCAAGAGATGTAAAAGCACCTCACTGGAAAATTCTAGAATGGAATCTGAAAGACAAGGCCAACACAGCCAAGACCCATCTTCTCCTGTCCTTCTCTAGAATGAGAGAATCTCTCCTGTCTGCTGAATGAAAATTAGAGAAGCATAAAATGCCCCCATGATCAACAGAATATTTAATGCTAAAGCTGATGATGATAGTCTAGAATTATTGAGTGTTTACCCTGTGCTAAATACTCACCTAATAGCCTTCCTAACATTATTTCATGTAATCTTCACTAACTCTGTGCATTGCTATTATATCCCTATTTTACAAATTAGAAAATTTATCAGTTGGAAAATCTGCAAATCAGGTTCAGAGAGATTAAGTAATATTTCCAAGATCATACAACTATTAGGTGTTAAAACCATGATTTGAAGTGAAGTCTGTTCTTTGTTTTTTTCAATTAAAGTAAAATTGGTATATAACATTATATTAGTTTCAAGTGTACCACGTAATAATTCAATATTTGCATGTGTTACAAAGTGATCACCACAATAAGTCTAGTTACCATCTGTCACCATACAATTGACCCCCTTCACCCTTTTCACCCCCCAACACTCGTCCCCTCTGAAAAACCACCAATCTCTTCTCCAAATCTATGAGTTTTATTTTGTTTGTTCATTTATTTGGTTTTTAGAGTTCACATTGAGTGAAATCATGTAGTATTTGTCTTTCATTGTCTGACTTATTTCACTTAGCGTGGTACCCTTAAGGTCTATCCATGTTGTCACAAAAGGCAAGAGTTTCTTCTTTTTTTATGGCTGAGTAATATCCCATTGTGTATATATACCACATCTTCTTTATCCATTCATCCATTAGTGGGCATATAGGTTGTTTCCATATCTTGTCTATTGTAAATAATGCTGCAATGAGCATAGAGGGCATATATCTTTTCAAATTACTGTTTTTGTTTTCTTCAGATAAATACCCAGAAGTGGAATACCTGGATCATACAGTAGTTCTTGTGTTCGTTTTCTGAGAAACCTCCATACCATTTTCCATAGTCGCATCAATTCACATTCCCACCAACAATATATGAGGGTTCCCTTTTTTCCCCACAACCTTTCCAACACTTCTTATTTCTTATCTTCTTGATAATAGCCATTCTGACAGGTGTGAGGGGATATCTCATTGTGGTATTGATTTGCATTTCCCTGATGATGAGTGATGTGAAATACCTTTCCTATGCCTGTTGGCCACCTGTATGTCTTCTTTGGAAAGATGTCTATTCAGGTCCTCTGCCCATTTTTTAATCATTTTTATTTGTTTGTCATTGAGTTGTATGAGTTCTTTTTATAGCTGAGAGGCCTCAACATCTCCTTAGGCTGGTCTGAGGCCAAATAGCTGCCTGAGGTGTTTATATATTATCATGGTTAGTAATTAAGTGAAATTTGTACAATTTTGGTAACATCAGCATACATTGTGCCCCCGCAGCTCCTTATTCTATTTGGTAGTTTGTGACTCTAAAATCCCCACTGTTGTGTATGTTAATTTGTGAAAATAAATTTTGGGGGGAAAACCTTTAAAAAAAAAAAAAAGAATGTTCTAGTTTTATTCTTTTACATGTGGCTGCCTGGTTTTCCCAACACCATTTATGGAAGAGACTGTACTTTCCCTGTTGTATATTATGCCTCTTTCATCATAAATTAATTGCTTATATACGCATGGGTTTACATCTGGGCTTTTTATTCTGTTCTGTTGGTCTATGTGTCTATGTGTATTTGAAATCAGGGAGCATGATACCTACAGCTTTGTTCTCAAGATTGTTTTGGCTATTCAGGCTTTTTGTTTTTTGTTTTTGTTTTGTTTTGTTTTTGTGGTTCCATACATATCTTAAAATTATTTGTTCTAGTTCTGCAAAAAATGCCATTGGAATTTTGATAGGGATTAGATTGAATTTATGAATTACTTTGGGGAGTATGGACATTTTAACAATATTAATTCTTCCAATCCGTGAACATGAAATATCTTTCCATTTATTTCTTCAATTCCTTTCACCAATGTTCTACAGTTTTCAGTGTACAGATCTTTCACCTTGGTTTAATTTATTCCTAGGTATTTTACTCTTTTTGATGCCATTATAAATGGGATAGTTTTCCTAATTTCTCTTTCTGGTATTTCATCATTATTGTATAGAAATGCAACCGATTTCCATATATTGATTTTATATCCTATAAATTTACTGAATTCATATATTATATCTAAAAGTTTTTTGGTGGAGTCTTTAGGGTTTTCTCTATATAGAATCATGTCATCTATAAATAGTGATAGTTTTACTTCTTCCTTTCCTATGTGGATGACATATATTTCTTTTTCTTGCTTAATTGCCATGGCTAAGACTTCCAATGCTATTTTTTGAATGAAAGCAGCAAGAGTGGGCATCCTTGTCTTGTTTCTAACCTTAAGGAAAACTTTCAGCTTTTCATCGTTTAGTACGATGCTTGTTGTGGGTTTGTCATATGTGGCCTTTATTTTATTTTTTTAAAGTTTTCATTTTAATTCTAGTTAGTTAACATAAGATGTTTTATTAGTTTCAGGTGTACAATATAGTGATTATCCATACATCATCTGGTGCTTTTCACCAAGTGTCTCCTAAATCCCCATCACCCATTTAACCCATCCCCCCACTCCTCTCCCCTCTGGTAACCATCAATTTGTTCTCTATAATTAAGAGTTTGTTTCCTGGTTTGTTTCTCTCTCTCTTTTTCCCTTTGCTTGTTTGTTTCATTTCTTAAATTCCACATATAAGTGAAATAATATGGTATTTATCTTTCCCTGACTGACTTATTTCACTTAGCATTATACTCTCTAGCTCCATTCATGTCATTGCAAATGGCAAAATTTCATTCCTTTTTATGGCTGAATAATATTCCACTATATTATATATATATATATATATATATATATATATATATATATATATATATTCCACATCTTCTTTATCTATTCATCAATCAATGGACACTTGGGTTGTCTCCATAATTTAGCTATTATAAATAATTCTGTTTAAACATAAGTGTGTGTGTATCCCTTTGAATTGGTGTTTCTATATTCTTTGAGTAAATACCCAGTAGTGCGATTGCTGGATTTTATGATAGTTCTATTTTTAACTTTTTGAGGGAACCCCACACTATTTTCCATGGTGGCTGCACCAGTTTGCACTCCCACCAACAGTGCACAAAGTTCCTTTTTCTTCACATCCTCGTCAACACCTCTTTTTTTGTGTCTTTTTATTTTATTTTAGCCATTCTGACAGGTGTAAGGTGATATCTCATTATGGTTTTGATTTGCATTTCCCTGATGATGAGTGATGTTCAGCATCTTTTCATGTGTTTGTTGGTCATCTAGATGTCTTCTTTGGAGAAGTGTCTGTTTATGTCTTCTGTCCATTTTTAATCGGATGTTTTTTAGGTGTTGAGGTTTATAAGTTCTTTATATTTTGGATACTAACCCTTTATGGGATATGTCATTTGTAAATATCTTCTCCCATTCAGTAGGTTCCTTTTAGTTTCTTTCTTTTCTTTTTTTTTTTTTTGCTTTTGTTTTTATTGATTGTTTCTTCTACTGCGCAGAAGCTTTTTATTTTGATGTAGTCCCAATAGCTTATTTTTGCTTTACTTTCCCTTGATTGTAGCCTTTATTATGTTGAGGTATCTTTCCTTTATTCCCACTTTGTTGAAAATTTTTATCAGTAATAGCTCCTGAATTTTGCAGAATGGTTTCTCTGTATCTATCAAGATTATTGTATAATGTTAGTTCTTCATTTTGTTAATGTGTTGTATCACTTTGATTGATATGCAGATGTTGAACCATCCTTGCATCCCTGGAATAAATTCGACTTAATCATGGTGTATGATCCTTTGAATTTATTGTTGAATTCAGTTTCCTAATATTTTGTTGAGGATGTTTGCATCTATGGTCATTAGGATTATAATTTTCTTTCTTTGTAGTGTCCTTACCTGGTTTGGGTATTAGGATAATGCTGGTTCATAAAATTAGTTTGAAAGTGTCCCCTCCTCTTCAATTTTTTTTGGAAGAGTTTGAGAAGGATATCTTTGAATGTTTGGTAGAATTCAACAGTGAAGCCTTCTGATCCTGGACTTTTGTTTGTTGGGAGGTTTTTGATTACTGACTCAATCTCCTTACTTGTAATCAGTCTATTCAGATTTTCTACTTCTTCATGATTCAGTCTTAGAAGATTGTATGTTCTCCAGTTTTTTGTGCATAGTTGTTCATAATAGTCTCTTAAAATCTTTTGCATTTCTGTGGTATCAGTTGTAATTTCTCTTTCATTTCTGATTTTATTTACTTGAGCCATCTTTCTCTTTTTCTTTTTCTTTTCTTGGTGAGTTTAGCTACATGGCTTGTTAATCTCGTTTTTTCCTTTCAAAGAACCAGCTTTTAGTTTCAATTTTCTTTTCTATTTTTTTTCCAATCTGCTTCATTTATTTCCACTCTAATCCATTCTGATTATTTCCTTCCTTCTACTAACTTTAGGCTTCATTTTTTCTTCTTTTCCTAGTTCCTTTAGGTATAAAGTTAAATTACTTTATTCGAGATTTTTCTTGTTTCCTAAGATGGGCCTGTATTGCTATGAGCTTCTCTCTTAGAACTGCTTTTGCTGCATCCCACAGATTTGGGGTTGTATTTCCATTTAATTAGTCTTAAGTTTTTTTTTTCCCCTTTGATTTCTCTGTTGACCCAATGGTTGTTCAGTAGCATGTTGCTTAACCTATGTGTATTTGTGGTTTTTCCAGTTTTCTTCTTGTAATTTATTTCTAGTTTCATACCATTGTGGTCAGAAAAGGTGCCTAATATGATTTCAATTTTTTAAAATTTATTGAGGCTTTTTTGTGGTCTAATATGTGATCTATCCTGGGAATGTTCTATGTGCACTTGAGAAGAATGTGTATTCTGCTGTTTTGGAATGGAATGAATGTTCTGTATATACCCTTAAGTGCCTCTAGTTTAATGTGTTATTTAAGGCTGATGTTTCCTTATTGATTTTCTGTCTGGACTTTCTTCCATTGATGTAAGTGGGGTATTAAAACCCCCTACTATGATTGTATTGGTTTCAATTTCTCCTTTAGGTCAGTTAATATTTTTTGTATATATTTAGGTGTTCCTATGTTAGATACACAAATATTTATAATTGTTAATATCCTCTTGTTGGATTGGCCCATTTGTCATTATGTAATGTCCTTTGTTTTTTATTATAGTCTTTGTTTTAAAGTCTATTTTGTCTGATATAAATGAAGATTTCTTTTTGTTTCCTTTTGCATGGCAAACTCAGGGGAAGAGTGTTGGGGCAGGGCACATCTGTGGCTTTAGCAAGGCCAGGAAAGAGCACTGGGGGCAGGGCACACCCACAGTTTGGTGATGCTGGAAAAGAGCATTATGTGTGTGGCACATCCTCATGTCTGCATTAGCAAAGTAGAGGGAGAAAAAGAACATTGCTCTCCAGCACCTCCATCCCCTAGGAAAATCCCACCTAATCCCTGCCTCACTGGCAAATGTTTTAAGATTAGCAACTGAATCACCTTCATTTATAATCTAGCCACCGCTCAAACTGCTGCCTTTGCACTGGTTCCCAGGATAAGTGAGTCCATGTGCAAGTCCCTTGAAAGGAGTATTCAGATAGCCCCCTGAGCCCCTGGATGTAAGCTCTGTTGGTTTCCAAAGCCAGATGTTTTTGGGGTTTCATCTCTCTGAAGCAGATCCCAATGGTTGAGGGGTTCAATATGGGGCACAAACTCCCTTGATTCTCAGTTTAGAGGCTCTAGTCCATGAGATCCCTCTCTATTGTGTGTCACTTATGCCAGGGGTGGGGTTTCTGGCAAGACCTGGTCTTTGCTCCTACCCATCTTGATGTGGCCCTTTTATCCCTTTTTGTAGAGGAAATTGTTCAGCTAGTTTTTGGTTCTTTTTCAGTGGGAATTATTTCATATGTGGTTGTAGATTTAGTATGTATGTGGGAGGAGGTGAGTTCAGGATCTTCCTATGCTGCCATCTTGAACCACCTCCCCCCTCCAGTGAAGTTTATTTGATTCTACTACCAGTATTGTCCAATGGAATTTTCTGTAATGATGGAACTATTCTGTATCTGCACTGTCCAATAGAATGGCCACTGGCCACGTGTGGTTGTTAAGCACTTGAAATGTGGCTAATACAACTGAAAAAATATTTAATTTCATTTAATTCAAATTTAAATATAAATAGCCATATGTGGCTAGTGGCTACCATATTGGTTAGCACAGTATTAGATGATGAACTCTATGAGAACAGCTACCATGAATGTTTTACTGATGACTGTATCCTCAACATTTAGCAAAGTAGCCTAATATATATTAGACATACAATAACATTTTTGACTGAACAAATAAGCTTAAAATCTATGAACATAATGCATGTAGAAATCTTGTTCCTAAATACATCAACCCATTGGAAAACCCACTCAGATTCTTCATGCTTTGAGACTTATCATCACCACCAGGATAATATAGGATAATAAAGATAATGTTATTGATCTATCTCAGTATATGAGGAAACATTAATCAAAATAAACTAATTTTGTGAAGAAAATTTTACCAATAAATCATTGATCAGCCAGGAGACAAAAATCTCATTCTTCTTTTCATCTTTCTTAAGAGAAAATGAATTTTTACTTGATATAAAAAAGCCACATAAAATTAGAAGTACTCGCCCTTTCTCCAAATGTGGTTGAAAACCATGTCTCTCAGTTCATGTTTATAGGTATGGCAGTACCCATCGCTGGATCTGAAAGGAAGTTAAGATGAAGTTTAAGTGCATGTGAATAATTTTAAAAGCATCCCTTAAAAAGAGAAAAATGCAGTGCATAATTTTTTTGCCTGCATGATGCCAAAAAGCTAGACTTATTCCCTGAATAAAAATATACAAATCATTTTATAGACAGCTTTAAGAAAAGATTTTTACCTTTTACTAAGATAAAACAAGGTCCATATTAATGTGAGATGTTACTAGGGTGGCAACTATTGGTAGCTATTTTTGTTCAAGAGAGTTTACAAAGGTACTATAAGAAACTACCAAATCCTAAAGTGAGATGACAGTCCCTCGTTACATTTACCTTTGAGCAAGTTTCTATGAAATTTCCATACACTAATGGGCATAAAAACCACCCAGGAAGCTTGCCAGAAGTGTAAATTCCCAGCTGCCACTCAAACAGGTTATGATTCAGAAGGTCTTGGGAAGAGCCCAGGAATGTGTATTTAAGCAACCCTTATCATTTTGATCCATGAACAACACTTTGAGAAATACTGTAAATTCTTCTAAGATAACTATTAAGGAAGCAGGGAAAACATTAACTTGATGAAATGCCTCCTTTCTCAGGAAGCATGCAAAATAGATATGCTTGGGTCATGGCATACATTATGAACTGCCTTGCCACATCTGATGTATTGCTCTTCTCCCCACCACGACCATTTTACAGTTTGAAGGTCATTGATCTCTCATCCCCAATTCCAGATGTGAGCACTGAATTGCTATTCAGTTTGAGCCCATTCCCATCACAAACATGACCTAAACTGGTCCTATCAGACTGAAATCCTGGACTTTTGTTTGGTTAGGAGAAAGACGCTCCACCTCCCTCTTTCTCTCTCTGGGCATATGTGAGGAAGAACGCAGTCCCCAGAGCTGTTGGCAGCCATCTTGCAACCATGTGTGAAATCAGGCTTAGGATAAAACTAACACCATGAACAAAAGACAGAGCAAAGAGACAGAGTCCTTAAGGACATTGCTGTGCTAGATCAAACCAATCTTGTAGCCCGCCCTACCTCTAGACTTCCCAGTTATATAAGTGAATAAATTCTCCTATTGTTTTAAACAGTTTAAGTTTTCTGTTATTTGGAAAATAAAAAGACCTGATTGATACAGGCTGCCGTTTTAGATTTTATACACCCATTTTTCTTTCTTATCTCTGATCTCTGTGTCTTCAAGATGTTATTTTGCCATTCCTTCTCCGGTGCCGCTTTAAGCACTATGTAAGGACATAGATAAACGTCTACGTTCTTACTACTCATTCATCCCCCTACCCTCCCCACTCTACAATGCCCTTGCTATTCCTCTTCTTCACCTTCCACTTTCTCTTCTCACTAGAACAGAGCCATCAGATATACAGGTACTTCTACCTCCTGGCAAAAGAGAGCTGATTTAATGAAGTCCATATCTTTATCAGAAACTGCCTTTCCAAAGGTTTGATGAATGCATTAACTCCCTCTCAGAACCCTCTGTGCACTTTTATTCTGGCTGCTCTAGGATTTTAGGTGTATTTCAAAAGCATTTAGATATTCTTCACCTTTTGGTTCTTTCATGCAATGTCTTTCATATTTTGTCTTGTCACAGTAGAGAAAGATGAAGATGCAGAGGAAACCACAGTGGACAGCAAACAGAAGTCAGACGGCCCCTTGCAGGGGCCTCAGGGGCAGCTAAATAGATGAGCCCACCAAAGAAAAACCCCGGGCTGTCAATCCCTCTGTGCAAGAAGTAGCAACTGTGGGGTTCTGTGCTGTGAAGACAGACAGCAGAATAATCCACACTCTTTTTTTCCCCCTTCACTTAAGGAGATGAATTAAATTAAATAGTCAATGGTAGAAACTGAATCCAGGAAGTTTGCAAGGTAGAAAGAAAAATATTCAAATAGAATTTCAAACAATTCTTTCCATAGCTTTGAGAATACGGATGGAAGAATCTTTACTAAAAACCTCCTTCTAATTACTTCATGGACCAAAGTGAGATTGAAACAACTAAGGGCTACAGAATATTTTCATTAATCTCTCATTTCCAAAGGAAAGAAATCAAATGTTCATCTAGAGAAATGTTATCACCAAACTTATTTGTTTGTCTATTTAGTTGTTGCTGTCTGCTTTATCACTTATATAATGTTAACATTCTTTTAAAATGGGCAGATGGACCTCATTCAAGTTCTGACAGTAACTCTTTGTTATTGGTACAAATGGCTTCAGAGGTATTTAATTACCATTAGTAGTCATCCGTTTGCTCCTAGCTGGTGACATTTGGAATAGTAAACAGGCAGCATTCTTTGTGTCCAGTGAGTTCATAGAAAGTTAAACCTACTTTTGACAACAGACTCAAGCTTAGCTACCATTAACCCCTCTTCAGTTACTGGATGATGTGTTTGAACACTATGAATGATTAATGAAGGCTAAATAGTCCACTTTCTATCTTAAAACCTTTTTGTTAACTGCCAGAAGCTGAGTGACTGGCAAGGTGAGTTCAGCTCAAGCAAGTATTCATGCAGTCTGTTGCTTGCACTCTAACACACACACACACATTAATTTGTCAACTATTTATTTTCAAAATATTTAATAAATTAGATACTCTCATCCTGGGGCGCCTGGGTGGCTCAGTTGGTTAAGCGACTGCCTTCGGCCCAGGTCATGATCCTGGAGTCCTGGGATCGAGTCCCGCATTGGGCTCCCTGCTTGGCAGGGAGTCTGCTTCTCCCTCTGACCCTCCCCCCTCTCATGTGCTCTCTCTCTCTCTCTCTCTCTCTCAAATAGATGAATAAATAAAATCTTTAAAAAAAATAAAATAAAATAAATAAATAAAAGATACTCTCATCCTGATGCCTTTTCCCTTTCACAGACCGATACTAGGGACCATGATTGGTGCGAGCTTAGCACTGGAAAGCAAATTTTGCTTGTATGTCTAAGTGCATGATTGTTTCCTCTCGAGGAAACCAAGATTAAAAAATGTTGTCAACTGGTAGCAACCATTACAAAGCTCCTGAAAGTAGCCTGTGAATTTTCCTGCAACAAATTCTAGGATTGTTCTCAGGGAAAGGACGTATCATCCATGAAGTTGAGAAAACCACATATGTTCATGGATGTAAGAGGCATCCTAGGTTAACTCCTCCAGAGATGTCATTTGCAAAAGAGATTATGCAAGAGACCAGGCAAAGCTGGAAGCTAGAAGGACGCAGAGATTAAGAATGCAGTGCAGGAGGGCCTGCGTGGCGGCAGAGCCTCCGACTCTTGCTTTTTGGCTCAGGTCCCCATCTCAGGGTCCTGAGATTGAGCCCCGCTCCCTGCTGAGCACAGAGTCTGCTGGAGATTCTCTCCCTCTGCCCCTCCCCCAACGCTTTCTCTTGCACGCGCGCTCTCTCTCTCAAATAATAAATAAATAAATCTTAAAAAATAAAAGAATACAGTGCAGAGCACTGAAGAGGTGAAGATACCAGCTAACTCCAAAGAAGGGAAGAATAGAGAACAAAGAAGCCCATTTGTAAGGCAGTAACACAGTCTGGGAACACAGTTTAAATATGTGTACCTTTACGCATAGCTTTAGGTACATTTTCTCAGGTTTCTGTGGCTATGCCTTAAATTTTCTCTTCTTCACCTTTATAACTTTATAGCATTTAGGGCATCACTTATACCTGATATATATACCTAGTAACCCAAATAACCCAGAACTTGAGATGCATAACAAGTAACACAGATACATCTTTCCAACAGCCTTTGCTGAAAACAAACAAAAAAACCCTGTTACTTCTTGTTTGGTAGTCTATTGGACATGTATACCTTTAATAGTTTTCAAATGAAGTGCCTTGGGATACTTTAAATTAATTTTTAAAATTCATTAAAATTAAATTTAAATTAATTAATATCTCTTATTTTTATAATGTGCTTTATCCATCACTTTTATCAAATATGTATTGATAGAGCCTGGGCATTTCTTCCCAAAGAGAAGAAAATGAAACTAATGTTTTCCAGAGAAAATTCACAGGTCCACCTCATTGATTTATTGAATCAACAAACATTTTATTGGCACTCAATATTTGGCAGACAATGTACTAGGCACTAGGGATACAGAGATATTTAACATCTAGCCTTTGCTCACAAGGATCTCAATGTCTATTTGGAGAGATAGACAAGGAAGGGTAAAAGCAACACAAAGGATACCATGGGAGGGCAGAGGAGCCAAGCTGGAGTAGGTCTAGAGCAATATTAAGCTGGTCATGCAGTGTGACCCACCCCCAGCCATGTGTCACAATTTCTGGCACTCCCTGGGCTACACCTGCTTACCTAAGAATCAGCCTTACCTGCAGGACCTGGAGGTCCCCATTCTGTGGCCGACGTGGGAATGGATTGTCAGAGGAAACCAGGACTCACAGTCATGCCATCATGCCCAGAACTCAAAGAAACCTTATTCTACTGCCAGGTTATCTTTCAAGACCAAGGGTGATAGCAGTGGCCGACTAGGACAGCTACAAAGTGGCCGACTAGGACAGCTCATCAGGTAAGCCGGCGGGAAGGAATTTCCTGGGGCCACTTCTCCTAAACTTGGCCCCACACACTCGCTAAAAGAGGTTTCCACATACTACTCAGACCTCTCACCCTGGTCTCCAGGCAGGCTCTCCCCAGGTCGGCCTGGTCAGGATGTCTCACCCTGTTCACAACAGGCAGCACTGTCTGGCTTCCTACGACCTCCCTGAGCCGAGAGGGGCAGGTCACTTTCCTTCTGGCTTCTCCCAGGATCCTTCAGCCCAAGGGACCAGCCAAAAAGCTGCTGGCTGGAGTTTATCAAGTTTTGGGGTGGGCTGGGGGTGGCCAGGGGGAAGAGCAAACAGCTCCAGGCTTTTCCCTGACAGCCACTAATTGGAGGGAGAGGAGCAAGATGGGCTGAGTCTGTGAAGTGGTGGGGAGGGCGTGTGGCCACCCAGAAAGCAAAAAAGGCACCCCCGTCCCAGCACACTGATGGCCTCTAATTGGATCATTTTGCTTTGGGCAGAGGCCTTGTCTCAATAGCTTTTCCTATTAGTGGCTTCAACGTTAGCTCTCACACTAACTGATGATCTCACCGGAAAGAAGAAATCCCTTCAAAATCAAAGAAGGCTTAAATTAGGATACAAAATTTGCCCAACACTATTAACTTCACTTTGGGGCCAGATTATGAATAGGAAAACATTCTGGCAGGAGCCAGGGAGGAGGTTATAACTAGAATGGGTCAGCACACAGAAATCTTGCAAGTGAGGCTAGCGGTGGCTCGGGAAAGAAAGATCCCCTGGGTAGATCACCAAGGGAGAGCCTGAGGTGGGTGGGACATTCAGCTGTGTGCCCAGTGCCCCATCAGTGCCTGCGTGAATGGGGTTAGTGACCCTCATTCAACCCTTCTTTCCATCTCAGGAGCTGTGTGACTTCCAGAAAATTATTTGTCCTTTTCTAGACCTCAATTTCCACACCTTCAAAGTGGGCCAAGGAAGACAAGATCTACCTTCTAGGGTTGTGAGCATTAACTGAGGCAATCCAGCTCCTGTGTTAGGGCAGGAGGTATGGTGTGAATGTTTAGAAAGAGCGGTAATCATGTCTCCAAACCTTAGAACCCTCCCACGACACGGGTACTTGTTACTTCCAAGAAACAAATGAGGAAACTTAAAGTAAGAAGATCTGGATAAGTTACCTAAGGTCACAGAGTCCGGATTCGCACTCGTGTCTAAGTGGTTATGTCATCTTGATTCTTTTCCATTAATTCCATGCTGCACTCACTGCTTGTTTGTTTTTTGTCGGTTCTTTTGCTTTGTTTATATGTCACAGTATTTGTATCTTTATATACTCTTATTTCCCAGAAATTTGGCCTTGGTCCAAAACTGTAAGGACCTACAAGGCGAGGCAACTCTCGCATTTATCATTTGTTTTCTGTGAACATGCCCAGAGCGCCTTCACAGCAGCTCCAGGGAGTACCCACTCTGCTTTAAAAGAGCTGCAAGAACCTGGACCAGTCTTGCCAAGTATCAGGGACCCACAAGACTGGTTTTTAAGGAACCAATTCCACAAAATAGCAATTTTATTTACTCTCTGATCTGGGCAATGCACACAGACCATGGAATGTGCAGGCAGGAGGAAGGGATGGCAAGATATGTTTGTGGCTTGGCCAATTTTTACTCCTTTCTGCAAGACTGGACCCATTCCACAAGGCTGCTACCTTCTGTGAGGAGAAATAAAGGACTAAATAGAATACATTCATCAGAACCTCCCTAAAACAACGGGCTCCCTCTGCCCTAAGTGCCTCAAGCTTCTCAAAGGAAGGTGTCATTGGAGGTGAAACATGCAGCTGGCGTCAAGACTTTGGCCCAGGGCAGTCACTGTAAACATGCTCATCATTTTCTGTCTGACTGTCCTTTGCTGCTTTCTTTGAGATACTTTTTTCCTCACACGCCTTGGACAATTTCAGCTTGCTTATAAACTCTCTCAGGCAACACTGGTTTGTTTTGTTTCTAATTCAATCTCAGCATTGTTGAAAGGACATGAAATGTGTATCTGGGAGCATGTTTGGGCTGCAAAGCTGAAAGTAGCCTAAGCAAAAGGGAAAATGCATTATTTCGCATAACAGGAAGGCTAGATCTAGAGCCGTCTCAGGCCATCGAATTCAGCGATTTAAATGCACAATCATAAACCCAGGCACTCTCCACATTTTCTCCCTCTTAATGTCAGGAGGTCAGTTATATCTCTCTTGGTTGCAGGTGACAACAGTATCCAAGGGCCAAAGAGTGTCGCTCTTCTGTGGGTCTATTTTTAAGAGCACGAAGAATCTTCCCAGAAGCCCCCAGAGCAGACCACCCCTTCCATTTCATTGGCCAGGTTTGGGTCATTGTCAACCCCTAAGTTGAACACTGGTAAGAGGTCACTAGACTCGGCAAGACTGACTGACTAGGGCTGGTAGGAAGGCCAGGTGCCACTGAAACACAAAGCTGTTCCATACCTTTGTCCTGACAACAAAGAAGAGTGGCAATGGATGTTGACTAGGAAACCAGCAGTGCCCACTGTGATATTTGCAGTCATACAGATCTGGGTTTGAATCCAGTCTCACCATTTACAAACGTAGACAGTTTCACCTCTTGAAATTTTAGTATCCTCACTTATAAAATAGATGGAAAAATATCTACTGCACGGGTGGCTTGTGAGGACTAAACAAGGTCGTGTTTGTGAAAGGCACAGCACAGATCATGGCTTGTAATAGTTACTTAATGCCTGTTGGTTTCTTGTTCTCTTTTTGAGTCCCTTTTGGAAATCTTTCACCATACGTATTTCCATTAGAACCAAAGGACATTCTCTTGTCTCTTCGTGTCCCTGTGGTCTGGCACTCATTCTCTTGCCTCTTTCTGTGATTTCTGCTTTCACAATACTATTAGTTATGCTTTAAGAATGTGATTATTACGTGTTATTAATGTTGTTATTGGGGTAATTGATAAATGGGTAGTATAAAATGATATTTGTCCAAAGTTCCTATCTGTTGTCGTATTTGACCCTGATGATGTGGTCAATTGGGGATGCTCCAATTAAAGGTAATGAACCAATTTATTTCCTTGTAATTTATTATATTTAATAAGTAAGAGCCATCCATGCACTTTGTCCAGTGAATATACCCACACATTAATCTTGATCAATTGCTAGCAAGGGTTTAATGAGGCCTTTGTTGGTGTGGTTTAAGATGCTCCTATGCTCTATTACCATTTGTGGAGAAACTTAAGAAAGGAAAATTCTCACATATTTTGTCACCAGATAGGTTTCTTGCTGCCCTGAGAAAGAGACAAGTATTCTGTTTGCATAACAGAACACAAAAAGGGCTAATGAGGATGCACTGATTTAGATTATTATTAAAAGACACATTGATTTTTAAAAATTGAAGATAATCTCAGATATGTATGAGTTTAACTGCTCTTAGGGAGATGCTACAGAAAATATTTATTCTGCATTAGAGCAGAGCTGATGGTCTCTTTTTAACTTTACTTACTATTTCTAAATAGTTTTCTTATATACAAAGAGAAAGTTCATTAGCGCTTAGTTAATTGTTTACTGAGCACCTACTGTATGAAACACTGTGCTACATAAAGCCGACGACACAAAAGTCAAGGAAGACCTGGCCCTGGTTAATGAGGGTGACAGTCCAGTTGGAGAGAGAAGTACCAACAATTAGCTTGAACAATGCAGGGCAGCCGTGTGGAGTGAAGGAGAACTGGCATTGCTTCCGGTACCGTCACATCTAGCTGGTGGCCCTGGGCAAACCGCTTCCCTTCCATGGACCCCAGTTTCCCTCATTTGTAAAATAAATGATTTGAACCGGAGAATGTCTAAAGATGGTCAAATTCTAAAATTCTATGGTTTTCAAGGTGGTCCAAAAATCACTAAAAGCTGGAGTAGTCTGCAAAGGTTTGCTAGGATGGGCTGGACTTGAAATGGGTTTTGAAGGACAGAGAAGATGGGTGTGTGTGGAGGGAATCTGAGAGAGGGAAAGAGAACATTCAGGGTAGCAGGAACTAGAAGAAACCAGCAGTGATTCTGCGGTTGTGAGTGTCATCCTAACCAGAGGGAGGAAATGTGTTAGACAATAAAAAATCCAACTGGACAATAAGCACAGAGCCAGACACGTGGCTGGATGAGCCAGCCTTGATGTTGCTGGTACACTGGAGGTGTCAACATTTTATTTCCTTTTTTATTGGATCCGTTTCCCTCTTTCTCTTCTTTCTCTCCTACCTCTCCTTTGTCTACCTCCTTCTTTAATCTTAATATTTTTCCTCTTCCTCTCCTTGTCGTCTTCGCCATGTTTCCTTCCTTCTGTTGTAATGGTGTTTATAATTTACAAGGCACTTTTCCCTGCATGAAACTCTTTAATCAGAAAATAATGCACACCATCTCCAGACTTCTGGGGATTCAGACTCTGGCTCGAGAACCTGGTTTTGAATCCCTGGTTATACTGTTTACTGGCTGTATGCATGACCCCAGACAAATTCCTTAATTCCCCACACTTTCATGTCCCCATCTGCAAAATGAGGGTAATAATGATCCCCCACTCATAGAGTTGTTGTAAGAATTAAACGAACAACTAAAGTACTTAGAACAGTGCAGGGAGCCTGGTAGGTTCAACGTGTGTGTTAGCTATCATTTGGGAATGACCTATCAAGTCATTTTCTGACCCACTTATGTGGGTCATAACATGCATGTTTTTCTAAGATTTTTGTGCCCAACATCCACAGTTTGTGACCTACTGACAACTTTTACTTGAATGAGTAGGAGCACCATCTGAGTTAATCATTTAAATGGCCAACTAAAATTTCAAGAATATTTAAGGTCTCCTGAGCAAGGCCATGGCCTGAAGTTGCAGCCATTTTAATTAGCTTCACCTTCTCTACCCCATGATCCAGAACTCTCTAATTGCAGCATGGCAGCCTCCTGCTCCCTGTCACAGATCTGACTTTACCTGCTACTATTTAAATTTCATGAATCATGCTCCCTCTGTTTGATCTCCTGAAACCTCTGAAACTAAATGAATAATTACCCAGATGCAATTGTCACCGTTTATAAAAGATGCTGTAAAAAGATTTTTTTTCCTTTTTCTAAAATGAACCTTTTTTTCCCCAGTTGTCTCCAATTTGGAGCATGAAGAAATGTCAGCTATTCCTCCAATGAACAGAGAAGGACATTCTCAAAATCAAGAAGCCTGACATCCAGGAAGCAAACACTTTCTTTTTCCAAAGGTGGTGGGAGTATGCCATGGCAACCCCATCGGAGTACTAACTTTAAGTCTTGCCTTAGTGCTCTCCTCCAGATATTGATTCACTGGGAACCCCTGGCATGAATGTCAATGACAGATAGTGCGCGAAGTACTCCGGAACACAGTGAGGCTGTTCTTCAATACAGAAGCATCATGCTCTTAGTAATGAGCTCTTTCCTTGAATATCTAGGGGCATATTCTGTTTCTTTCCACCCAGGCAGATGTTAGGGCTAATCTACAAACTATAGAGCTATCAGACTTAGTACATAAAACAAATATTGGGGAAACATTGAAATAGGAGATCAGTTTTAATTATTTGTAATTTTCTCTCCCATTTTATTTACCATTCCATGTTTAAATGTCAGGGAGGGACAATCCACTGCTTACTTTCAAAATTCTTTTCTCTCCTAATGTCTACAGTCCTGATGTCTTATTCGTGCGTCCATTCATTTTTCAAAAATATCAGAGGAGCGCTTCTTATGGGTTGGGTGTTGATTCTCATTTCCTTTCTCTATAATATTGGCTCCTCCTTATCCTATTCCTCAAATATTGATGTTTCCCAAGGGGGGAGTCTCTTTTTTTTTTCAATTTAAAATTATCCTATTTATTTACCTAAGTTTCCACGGTTTTTTTTGTTCTGACTTTTTTTAAAATTTTAATTCCAATATAGTTAACATACAGTGTCATATTAGTTTCAGGTATACAGTATAGTGATTCAAGGAAGTCTCATTCTTGATGCATGCTCTTCCCAGTCATAAAGCTCTGCTCTGGATAATCTCATCCAGCCCACAGGGCTTTAATTACCCTCTACATTTTCAAAACTTCCTGAAATCCTATCTCTGGTCACTCTAAGTTCTATACCCATGTTAACAGCTGCCCTATTAAACATCACCTCTTCCACAGCCCACAAATTAATATGTCCAAAAAATGATTCGCTATCTTCTCCCTGTTCTTCCCCCTATGATCCTGATCTTGACTGATGCTTTCGATACCCTCCTGGAAATTCAAGTTACAAATCTTCTGGTCAGTTTTTGCTCTGCTCACCTCTGTAGTCAGCACCAAATCCCATCGGTCACCTAGATGTCTCTTGAAGACCACACTGTCTCTGAACCTCACACCCTCGAGCTTGGACTATTGTCTCTCTAACCCACTGTCCTCAGCTCTGATTCATCCTCCACACAGACACCACAGTTGGCTTCCTAAAAATAAATTAATCACGCTTTTCCCAAAAGAAGATAAAACAACATGTAAAGTTTTTTTTTAAAAAAAAAAAACAACCCTCTATCCATTTTCTGTTGCCTTTAGGATTATCCAAAGTTCACTTTCTGTGCTATACCTTTCTACCACAGTGATAGTCTCTTCACCAATCTCCAGAAGCACCAGGCAATTTCAAAGCATTACACATTTGTTCACATATTCCAGCTTCTTCTTCAAGCCATTTTTGCCTATACAACCCTGCTTATTACTTCATGGCCTGGTTCTCTGACTTCCAGGCAGATGTACTGATCCTGCATATCTATAGGTGTGTACTCACATCAGTATTTTTTAAATCTCTCATTTTATTGTCAATGATCCATTCACTTATCTATCTGCCCCTCTATGTTGAAAACTCCTTGAGGGTTGGGGTCATGTCTTAGTCATCTTAGCACATCATCCAAAGTGCTCTGCCCAGAGCCCAGAATATAGGAAGTTTTCATTAGATGTTCATTGCATACATGATGGATGAGTGAATGAATAGATGGATGGTTAGACAATTTCTATTGCCTCCTTGTAGGGATGGGATTAACAATATGAAGTTTTAACATTATGTATGAGGCTGGATTCTTTCTGCTATAGATGAAAAGTGACCCAACTCAATAAATGGTTCACATGGATGAGAAATTCAAGGATGAAGCTGGACTCAGAGACTGCAAGGGACTCAAAAGGTGACATGAGTTCTTTTTCCCTCACATGCACACATGCTCACACTCACTCTTTTCTCTTCACCTCTTGTCTCTGCTTTTTTTCCTCTTTCTCTTGATTATTGGCCTCATTCTTTCCAGCAGCTAATGAGCATCTTCTTGCAACTGGAGCCAGGGAGACCGGGATTACATCATCACACCTTAATGACCCCAGGAGAAAAGAGTGAGCTTCTTGCTCCAGAATTTATCAATAAAATCCCAGTGAAGGGTTCTAATTGACCATTCAGTGTGACCAGCACAATGGCATACTCTGATGGGCCGGGCCTGGAACACTTTCTCCCCATTTTTGGCCTGGAGAAGAGGGATAATGTCCTTTGATTAGTAGTCCCACAGAAGCACATACAATGAGGGCAAGGCAATTCCTTAAAGAGTAGTAATATCATTTTATAAATGATGAAAAGGATGCTAGAAGAGCAAAGGGAACAGATTTCCACCATACCCTGAACTTTCTTTAGGTGTGAAAGCTACAACTTAGCACACTTCAAAAATGTGGTAAAGGTATTTAATTTTTAAAAGATATGCATTTAAATATTTTCTAAATAAATTATATAAATAAAAGTAAGAAGAAGACTGAAGTGTTATAAAACTTTTCATTTTTGTTTGTGTGTGTGTGTTTGTGTTGAAAGATTGTATATTTGAATTCATGCTGTGTTTTAGAATACCTCAAATAGAAGTGTCAAAATGAAGAGAATTTCTCCTGAATTTTCTTTGACTCAACAGAAATTAGGTAGACCTAGGAATTTCACTAGGGTCTCAATCCCTCTGAATTTCAGGCTTGTTTTCATATGTGGCATGTTAGTGGAAATATTTGAAATCAGGGACGCTTCATAGTTCTCTCCCAAACTTGGTGATTTAAAAATCTCATGTCCACGTGCATTTTTCTCAACTTAATTCTCCCATACTACACGCTTGGTGGCCCTTCCATTTTTTTTTTTTTTCCTCAGAAGAGTGCATGGTCAATTTACCAGAAAAATTTTTTCTGAAGATTCAGGTTCTCGCCATTCCAAGGCAAGAGGTCCTTGAATCAAAATGGAATCACAAGTTCCATTTGTCATCACTCAGTCCATCTTATCAGCACAGGTCAGCGATGTTTTTCTCTGAAATCAGGGCTTTCATCAAGACCACAGAGAACAAGTGAATCCTGCAACCTGCATTTGCAACATTTATGACCTGGAAACCAGCCCTACGTAGGCAGGAAGACTGACCCTTTCCACCACTCCAAAACCCCTATTTGGTACCTCCTAATCTCCCATGACATTTCTTGAAAATGGATTGCGTTTGCTATTCTGTAATTGTTGTTCATGCTTAAATCACATCTTCCAAATTAGTCTCTAAATTACTTTAGGGCAGGAACCATGCTATGTCTTTCTGTGTCCTGCACCATGTCTATGGATCTTCAGAAAAATAGTTATTGAATTAACTTAGATCTTTTTACATCCTTTCAATTCTATCACCACGTAAGGCAACATAAGAGCAAAACTTATCCAGGTTACATACTTTATTCCAGAATGCTTGAATGTAGCTGACATGGATTCAGATTAATAGGTATACTGGACAGTTCTTTGGAACACCCCCATGGTACTGGAATGTTTTAACTTTGAGATCGTGACCTCCTAACAGTAACAGGGTTGGGTGGTGACCTATTTGCTAGAAAGATATCCCTTTGGAATAAAGGGTAAATGACAACCAATCATCCTTGCAATGTCTCTGCATAATTGGTATCTGCCTTGTCTAATTATTCTTATGAAAGGTGAGTTATCCTTTTGAAATTTCTGAAATATGGCCAAAGGTATTTCACATAACAGTAGTTAGACATGGGCTGGTCAACTGTGCAGATGTATAAATATATTTGTTTATATTTCGGTGAGGCAATAAAAGGCAGTATTTATTTTCAAACTTTTTCTTAATTATATCTTATCAGTCCCTTTCTCAAGAAGACACCAATGAGATTCTTGAGTTTAGATATCCCAACTTTGGTCCACTTTACATTAAATTAGGCATTTTGAATATATATGCTTTTGAAAATAATTAGAATTTACATGTGGCTTTTTTTGGTAATCAGATTTTTTAAATTACACTATATAATTACAATGTACTATGAGAAATTGTCAAGTGGATAACCTTGTTGCACTGAAATGTTTTTGCTGTAAACAAGTCTATCCTTTAATGGAATATTTGTCAGTGCATGTATTCAAAGAAACACTCTCAAGGCATGTGCTCAGAAGTTAGGAAATAATTATATTTCCAAACATAATCTTTTATAATCATCCCATTTTGTTTTACTTAAAAATAACCTGGGGGTTTCTAAGAGAGGCACAATTATCTTTGATCTCGGCTCTGAGGTATCATCCTCCCAGAAGATTATTTTGGGTGAAAAGAACAAACTCATAGGTCAACTTTTCTTTTTCTTTCCCTGAAAATCCTCAATCTAGTTACAAATAAATACACTGCCAAGGGACTGTCTAAATTTAGCCTCTAGCTTTTTAAAGAAGATAAGATAGAAGGCACTGAATTCATAGTAATATTTAACCCCTCATCCATACAGTTTTAATACAGAGTGTTGTTCACCAGTAGGTAGACAGGCTCAGTTCAGTTGCACAAACTTTCATTGAACACCTCAATTATGCCCAAAACTCTGCTGGGTTTTGGGGGCACCAGGGTGAAGCTCACAAGGTTCTTGACTTACAGAGCTTACTATTTGAGGGAAGATAAAAAGCAAATAAGCAATTCCGATAAAATGACATAAGTTATGCCCAAGTTGATATGGGAACATAGAGGAGGTTGGGTTGATGATGGAATTCTCAGTGCCTGGGCTGAGCCTTGAAGAAGTGTTTTCTAGGTGGGGAAACGTAATGAGGCAAAGAGAACAACAAGACAGTCGGCCTGGTATTTCTGCAACAAAGTCTCTTAGATAAGGATGTGTTAGGGAACAGGCCAACAGGTGTCAGGTCCCAAGGGATCTACATACCACAGTTAAATAAAAATCTTGCTGTGCTCTGAATAAGAACTAGTCTCTGGTTAAGGCCTTGTCTTCCAGGATGTTCTAGCCATGGGGCCGGTCCCAAGCTAAACTAGTTAAGTACTCCTAGAGAACCCATTTGTAATGCCTCCTCTAGCACTCATAATCCCCAGACGGTGCCTAACACTAGGGATCTTTCTTGCCACCATCTTGTTTAAGGAAAGATTATCGAACACCTGCCACATTTCAGTTACTACAGAGACAAATAATAAACGATCAGACCTTGGCCCCAAGGAACTAACAAGCAAGTATTTATCCTGGGTCTCATCTCCTCAGGACTCTGAGGGCACTCCAAGGTGGCAATTAGCCAAGATGGCAGACAAAGCCACTCAGTGTTAAAGGGAGAAGATTCTTTTCTCAGTCCTCCTTCCCTTTCTGAGTAACATCTATACATTATGCCAGTGGCCCTCCTAAAGACACCACCCTGTCTTCAGTCCAATCAAGATAAAAACAATTTTCAAATTATTTATAAATGTTTTCATATTAGCTTCCCTTGTTTAGAAGCTTTCAGAATGTTTCACACTTTAAAAAAAAAATCTTTGTATTGATTCATTTTATACTAAAGTATAATAAAGAAGAAAGATGTACAGAATGTGTAAGCTTTTGGCAAAATAAAGAATGCCATTTTGTAGGCATTTTATCAGCACTAGAAACTGGGGGATAAAGTTTGTCTGTAAAAACTGGCATCATCAATAAGCAATTACCAAGCATCCCCGAAGTGCAGGATGCTGGGGATACAAAGGATTCAGATAAGTGGTGTCTGCCCTTAATGGACTGACTAACCATCTCATTGGAAGACAGGTAAGTCTGAGGGCAGGAGCGTGCAAGCCTAGGTAGAGAAGAGGACATGCAGAGTTGGCTCTGATGTCAGAAGGCTTGGATAACAAGAGGGTTTTATTTAGAACCATGAGCAACAATAGCAGGCTTGAGAGAGTAGTGAGATGAAGAGGATACCGTGTTTCCCAGAGAATGAGCCCCACCCACCCTGTTGGCTATAGTGGGAAACTCAAGACTTTTCAGGAACCAGCCATGGCCAAGGAAGTGTGAGCCTTCAAGATGGAGAAATTCTGCCTGTTCTCGCAGGAATCACAAGTTGCTCTCTAACTGGCTTGTTCTGCTGTGAGGAGGGGCCTCTGTCATAACACATAGTGAGCACCTCCTCATGGAGAGGCTGCAGTCAGGAGTTAGAGTGTCACTGAAGCTCAGGACACTTGGAGGCCTGGACGACCTCTCAGCCCTCAACTCAAGTTCTGCATATCAACTATGGTTCGGGTGACCATATCATTTATTGAGCAAACCTCTGAAGGAGAAAGTGGGTACCATTCATAATTAGGCACAGACAACGGATTTAAGTGGGAGACTTTCTTGGAGTGGGACACAGTCACCCTGACTTTTAACCATGAATACCTTACCTAATGCATGGCCATGCATGATGCCTGCTGCTGTTTTAGCCTATTTCTATCCATTCTCTTAATAATTAGAAGAATCAGAGAAGTTTAAGGGAATGGCCAGTAAACCCTCAAATAGGAAAGCCAAGTTTTGCAACTAGAGAGAACCTAGAGTGTTGTTGATAAAATAATGCGAGATATTATAGAATCACTAACTATCCTTAAGTAAATAAATCCCAGCTGCAACTCACCCAGACCACAATACACAGAGCTGCCCATGTGAGAAGCAGTTCAGCTACCAGCCACACTTGCGTGGGGGAGTGCTCCTTTGTGACTTCTGGATTGGTGCTGCTATAGGACACCTGCTCTCTTTTCTTTGTCCTCTGTGTTTCCTCTGTCCTTAGTCTCTGCCAGCTGGCAGTCACATAGGCTTTCCCTGGGTGCCCCAGTTTCAGTTAATCCAGATAATCGCTGCCTATATCTTTTGGGAGCCCCCCCAAAGTAAATTTCATATATACCATTACCCTGTGAATCAAGTCAGATAATTCCAAACACAGTCTTCAAGTTTGCTAAAAATCTTCTTAGCTATTTTCATCTGATATGATAATTAATAAATAGACAGTGATTTAATATAATTTATAGATGTTATTGAGAAGTAAAAAAAAAAAGGACTCTTTTCTTGAGATGGCCAATTTGTGAAGAAAATGTTTGCTTTGGGGGCAGCATTTAAACATAAAAAATTAGACCTTTACACAGAAGGCAGGCACCCCTTTTATCTGGCAGATGACCTAGTTTGATAGAAAACTTAATTTTGGAGTCTGACAGATTTGAGCTTGACCTAACTATGTGACCTTGGAAACGTTTTTATTTATAAAGGGACCAAAATATTCTGGGAAAAGAGGGATGACAATCTCTACCGATTTATTTTATAATTACCCTAAAAAGGCCCTTATAGAAAAATTTGACTTGAAGGCACACAATTGAAATTTGTGACATTGCTTCAATTGCAAAAGTTTGTTCAGATGAGCTAATCAGATGAGTGAACCATCTTCACTGTGATGTGAGTTACCATTACTTCCCTCTTGCTTTGGAGTTAGACACATGGTATTATCCAACTGAACAAAAATAAGGAATATTCTTAAGCTCACTGTGCCATGTCACTTCCTGCATGGTGGAACCCAACCCAACAGACAGGGCAGATACAATGAGGACTGTTAGAGAAATAGAGGGATGAAAG
Organism: Phoca vitulina; assembly: GCF_004348235.1. Lineage (NCBI taxonomy): Eukaryota > Metazoa > Chordata > Mammalia > Carnivora > Phocidae > Phoca > Phoca vitulina. Next base: position 60,665,841 of record NW_022589711.1, on the reverse strand, counting down.
GATCGCATTGTTTCCCTGAGTCTATGGCAGCCACAGAATAATGGTGTTTTCTAATGGAAAGGAACAGGTTTGCTTTCAGAGCATTTCTCTGTATTTTCCTTGGATCCAGGACTTGTCAGCAAGGACACAGTAAAACCCAAGGATAAGACTCAATCAGCAATAACTCACCACTCATAGGAAGGGTGGTTTTTCAAAGACAATTAGGAAGCTGTTTGTAATATGAGCTTCTAAAACCACTTAGGGAAGTTCACCAACTTTGAGAAAAGCATGAGTGTGTCCCTTTGTAACCGAGTTGCATAAGGCTGGAGAAGGCCCCATTGGGGGAGCACCTCATCCGTGTTACTTTACGTTTGGTATGTAAGATCCAGCGTGCTTTCAATGAAAAGGACCCTAGAGAGGGTTTGTAGTTTAGGATTAGCACTCACAGAGTAGATGTCTACACGTGTGGCATTCCATTTCAAGACAATACCTTAGTCTTCCCAAAAAAACCTCCCCTGGTGGTTTAGTCTCTCCAAACTCCTAAGAGGGTCAAGGTCGTTCATTTGATTGTAAGTGGTAAAATGTATTACCACATATCCTGACTTACTACAATTTAAATTATACCAAATTCCACATAAGTATATTAAAGCTAAGTTAGGCTTTTCACCAAATGCATTTGTTCTTCACAACAACTCTGAGAAGGGAGCGGTAGGAAGATATTATTATTGATATTACTATTGTATCAGATTTTTACTGTAAATAATTTAGATTTTTTTGACAGAGGGGATAAGAAGATCTGTGATGGAGCTGGAGTTGGAGAGGGACACATAGGAAAGATTCAAAGTAAAACTGAATATGCCCTTCAACCCACCAACTATACTTCTGGGAGTGTACCTTACATGAGCACTTACCCAGATAGATAAGGGTGTGCACATAAGGATGCTCAGTGCTGCAGTGTTTGGGATCACACAAAACTGGAAACAACCCAAAAGTCCATTAAAAATAAATTGTGGGGCATCCACAAGATGGAATTCCAGTTAAAAATAATAAGGACCATGAACCGCAGGTGACTGTGAGAAGAGGCAGGGACTGACTGCATGTGGCCAGGTACAGCACCGCCTCATTTGTGATTATAAATACTGGGTAGCAAACTATCTGCATAGATCCTCCTATGGAGAATGGGAGGAGAATCTGCAGAAAGATGCTCTCTGGCTCCCTAGAAAATAGGCCTGGGGGTTTGGAAGCAGAGTGGGAAGGAGGAGTTACACTTTTCCTAGTGGACATACCTGTACACGTTTTTGAAATTTTTACATATAGCAAAAACTTTACTCTTTTTTTCCAAAGATCGATTGATTGATTGATCAGAGCAGAGGGGGGGGGAGGGAGAGAGCACAAACAGGGGGAGTGGCAGGCAAAGAGAGAAATAGGCTCCCCGCTGAGCAGGGAGCCCAAAGGGGTACTCGATCCCAGGACCCTGGGATCATGACCTGAGCTGAAGGCAAACACTTAATCAACTGAGCCACCCAGGCATCCCTACTCTTTTTTAAACAATTTTAAAAAGCTGACTTTTAAGAATGTGTAAAGTTTTATATGGAAAGGAAAAGGAGGCCAAAAAGAATCAGGGAGCATTTCCGTGTGCCAGCTCCCCAACTCTGTGCCTATTATCTCATCCCATCTCTATGACAACTCCATTGGCTAGGACTTCCCCTCGGTTGGGAGTGAGAAGTGGAGGCCCCAAGAGGCCGATTCTTTACCCTCACAAGCTACATGAATAGATTTCAACACAATTTTCTGAGACCACAAGGTCCCCAGGTATGCCTTTCCATAGACCGTGCTGATGTGGTGGTGTATACAGGTAATGAGAATAAGAACCAAGCAAAAGCAAAAATCTTCTAACTTCTGGAATTGGAATGGGAAACAGAAGATTTGTCCCATAGGGTCAACCCATAGCTGTGGAAAGCCATGCCTTGACCTCTATCGCTAACAAGTAGTAATTGTGGGTGGTACACTTCTGCTTATTAATGGCTTTGCAAATACGCTCCTAGGGTAGCTGTATGAAAAAAATTAAAGGCAAATCAGAATGGCGCAGACTCAAAGAAAGAAGTGCGAAAGAAGGATTAAAGAGGCAACAATGAACACTCGCTTTGCCATGTTTCAAAATCTTCTGTTGTTCCACCCAGGATTCTAAAATGAAAGCAAATATATATTTTTTCTTTCAAGGCTAAATGGTAGAATGGAAAACTAATTTAACGTTGCCTTTGTATTACCTTCAAAATAAAATTAAAGTCGCCCTCATAGAAATGGTTCGCCTTACCAAGGTTAAGAAATAATCAAACAAAATCCTATGAAATTATTCGTTTCTCTGTGATTTTTTTCCTCTTCTGTTCTTCCACAGTTCAGAAAGCTTATTGACTTGTAAGTGACTCCTCATGCTAATATGCACAATATTTATACATCTGTAAGTAGTACCCACTTGCCCAGTGGCATTCCACACAGAAAAAATAGAATTTTCTGTATCATTAGGCAGTTTCCAAGGTGTCAGCAGTTTCATGCAAAGAATCAACGTAATGAGTAGTAGCTACTTGCTAAATAGCAGAGTGTTTGGGAATTTTTAAACTACTGCCCTGGATACACCTGAACTCCCCGGCTGAACTAAACTCTTCTTCCCCCACATGGGTCAGGCAAATCTGAGCAACTCCCGGCTCCTTTACAATGCTTTCTGTCTAGGGAAGAGGGCCTGGGGAGGGGAGTGGGGATCAGAGGCTCTGGCAGTCCTAGCGCCTGTCAGCGGAGATCTAGTGACCGGAGCTGGCTGCACATTTGCAGGACCCAACGCAGAATGAAAATGTGGGGCCCCTTGTTTAAAAAGCAAGAAAAATGCACCATTAAAGGCATTAAAACAATTTTTTTTTTCATTTTTGTCTGCCATCTCCTCCACTTGCCATGGTGTTCTTACTGCTATTTCCTGTCTTTCCAAATAAAGAACAAAATTTAAAAATTAAATTATTAGCATGAATTTTGCCATTCATCTTTATATGGGTGCAATACCAGTTTTATAAAGAGCATTTAACTGAAATGCAGAATCATTGATATTACACAACTCATTTTTCATAGCTCATCCATGCCTACATCTTCGGTTCTTACTAGAGAGTAGAAACACTGCTCAAAACAAACTCAATAGTTTTTATTTCATTTCTTTTACGTTCATATTCTACCAATACTTTCCAACTTTGGTTTACTGTTGAGTAAGAAAAGAATGAACCATGGGCTGCCCTATCTTTCCCTTTCCTTCTGTGTCATCGTTTTCAGCATACGTGGGTGGCTAATACAAGGAAATAACATAAGTAAGGAGGATTTGATGGGTTCTTCGGTCTTTCGTGGTTCTTAGAATGCCGTTGCTTTGTTTCTGCATTAGAAGAAAGTTCTGTATTCAGTTCCAGTCATTCTGAAGTCCCACATCACAGGTCCACCAGAATCCTGTGCTTATGGGGTATCATGACTACTACACATGAAGGAGTTAGGCGAGAAATGGCGGCAGGCATGTGTGTGTACTTCCTTTGCTCAAGCTCATGCTCCGTTGCTCCTTTGGACTCAACTTAGAAAACACAAGTTCAAAGATAAAGCTACTAAGAATTTAAAGACAGCAACAGAAAAGCGTTAAACCAAACATTGGCCCCTAGAGTGGGAGGTTCTGTATGACATGTCAATGAAACTGACCCTGCATTTAAATCACCAAAAGCAAGACTATGTCCTTTCCCATGACACAGCAACATCCAGAGGTACTAGCTCTGCAAGGAGAGGGGTGGAGGGCAGAGTTAGAGAAGGAGGAAAAAAAAATATCCAAGAAGAACTGGACAATGGTACACTGCAACAATCATTCTAGTCCACTCCCAGCCAAGACAAAGTTAAGATGGTCGAGGTGGCTAATGTTTTTCCAGAGCATTCAAAAAATTTTCTGGTCTTTCCACAAAAAAATAGTTTGTTATCAATGTATTTTTAAGTGTATTTAATATATATTTTAGTCTATTTTTCAAGCACAGGAAAATGTTCTGATGGATTATTATATAATCAGTGGCAACAATTCTTCTGGAATGACAGTTATACTGTGCTGAAACATCAAATGTGTATGTGAGACCCTTGACATTTATGAAGGGTACCCCTCAAGTCCCTAATAATCCCAAACTAGAGACAATGGAAATGTTTTTGCATGATCCTGGATGTCCCGTGGATTATTTTCTGTTCACATCTTCACACCACAAATTTATTCCCTTCTCAATTGTCACTAAGCTTATTCCTCATTCATTGGGTGTTGTTACACAAATAAGCAAAGTTTATTTTTAATTCTTAAGAGTTACTATATTAAATAATGAGTTAAAAAGCACAATAATGATTCACTTTCACAGCCCAGATGCACAGATCACTTGATTAAATTTTGTGCCTCAGAAAAAATTGCAAAATACTACATATCCTATGCTGACAAACTGAAATGGCGAATGTTAAATCTTCAGATGCCCAGGACGTGCCATTTATATTTCTATGTCCATAAGACCTAAGACGTACACAACTCTTCTCAAGGAGCTTGCAGAGAATGTTTGCTACTGAGAGGAGGACCTCAGGCTTTTCTAAGAATTCTTCTACAGACTACATTCTTTTCAGACCTAAGGCCTTGGACTCTGTGGGAAGCCTAACTGAAACTTATAAATTTTATTTTATTTTTTTTGAAATTTTAGTACCATTAACTTTTGACTAAGGTAGAAAAAAATCCTGTAGTAGAGCTATCAGGAAAGTCACAACTTATGGACATTGTAAATATCATAGAGTTTCTCTGTATTCATTACTTTATTCCTTAATTGAGCAAATATTTTCCTGGCACTGTGATAGTTACAAGGACGCAACAATGAATAAGGGAGTTGCGGCACCTGCTTTAAGGAGCTTAGGGACTGGTGGGAGGATACACGTTAAACAATGTATTGCTAAGAAGTACTTATTGCTAAGAAGTACTTATCCATGTGTGTGTGCACACAAGAGGTAGGTGAGGAATGGGAGGTAGAATTAAGGGGTGCAAGTGGTGTCAGAGAAGACCCCCAGGGAAGGCCCAAGGGAGAGGGAAGGAGTCACAAGGAGACAGTAGGGAATGAGGAGCTGGAGATCTTTCCAGGTCAAGGCAACAGTGCATGGGACACCTGGTAGGCAGAGCCTTCTTAGCCACACTGAGACTGCTGGACTTCACCCCAGGCGGCGGCAACTCAGAAAGGTACCTCAAAGGACGTGGTACCATTGACACATGTATCTTGCCAAATGAGGACATAACCAGTATATTGTAATTCAACATAAGAAGTGGACTACAGCCCACAAAGCCTGGGATGGATCTCAGAAGAGCTTCCACGGTCTCTGTCCTTTGGCATCTGGGTTTCTCTCTTTTTATTTTATTTTATTTTAAGATTTTATTTATTTATTTGAGAGAGAGAGAATGAGAGAGAGCGAGTACATGAGAGGGGGGAGGGTCAGAGAGAGAAGCAGACTCCCTGCTGAGCTGGGAGCCCGATGCGGGACTCGATCCAGGGACTCCAGGATCATGACCTGAGCCGAAGGCAGTCGCTTAACCAACTGAGCCACCCAGGCGCCCGGTTTCTCTCTTTTTAAAAGGGAGCAAATATCAACTGCTTTTTCCTCCTTAAGAAAGCACCTGTGCCACACACAAATTCCATTGCCTGAGAGGTATAAAAGCGCTAAACTGAAAGAAAAAAAAAAAAAACAACTTGCGGCACCTGGGTGGCTCAGTGGAGGAAGCATCTGCCTTGGCTCAGGTCATGATCCCAGGGTCCTGGGATCGAGCCCCGAGCCAGGCGTCGCGTCAGGCTCCCTGCTCAGCAGGGAGTCTGCTTCTCCCTCTCCCCTCTGCCCTTCCCACCACTTGTGCTCCTTTTCTCTCATTCTCTCTCTCTAAAATAAATCATTAAAAAAAAGAAAGAAAAGAAAAAAAATAAATCAAAATACATTATTAATAGATTATAAGTTACTGCTGTGAAGTTGAAAAGAAATCTAGCTTAGTTAATATTCTCCCAGATAATACACACTAAAATTAACTGAATAAACAATGAGCCACAATTCTTAAGATCTCATCTCTGAGTAGAAGGGCTGCTTTGGGAGTAAGATCTGGTATCCGTGCTAAAAGATGCCCTGTGATGTAAAATGTCTGCCTCTTGGCTCCTTGGGAGGCAATGCCCGCTTCCATAGGGTTTCTCGAGTCTTTCAGCATGTAATGATTTAGTTGCCGTTTTTCAGTTGCCATTCTCAACCCGGCTTTGACAGATGCTAATGGAAGAAAGGTGGGCACTGTCTCAGTTAAATGCAATAGGATCTTTCAGTTACAATATGTGATCAGTACCACTCTGATTATCATCTTACCAGTCTCTAAATGCTCTGCTTGTGTTGCCTTTGACTCCTTAACCAGATCATTCTCATAACTGCTGTGGGCCTTGGCGCCTGACTATGCCCAGAATGATACTCATGGACTAACGTCAAGAGAGCCCACCCAGACTCCCGCAGCCACTTCTTGCTGGTGTAGTCTGCTCACAGCTGCTTCTTGGTTTCACCATCATGGAAGGCAAGCAGAACTGGGGCAGAGTCAGTATTTGCAGGCCCAGGTGAGACCATGAAAATAAAGTACTGTAGACTACAACTGTGGCTCTGCAGAAATCATGCCCAGCAACAAATTTTGGTACTGGTTTTGGCTAAGTTTTATAGTTGAAGAAAATGATTGGCAAATGGATTAGTCTTTTAGGTTCCAAGAAATTAATTGAGTCCTTAACAGTAGATTTGGATATAAAACAGCAAATTGAGTGAATTCTGTATTTCACACCAGGATGATAAACTCGGTCAACATTTTGCTAAGATTAAGGCAGAAAGTATGTTTCAATACTGTCTTTCTGATGGTCAGTTTCAAAAGACAATTGCATCCTTTGCTCATTGTTCTTCTTTGCTACATGCTTTGGTCTTCATAACAGAGTCAGAAGAAAAGCCTACCCACTTTATTACCTATCAAGATTTCCACTGAAATCTTTTGCAAAGCGTAGTGTATGTTTTCATTACTCTAGTCCGAGGTGATGCTCTGTAGAACAGTTCCAAGAAAAAAGAGTTCCGTGGTTAAATAAGTTAGGGAAAGGCTACAAATTATGTCACTCCTTGGATATTCGCAATAGACATTAGCATAGTAGAACCACTGTGGAGCCCTGCAGTGAAGACACATGTAATTTCAGTTGTCTCATAGATACTCCAAACTAGCTGACCACAAAACCCTGAGCACCTCTTCCCATCAATGCCCACCTCTGAACATCCTGTGCAACAGTGGTCCATGGAATGTCCTTTGGAAAGGATGTAGTAGAGGTAGGAGACATCCAATAAAGCCAAAGTATTTTCTAACCCTCAACTTTAATAAATAAATGTCACGCTTCAATTGCATGCATTCAATTACCTAAACATGAAGTCATTCTAAAAGTACACATTCTTCACACTCACTATGTTACCCTAAGATGCTAGTCACTGAATATAAGAGTTATGTCAACACAGTAACTGCCCTTCGGAGCTTCTAGTATTCTTGGAAAGAAGAGATCCATCTCCTTAAAGGAAGTTGCACAGAAAGGCCACATGTGATTATGTAAAAATTAGTGGGGCAGAAATAAGCACTAAGACGAGTTGAAAGGGGGAGGGCCCTAGATGCACATTATCTACTTTTAGAGACAATGGCAAAACACACGCACCCTTTGTTCCCTTTCGCCTGTCATGTTTTTCTTCTTTTCCCAGAGACACTCAGAATACAAAATGTGTTATTTGTTCTGTGCCCACAGCTTTGGCAGTTTGGGATGCCTACATTGTTAAGCCAAAAGACATTCACTCTTTGAGTTTACTGTCAGAAAGCCATCGACTGGAGAGCCAGGATGGAAGGAAACCCTTACCTTCGTCTAAGCCACCAGGATCCCTTGACTGGCCCCCAGCGGTCCCTTTGCTTCTATTCCAGCTCCCTAACACACAGTTCCCCAGGCAGCAGCCGGAATGATTCTTTTCAAATGTAAATTTGACCAGGTCTTTTTCCAGTGGCTTCCTATCAGAGTCAGAATAAAACCCAAATTCTTTGCCACAGGCTACAAAACCCTGTAGTGGTTAGCCAGGCTACCTCAGGCCCTGCTTGCTGAGTTCCAGCCCCACCAGGCATCTCCACGCCCCTCCTTCCTCCCAACCTGTGCACTTGCCATTCCTTGTCCCCATGGCACTGCCACTCAGGGCATCAGGTCTCTGCTCATCTGCTGTCTCGCCACCCCCCCGGGGAGGCCTTTCCCGGACACCTCCCCTTCCCACACCTGAAATTGCAGCTTCATCTCTCACCCCCACCCCCACCACTCTCCAGTCCCTCACCCCCTTACTTTTCTTCCATAAGCTTATTGCTATTTTTAAAATATTTATATAACTATTTATCTACCTCCGTGAGGACGGGCGCATTCTTCTGCAGTTCTTTCAGTTCTGGACATTCTAGGCACTCCATGAATGTTTGTTGAATGACTCAGTCAATGAATGATTAAAAGATAAAATTTCCAGAATACACATGTACAGCAAAATAGAATATATGTCAAAAAATCACTGAATGAATGAGAAAATATACACCGTTCTCATCAAAGTCCTGCAGGTAACTAACCTTCGTAGCAGTATAGGCACTTCGAGAACTTGTTCTGGACGGTCTGGCCCTCGGAGCTGGATGGCTTCGCGCAAGTCACTCAATTCCTGTGTGTCTCAGTCTCTTAGCTGGAAAAGGGGAATAATAGTAACTACCTTGCAGGGTTAGTGTAAGGATTAAAGGACATAATATAGATGAGGGCCCAGAGGCTGGTGCCTTCCACGATGGATGGTAACTATTATTAATTCCCTAAACCTCTTTTATAAAATTTTCTTAGATAGAAACATTCCTTTTTTTAGTTCTAAATGGAGGTCCTTTGGTCTGCAACCACACAACAAGGATAAGCAGCTATTCACGAAACACATGGAAGGACCAAGCAAAGACATTTTTTAGATGATTATTTTGAACTCTCTAGATTAAAAAAAAAAAAAAACCCTCAGCATTCTGAGGATATGAATACATGGTATATCACTTTTCCACTAATGTTATTTATTTCTTAGAGACTTCTTAGCTTTCCAGGAGAGAGCTATATGAAGAGTTTGTGGGGTTTTTTTTTTAGTAACTTTGATTTTGAAATAATTTAAGACTCTGAAGAGACACTTTCCATATAACCTTTACCCACCTGCCGCCAATGATGATACCATACATAACCACAATAGAGTCTCAAAAGCAAGGAATTATCATTGGTGCAATTCCATCAACTCAGATACCTTATTTGAATTTACATGAAGGGCTTTTTAATCTTAGGGTCAGGAGCTAATTAGCTAATAGCTTGGCTCCATTAATCAAGCAAGTGAGACACACTTACATGTAAGGATAGAAAACCTGTAAGCGGCACAATTCCCCTCATTTTCAAAGAATTTTAAAATTCAAAAAGTTATTAGTTACAACCTACCTAGAAGTCTGGTCTACCTGTTCTGTAGAAGCAAATCACAAAGCCCTGCACAGTTTCAAAGGGATGTAGACACGAGAATCCCTGATTTTAATCTCTAAGCTCAAAGCCCTTCTTTCTCTAAAACATGAATTCCTCCTTTTCTTCCAGTTCTGGATGTTACTGTGCATTAAGATCGAAGGGAAAACAAAATTGAAGGCAGGCCCGGCATTCAAGCAGCGTTTCAACTCCAGCTACGTGAGGATGATGCCAGAGACCTCTGGGAGAATCAAACGTGGCCGGAGGGAGGCCGTCCCTTGTGCCCAGGGAGGACCTGCGTGTCCAGTGGGAGGCAACATTACACGCGCTACCTCAGCCAACTGGTCACACACAAGGAACACGTCCCACCCGTCTCTCACCCAAACTGCAGTCCCCTTGCCCCACACCCCCCCACCCACCACTTTTGTAGAGAAAGGGCTGCAATAGAGCAAGGAGTCATTTCCCAGCTCTGAATGTGAACAAATTGGCAACATGTTAGATCAGTCAATTTGATGGGGCAGACAGAGGTACAAACATGTCTTTAAAGGGAAAAAAAGAAATCTAAGATATAAACAGGAAATCGGCTACAGTGAGACCCTGACACTTTTTGGATTTGCTTTGTTCACTAACTTTTCTGCTTTTCTCTTTCTGTGTGGTCCCATCCTGCAGGAAGTCCACTCGAAATAATGAAATGTAGCTTTAAATATAGCAGGTTTGCAATGACCCCCTCTTTGTAATTAGCGTGTCTTGGGGCTGACAACATAGCTTTTCATTTTAGGTGTACTCTGGTTGAATTTTTGGATCTTTATAAAATTTACCCAAAGTGTAATAATCTTGTTCCGGAGAATAACAGAGCCTGAGCATGGCAAAATGTCAAGGGATGGCCTTCTTTTGCATGGAGTAAAGAAAGAACAGAATTTGGAAGCAGAGGACAAGGGTTTAAATCCTACCTCCACAGTTTATCAAATGTGTTAGCTTGGACAAACTTTATCCTCAGTTTCCTCATCCATAGAATGGGTAATATCACAATAATAACTACCTACAGAATTTGGAGACTCAGATGAGATTATAAATGTGAGAGTCCTTTACAAATGAAAGAGCTCTACAGGCATACATTATCATTGCTATGTCACCTGGAAGGAATGAATACAGGGTCAAAAATCCCATTTAAATCCACTGAAACATTTTTCTTTTTTTTCTTTTTTTAAGATTTTACTTATTTATTTGAGAGAGAGATTGCACAAGTGGAAGGTGAGGGGAAGGAGCCCCTATGTGGGCTCCTGGGATCATGAGCCAAAGGCAGATGCTTAACCACCGACTGAGCCACCCAGGCACCCCCTCCCCCACTGAAACATTTTTATACCAGAACTTCGAATGCTATCCTAACGAAACGATTTAACAAGTAAGTTTGCCTTTTCTTTACCTTTCTTTTCTTTTCTTTTTTTCTTTTTAGCTGGAGAATGAAATGAATGTATAGAGAAGGAATGGAAGCCATTTTTCTTCACAAAAGTTTTTCATAAAGAAATGTTCATAAAGTTTTTCTTCATAAAAAGTTCATGAAGTCTGTAGTGTTATTTTTCTCCTCATGAATATTCTTTACAAAACCCTTCTCTAGGTCTTGCCCTTGTAGAAAATCTAGAGGGAAAACCTAAAGCCAGTCTGCAAGAGAATTTTCATAAGTCTTCATGGTAATGAGAAAAATAACCACAATTTGGTGAGCTAAATTAATTAAATTTACATGACTGTCATTTATCCTGAGATTATGTCCTTCCTACATTATTTAGTGTAAAAATCCCCTTTCTCTTGTGAAGTGATGGTGATAGTGAATGGCAACTGTTTTGTTTGTTTTCATGTCCTTACTCTGCAAAATAAAAAGTTGGCTACCCTATGTCAGGCCCCAATTATTTTTTGAAATTGGACTGGCCCTTGACATGCCAGTCTCTGGGAGCCCTTGGCTTAGAAGGTTAATTGGAGATGGCAGGGATGGCGGTGGGGAAGCCAGTTCAGCTGCCTGTGTTTTGCTCCCTTCCCCAGAGCCCGCGGGGCCCACTGCCCCACATCCGGGCTGTCGCCAGTCGCTGGCTGTGTATCTGCACCCCAGCCCCCCTGGCTCCTCATCTCTGTCCGCTTTGCTCTCCCAGCCTCTCCTAGCTGGCGTCATCCTTCCAGACACAGCTCCCTAAGTTTGCCATGTGCAGTGACCCTGTGTTGACCTCGAGCCATGATACAAACTATGGGATTGTAATGAATCTCTAATTACCCACAGTACCTCCATGAGTCGTCAGCTCTGCTGCACAGCTATATTCCTCATCAATTTGGTCATCACCAAGCATTCAGAATGCAGCCAAACTTCATGCCCGGAAGCTGGGAGCCCCCACAGTCCCTGCCAAATGAGGCTGGCTCTGCAGGCTTCTGGGAATGAGAGGATGATTTCCTTCCTTGTTATGAATCAGAGAGGGCGTTTGTACGTGAATCATTCAGCTCTGCATGGGGACCTTGTCCTGACTTTTATTTCTCCCAGCGGGTCTGGCTGAGTGGATGCTCAGAAACACACAGGGTGGGGCGGGGGGTGTGCGGGTGGGGTTTGCCTTTGGTGGGAGGGGCAGTTAGCATTTTTAATTTTCTGTGATAGTTCTGAAATTCCATATTTTATCAAGCCAAAAAGGTATATGGTAACTCGTCTAGATTTAGTGAAATGACAAGCAGTAGTTCTTGATTTTATTGCAGAAAATGTCATATCTCACTGGGGAGAGTAGCTTCATAATAATGAAAATAATAATAGCCCCCCCGCCCCGTGCCAGGTATTGTGCTATAAGCTACAAACATTAGGTTGAATATTGACTAAAACAATCCAAGCAACAACAGACATTTTATAGACAAGGACACGGAGGCTTGGAGGGGTTAAGTAATGGTTAAGTTTCCAACTCAAACAGCGAAGAAGCAGCAGTCTGACTCACTCCAAAACATGTGTTCTCTAGGAGCATTTAATATTGCAACTGGAGAGAGAGGACTGATGTCGAAGGATAGATGTACTTTTAATTCACCAACAGATACCGGGTAAAAAATTACTCCTACTTTTCAAAATAACTCACAGATTTTTTTTTTCAGATTATATGAGACAAATGTCAGTGAGAATGTGGAGAAAAAGGATCTCTCATGCACTGTTGATGGGAATGTAAATTAGCGCAGCCACTCTGGAAAACAGTAAGGAAGCTCCTTAAAAAATTAAAAGTAGAACTCTCACATGATCCAGCAATTCACTTTTAGGTATTTATCCAAAGAGAACAAAAACACTAACTCAAAAAGATGTATGCACCCCCTTGTTCATCACAGTAATGTTTACAATAGCCAAGATATGGAAGCAACCCCAGTGTCTATCGATAGTCAGATGGATAAAGAAGATGTGGTGTATACACACACACACACACACACACACACACACACACACACACACACACGGAATATTACTCAGCCATCAAAAAGAACAAAATCTTGTCATTTGTGACAACATGGATGGACCTTGAGGGTATTATGCTAAGTGAAATAAGTCAGTCAGAGAAAGACAAATACTGTATGATTTCACTTATATGTGGAATCCAAAAAGCAAATCAAACAAATAAGCACAGAATCATAGCTGCAGGGAAAAAATTGATGGTTGCCAGAGGGGAGGGAGATAAGGGGTGGATTAATAAGTAAAGGAGATTAAGAGATATAATCTTCCAGTTATAAAATAAATGAGACATGGGGTTGTAATGGACAGCATATGACACTTGAGAAAGTGCTCTACTAACTCAAGAAATAAATTCAATTCAAATATCCCTGGCACAAATATTAAATATTCTTTTCAATATTTAAATATCCTCTTGCCTGTGGCAGGTGCTGGGGAAATAAAGGTGAGTAAGACAGGCTCACTTTCAAAGAGCTCAGAGAGCACTATTATTGTTCTCATATCCTACTTAATATAGTGTTAAAAGTTGTATTTATAAAGTACGATATTCAAATTTTTTAGAGTAGATTACTAATATTTCTCCGGCTTTCTAAATGCAAGGCTTGTCATAGTGTGAATGATGTCACGCTGTTCAACTTGTGTGGGTGGAAAATGTTTATTGCCCAAACACTGTGAAAAAAATGTTTCCAAGGAATAACTGTATGTGTTAAGTGGCTGTGTCTTAAAACAGAAATGAATGAGCCATAGGAAATGGTCATATACTGTGTTTCTGAAGCTGTCCTGTTTTCCTAGCTTCAGGAGATGTTTCTTTTGTCTATAGGTGTCTTGCAGTCTAATTCATTCCTCAAATTGTCAGGTAATTTGTACTTCTGTTGTACAACAAAGCTTTGTGGTGAAGATAATAATACTCAGATCTGGAGACTTACAGCCTTCTTACCTCTCAGAATAGATAATAGAAAGTAACTTGCTTCTTAGTGAGCAATTTTATAATTAAAATCCACAGTTCCTAAACCCAGAGTCTCTGAATTGTATCACCTCTCACCTCATCAGTAAACTAGAGGAGTTTTGAGCTGGAAGGAAATTCAGAGGTGAGCTAATGCCCTCATTTTACGAATGAAGAAAATCCTGCACAGAGAAGTGACTTTGAAGACACATTGGTATACAGGGTGCTTATTGGGACATAAACACATTCTACCTGACGTAAGGAGTTCGTCCTATTTTTGAAGGGTTGCTCTTGATGTGCAACTTCTTATATGTCTCTGCAAAGTTGATGAGTCTCATCTATCAAAAGGAGAGCCATTATCTAGGAAGTCTATTAGCTTTTTGGAAATATGGGTCCAAACGAATGGATAATTTAAGACATTTCTGCATGGACTGAATAGAATACAGGGTTCCTAACACCTTTTGAGCATTATAGTTAATAATAGTAACTACCATTTACTGAGTGATTTTATATGTCCTGTAGTATATGTAGGGGCTTCACAACAATCCAGAACGTATTATAAACCCCATTCTACAAATAAGAGAACAAGTAATGTGCCAACAGTCACAGCTTGTAAGTAAAATCAGTTTCCGTCTGCCTCTAAATCTCAGGCTCCTCCTTACATTTGTGAACCCAAGTGCCAAAATGAGCAGGGGGAGAGTAGTCTTACTCTATTTTCGAAGAACAATAAAATGTTTGTATCATGAATTTCAGGTTGGAAGGAAGTTTAGATAAAACATCCTTAATTATGTCTCTACCAGCAATTATGTCTCCACCCTGGATCTTGGTTCCCTCTGCCTCACCACAGCCACTGAGTTAAAAAAGATTCCTCTTCAGCTGATGAAGGACAAACGATGCCAGTGACCCCTCCAATCCTACTTCCGTATCAGTCTTAAAGGAATAAGGAGTAAGCATCGAGTAGAGGTATCTCTCAGTCAAGTATTTGCCTTCAGTAATATTCTCCTGCCCGCTGTTATTATGTGTCTCTTTGACAGTTGGAGCCTAACTTCTGAAAGTACCTATTAAAATTCACACACACAGCGGAGAGATGCAGAGAGGATAGGCTGTTCCATTTTTAGTCCCTCTAGCGCTCCACCTACCGCAGAAGAAAAGAGACAATGGGCCTTCCTACAACTCCGCTGGAAAAACAAAAGAACACACTGCATTGTTCAAGAAGTCAGGTAACTGTCTAAAACGAGACAGCAGAAGGAATGAGCCAATAGAATCGACGCGAGTGAATTTGTCCCGGTTACACAGTTGCATGGGAAGTTTTATAAGGCTTATATGGATCTCCCCCGTGTCATCCAGTACCTTGTATGCATCCCTAAAAAACTTGTAAAGGAGAAATGGATAGGTTTTCATATGTGAGGGGGGTTTATTTGTGATAATAAGTATAGTAGTGATAACCAAAATGTGCGTAAGATCTGTATGCTTAAGCAGTTTCCTACACAATATGATGGAGTGGCATGCTTAAGTTTCTGGGCTCTGGAGCAGGATTACCCAGGCTGAAATCCCAGCTCCATCGCTTTCAGCTGTGTGACCGTGGATATATTCCTGAACCTCTTGGGACTGTCTCAATTTTTTTCTGTAAAATTGGGATGATAAAAACACCTATTTCATGGAGTAATTGTGAGGATGAAATGAATAATACATATAAAACACTTTGGAAGGTTCATGCTACATGGTAAGTGCGCAGTAAATGTTGTCCTTAGGGTTTCGTGTTTCGTTTTGTTTTAAACAGTTCTTCGACAAAGCTAGTATATAATGGAGCAGGACTTGGACGGAGAGAAAACAGACATTTTGCACTGACTGTGTACTTTAAAAAAAAAAAAAGTGCCCCTCTGCCATCTCCTATTTCCTGGTGTTTGTCTGGGTATAAATATGGAACCCAGTCTGCATACCTGGGGGACCATCACCATGTTGGTGACTCCCCCGTTAACTCCAGGGTTCGAGAGTTAAATCATCAACTGAGTTTTGGTGGAGCCATTGGTCACAGTACAGTTGTAAAATTAGAAGGAATTACTTTTACCATTATTCCTGCCATTCAATATTTGCAGTGTGTTTTATAATCTGCTGGTACCCCCCACCCACCTGCTGGGACCTAGACAAACGGCAAGCCTTCCTTCCACTTAATATTTCTCCCAAATTAAAGGAGTAACTCAGAGTCAATGATGAAAACAGAACTCAAAAGAGTTTTTCACTTTTTTTCTTAAATCCATCTCTGTGATAGAAAGCCCAATAGGTGGTTTGATCTTTGAAAGACTGATGGAAATGAGAGAATAATGATAATAATTATTGCAAATATTTAGAGGGCTTACCATGTAGTAGACACAATTCTAAGCTTTGTGTATGGACTGACAATAATCTTATGATGTAAATACTCTTCTTCCTTCTATTTTACTGATGAGGAAACCAAGAAATGCAGAGAATACTTTGCCCCAAGTTTCACGGTTGCTGAGAGGTAGAGGACTCACCCTGTCAGTCTCACTTTGGAGCTCTGATCTTCACCACCACCACGCTATCAGTGGGATCCTACCTGAGCTCAGGACCTAATGAATTCATTCGTACCTTCCGTGCACCCTCTCTTTTGTCTGAGAAAACAACTAATGAAGTTTTGCATGAATACATGTACAAATATACAAAATACAGAGTAGGTTACCAAGATAAGGTGGCTTTCTGAGAAGTTCCCATCCATTACCTTCATAAATTTACAACTGTGTCAGGTCTCCCTTATAAGGTCAGGAACCTGATTTTCCCAGCACTTCCTTAAAAAGGAAACCATTTCTGAGGAGTGAACTCAAATTAACTAAATTTTTAAAGGACTAGAGGGCAAACCAAAATGTCAAACTATTAATCTATTCTAACATTAACAAACAGTTATTGAATGCCTAGGTGCTGATAGTACAAAGCTATGGTGATTCTTTTTTTTTTTTTTAGATTTATTTATTTTAGAGAGGGAAAGAAAGAGAGAGAGAACACAAACAGGGGGAGGGGTAGAGGGAGAGACACTCAAGCAGACACCCCGCTGAGCATGGAGCCCAACACAGGGCTCGATCCCACAACCCTGAGATCATGATCTGAGTTGAAACCAAGAGTCAGACGTTTAACCTACTGAGCCACCCAGGTGCCCCAATAGTATGGTGATTCTAAGGGCTTGATATAAAATCCCTGCCCTCATAAATGTCATATTCCGGATGGGAGAAACAGATAAAGGTGATAAAAAATATGTAAATCTATAAATCAATCATCCAAAAACAGTTAATAGTAAGTGCTATGAAGGAAAAATGAAGCAGGGAAAAAACCAGAGGGTTAAGAGATGCTACTTTAAATTGAGTGGTCAGTGAAGGACTATTTGAGGGAATGATATTTGAACAGGTACCTGAATAAGTAAGAAAGCAAGCCAAGTGGACATGAGACCAGTGTTCAGACAGGGGAAAAGCCTTGCAGTGGAAACCTTCTTGACATGTTTGAGAAACAGATAGTAGACCAATATTACTGGAATTCAGAGGGTGAGGATGAGAATGGTAGGGTAATTTGGGAGAGGCAGTCAGGGACCAGATCACAAAGGGTCCTATAAGGTTTTAGGCCATGATAAGGATTTTTGATTTTATCCTAATGTGATAGAAGCTATTAGAGGGTTTTCAAAAGTAGAGTGATGTGCTCAGATTTATATATTTTATTTTTTTAAAAGATTTTATTTATTTATTTGTCAGAGAGAGAGCGAGCACAAGCAGGGGCAGCAGCAGGCAGAGGGAGAAGCAGGCTCCCCGCTGTGCAAGGAGCCCAATGTAAGACTCAATCCCAGGACCCTGGGATCATGACCTGAGCTGAAGGCAGATGCTTAAACAACTGAGCCACTCAGGTGTCCCTCAGATTTGTATTTTAAAAGGACCAGTACAGCTACAACATGGAGAATTGACTAATGAGGGCCCAGTGCCAATGGGGAAGCAGGATCGGTATATACTGCAAGGTCAGGTAAGAGATGATGGTACCTTGGAGCAGAGCAGAAAATGGCAAAAGAGGTAAGAAATAGTGGGATTTGGAATGTATTTTGAAGGATGTACTCAAAGGTTGAGGCCTGACCAATAGATGAATAAAGAATCCATATTTGGGTAGGAGAAGGCAATCAAGATTTTGTTTTTGGATGCGATGAGTTTAGTGTGCCTATTGGACATCAGAAGGCAAATTTTGAGTAGGCAGTTGGATAAATAGTTGGTAGTTTATAATCAATAGGGGAGAGGTTGGAACTGAAGTCATCAGCATGTAGGCGGTTTTTAAAGCCACGGATTGAATTCAATTCCTCAGGATGGTGATTACAGATAGAAAAGAGAAGGTACTCCAAGACTGAGGCCTGAGGCAACTCCCATTTAGAAGCAGGAATAAGAAGAATCTAGCAAAGGAGATTAAGGAAGAGCAGTCAATGAGATAGGAGAAAAACCAGCAGAACATGTTCCTGAAACCAAATTAAGAAAATGTTTCAAGATGGTGGGAGTGTTAATTACTTGAACAGACTTCTGAGGAGTAGAGTTCATTCTCTAAGTCTAAAGACTAAGATTTGGCTATTGGATTAGACAACATGGAGGATATTTGTGACTTTAGCAAGAGAGCATTCAGTGGAGTGGTGGGAAAGATAGCTTAGCTGGGGTAGAGGTAAGCAGTAAGGTGAGGAAATAAGTGAGGTAAGAATGAAACTAGTAGACAATACCATCCAATCCATTTAGTTAAGTGTTACTGGCCTGGAAATCTCTTCTTTGAGCCATTTTGTGCTGATCTTGAGGTTTAACTTCCAAGGGCAATTTTATTTCTCCTATTTCCAGGTTCCTTGAAGGCACTGTGATGTATCCTTTAGAAACCAACTACTTTAAAATTTCCTTTAGCCTTGTTAGTCTAAAAGATGTAAAATGTCAAATAAAAATGTGTAAGAATAAAGAATCACTGTTGCTGAAGAACGATCAAGAAAAAGAAGAAACAGAACTATGAATTATCTGAAAGAACCATAATTTAATTCTCCTGAGTTAAAAAATTTCATGATGAGAAATTCTCCTCTGAATTATGTAAATTCATATGAAGCCTAGTAGTACCCCATACTCAGTATGTATTCACTGATATTGGTAGTAATTACTGACCATGATGATGATAGTGATTGTAATTCTTTGAAAGTAATTAATTCTGTTAGAGCAAATAAAGATGAAATATGTTAATATGAACATGCAAGGATTTATCCAATAAATTATTAATTTTCTCTACAAATCTTAGAAAAAAGCAAATAGGCCCTACTGAGCAAATAGACTGCTAAATCTTACAAGGGAAAGTGCCAGACTCTACTGATAAATGAATTGCCTAGAGATATGTTTTCTGTGTCTCCCTTTCTGAGATCAGTGACCACAATTGGTTGGTCTTAAAATCACATTGGGTCTAGTTAGCTTTGAAGTGTCTTGCCAGTGCTCACAATGGATTTGAAGGTTTTGAATTATTTTTAAAGGTCTAATTTATCATCATGTAATTGTTAAATAATGTATAATATCTTTGAAGAATTTATGAAGTAGGTTAATTGTTGTTCATAAATTGAAACTGATAACTCAAGGACTTAGGAATGCTTACAACAGTAGGTAATATGTAGTGGCTATCTTAGAGACAATGATATAGATCACCAAAATCTATTTTATTTTCCCACTTCCTGGGTGTCCAGAAAACTACACTTTCCAATCCACTTAAGGATAAGTGGGTTTGTGTGCCTAATAAGGGTCTATGAAATGTGTGCAGAAGTGAAATGAGTCACTGCTGAGGCAGTGAAATGCCCTGTGTGGTCTTCTTTTTTTTTTTATTTTTTTTTATTTTTTAAAGATTTTATTTATTTATTTGATAGAGAGAATGAGAGAGAGAGAGAACATGAGAGGGGGGAGGGTCAGAGGGAGAAGCAGACTCTCCGCTGAGCGGGGAGCCTGATGTGGGACTCGATCCTGGGACTCCAGGATCATGACCTGAGCCGAAGGCAGTTGCCCAACCAACTGAGCCACCCAGGCGCCCCGCCCTGTGTGGTCTTCTATCTTCCATTCTTTTGCTTTAGCAAATGCCAAAGTCATGAGCCAAGATGGTGGAAACTATATCAGCCTGGGTCCCTAGGTGATTCCACGGAGCTGAGCTTTCCATTAACCTGCTCAAAATAGGTAGCATAAGGTAAGAAATAATATGTAAGGAATTTAAAGTTAATTTATTATTGCAACATCACTTAACCTAAACTGACTAAGAGTACCCACAACAAAGTGAGATTGTATAACCCAATTCTATTAAGGTAGAGAGGAAAGGAGATTTAAAAAGTTAGACAGGGACAGGGACCTAGGACCTCTCCCGCATGAGAATTTAAATTAAAGGCCTCTATACAAAGATGGGACAACATAAAGGTGACCAAGCCTTCAATCAGTAATCAAAAAAATACGTCTCCCACAGAAAGAGATGTTGAGGATACATGCTGATCACAGCCTTGGCTCTAGGAGGAGCAGACAACAAAAAGAAAATAGTACCCTCTGGAGATTCCCAGCCACCTCAGGCTGCTCTATGTAAGTTTGGGGATGGAATTTTTACTGCCTGTATAGCCACACAAAATTTCCCAGCTGAAAATTCAGTGAAAGTGTTCCTGAGTTGGTATTACTTCAGACACCTGGCTAAAGCAAAAATGAATCTTTCTGAAGGAGCCAAAGTAAAGGTCTTAAAGAATTTTGTCAGGCAAAGTGAAAAACACAACTGCATAAGGAAAAGAGCTTCCATTGATGAGTCAAGAGATTTTTTAATTATCAAGAAAAATTATGATAGAATAATCTACCTCAAACAATAGAATGAATACTTGTAAGTAGACATGGAATATTTTTAAAAATTGCCTATATTCTAATCTAGACTATAAATGATACTCAATATATTTTTAAAATCCATATTATATAAAATACACTTTCTAAACACAATGCAATTTTTAAAAATCAATAGCAAAAGAAAACTTTAAAACATACATTTAGAAATTTTCCAAGTGCCAATTTAGTCACATCTCATAAATTTTGGTTGGTGTTAATTTCATTGTTTTTTTTATTTTTTAATTTTTTAAAATCTCATTTTATTTAAATTTAATTAACATATAGTGTATCATTAGTTTCAGATTCTTTGGTTTTTTTTTTAATTTCTACTCTATTTTTTTACCTGCCCTATCAACCAAAACTTAGGAGATGCAGCTAATATGGCATTTGAAAAGAAATTTACAATCTAAATTCTCATTAGAAATGAAGGAAGGATAAAGTAAGTATCCAACTTAGTATGTTAGAATAATAGCAGAATAAATTAAATGAAATTTGAAGAAGCAAAATAAAACCAAGGAAATTCAAAGAGAAGAAATAATAAAGATAACAGCAAAGCTCATTGTAATAATAAAAACAAGATCTCAAGAGAATGAGAAGACAAGCATCACAGACCGGGAACAAATATTTGCAAAAGACATAGCTGATAAATGGCCTACAGACACATGAAAAAATGTTCCACATCACTTGGCATCAGGGACATACAAATCAAAACCACAATGAGATACCACCTCACACCAGTCAGAATGGCTAAAATTAGCAAGTCAGGAAACCACAAATGTTGGCAAGGATGCAAAGAAAGGGGAGCCCACTTACACTGTTGATAGGAATGCAAGCTGGTACAGTCACTCTGGAAAACAGTATGGGGGTTCCTCAAGAAGTTAAAAATAGAGCTACCCTACAACCCAGCAATTGCACTACTAGGTACTTACCCCAAAGATACAAATGTAGTGATCCGAATGCACTGAATATTTATAGCAGCAATGTCCACAGTAGCCAAACTGTGGAAAGAGCCAAGATGTCCATCCACAGATGAATGGATAAAGAAGATGTAGTATATATATATATATATATATATATATATATATATATATATATACAATGGAATACTATTCAGCCATCAGAAAGGATTAATACTTACCATTTACATTAACGTGGATGGGACTGGAGGGTAATATGCTGAGTGAAATAAGTCAATCAGAGAAAGACAGTTATCATATGGTTTCACTCATATGTGGAATATAAGAAACAGCACAGAGGATCATAGGGGAAGGGAGGGAAAACTGAATGGGAAGTCATCAGAGAGGTAGAAAAACCATGAGAGACTCTTAACTATAGGAAACAAACTGAGGGTTCCTGGAAGAGAGGTGGGTAGGGGGATGGGGTAATTGGGTGATGGACATTAAGGAGGGCACATAATATGATGAGCACTGTGTGTTATATACAACTGATGAATTATTGAACTCTACATCTGAAACTAATGATGTACTATATGTTGGCTAATTGGATTTGAATTAAACAAAAGACATAGTTGATAAAAGACTATTATCCAAAAGTTACAAAATGCTTTTAAAAGTCAACAATAAGAAAACAAACAAACTGAAAAAAAACTGGTCAATAGACTTGAACAGACACCTCATCAAAGAAGATATACAGATGGCAAATAAGCGTGTGAAAAGATGTTTCTCATCATACATCATCAGGGAAATGCAAACTAAAATGACAACATACCACTGTACTCCTACAGAAAGGTAAGTATCCAGAATGCTGACAACACTAAATGCTGACAAGGGGATGTGGAACAACAGGAACTCTCAGTTATTATTGGTGGGAATGCAAAATGATACAGTCACTGTGGAAGACAGTTTGGCAGTTTCTTACAAAACTAGACATACTTTTACCACACAATTCAGCAGTTGCACCCTGGGTATTTACTGAAACGGACTGAAAACTCATATCCACACAAAAACCTGCACATGGATGTTTATAGCAGCCTTATTCATGATTGTCAAAACCTGGAAACAATCAAGATGTCCTTCAGTAAGTGAATGGATAAATATTCTGTGGGACATCCAGACAATGGAATATTATTCATTGCTAAAAAGAAATAGCCACAAAGAACATGGAGGAAACTTATATGCATATTACTATGTGAAAGAAGTCAAACTGAAAGAGGCTACATACTGTATGATTCTAACTATATGACATTCTGAAAAGGGCAAAAATATAGAGAAATAAAAAGCTTAGTAGTTGCTGGGGCTTGAGGTGGAAGGCAGGAATGAATTGGCAGAACAGAAATTTTAGGGCAATGAAATTAGATACTTTAATAGTTAATGCATGTCATAACATTTTTGTCAAAGCCAATAAAATGTTTAACACCAAGAGTTAAACTGTGAACTTTAGGTTATAATGTTCTGTCACTATAGATCCAACAATTGTAACAAATGTAAATGTGGTGTGGGATGTTGTTAGTGGGTGCAGGTATGAATGTATAGGGACAGGGAACTCTGTATTCCTACTCAATTTTTCTATGAACCTAAAACTGCTATAAAAAATGAAGTCTACTTAAAAGGGATAAAGAAGTATCAACAGAGTTGAAAATTAGTTCTTTGAAAAAAATAATAAAATTAAATCATTGGCAAAGCTGAATAAGAGAGAAGGAACAAATGAATAATCTAGGAATAAAAAATATAATTGGAGATATAGCAGTGATTAGAGGTTAAAATTAAATTTGAAGTAAAAAGATAAAAACAGAGCTAAAGATACATGAAAATTATTTTTTATTTTTTATGTTAAAAAATGCAAAGATTGGGTTAACCTCCCAAATATCTGGGAATTAATCTTCTAAGTAACCATGAGAAAAGTACAAACACAGAAATTTAAAAAATACTTCCAACTAAAGGAAAATGAAAACACAAAAATGACAAAATTTGTGGGATGTAGCTAAAGCAGTGCTTAGAGGGAAATTTATAGCTTATATTAGAAAATAAAATCTGTGATCTAAATTTTCACCTTAAGAAACTAGAAAAAGAGAACTTAATTAAATCCAAAATAAAAAGAGAAAGGGAAATAATAACCATAAGAATAGAAATAAATGAAATAGAAACAAACAATAGAGAGTATCAACAAAAGTAAAAGTTGAGTCTCTGGCAAGAGTAATAAAATTGATAAACTGTAAGTACTACCAATCAAGAAAAAGAGTAAATAAAGAGAAGACATAAATTCAGACACTAAATACATGAAAAGAGCAATAAAGGAATGCTAAGAACAATTTTATGTCAATAAATGAGACAATTCATCATTAAAAAATTAATTCAAGATGAGTCATAAATCTAAACATAAAAGCCAAAATCATAAATTTGGTAGAACACATAGGAAAATAGATTGACAACCTTGGGGTAGACACAAAGATTTCTTAGAGAGGACCAAAAAGCACTAACTCTAAAAATTTGATAAATTATACATCACTAAGATTAAAAACCTCCATACATCAAAAGACACAATTAAGGAAATAGAAAGACAAAATAGGGAGAATATATTTGCCATTTATATTTCTGAAAAAGAACTTGTATCCAGAAAATATAAAGAATTAACAATCAATAGAAAAAAAGACAACTATATTAAAAAGTAGGCCAAAACTTTAACAGACACTTCATAAAATAAGATGTATGAAAGACAAATATGCACATGAAAAGATGCTTCAAATCATTAACACTAGAGAGATACATGTTAAAACCACAACAACATATTACTACCTACCCCCTTGAATGGCTAAATTGAAAAACCTGGACAATACCAAATATTGGCAGAAAAGGAGATACAGAACTACTCTACAATCCTGCAATTGCATAACTAGGTATTTACCCAAAGGACACAAAACACTAATTTGAAGGAAACATGCACCCCGATGTTAATAGCAGCATTACCAACAATAGCCAAATTATGGAAAGAACCCAAATGTCCATAGACTGATGAGTGGATAAAGACAGACAGACACACACACACACACACACACACACACACACACACACACACACACAAACACTGGAATATTACTCAGCCATAAAAATGAAAACTTGCCATTTGCAATGATGTGGATGGAGCTAGAGAGTATTACGCTAAGCAAAATAAGTCTGTCAGAGAATGACAAATACCATGATTTCACCCATATGTGGAATTTAAGAAACAGAACAAATGAACATGGAGTTGGGGAGAAAGAGAGGGAAACCAAGAAACAGACTCTTAACTATAGAGAACAAACTGATGGTTATTTGAGGGGAAGGTGGGCAGGGTAATAGTTCAAACAGGTGATAGGTATTAAGGAGGGTACTTGTGATGAGCACCAGGTATTGTATGTAAGTGATGAGTCACTAAATTCTACACCTGAAACTAATATTGCTCTGTATGTTCACTAACTGAATTTAAATAAAAACTTGAGGGAAAAAAAGAAAAGAAGAAACAGATACACCAGAACTCTTTTATACTGCTAGTGGAATGTAAAATACTAAAACTACTTTGGAAAATGGTATGGCAGTTTCTTACCAAGTTTATTCACCTATTCTATAACCCAGCAATTCTATTCTACTCTCAGATATTTACCCAAGAAAAGTGAAAGCATATGTCCATAAAGAGACTTGCTCTCAAATGTTCAGAGCAGCTACATTTGTAATCGTCAAAGTGGAAACAATAGAAATGTTCATTACTAGGAAAATGGACAGACAGACTATGGAATACTCATACAAGGGAATATTACTCAGCAGTAAAAAGTAAACTATTGATGCACGCAGCAACATGGAAGAATCTCAAAAAAATGTTTGAAAGAATTTGTACTCAAAAAGTACATACTATATGATTCCATTTATGCAAAATTTGAGAACAAACAAGACAAATCCTGGTAGAAATCAGAACAGAAAATGTTTCTTGGAGGTAGAGGGCAAGATTCCCTGGAAAGAGGCATGAAAAAACTTTCTGCATTCATAAACATATTCTATATCTTTATGGGTGTTCTTCCAACTGTCTGCGCATTTATTACACATAAATTATACCTCACTGAAAAAATTTTACAAATTAAAAAAACAGGCCAAAATGACAGATTCTTAGGAAAAAGTAAATGATCACAACTGACCCAACAGTTACTAAAAGCTTGAATGGCTTTAAAATAATGGAGAAAATGAATCAGCAGTTCAAAATCTTCTCAAAAATAAATTACTAGGCTCTTTCAGAAAAGAGAAAAATTGGACTGAGATTAGTGACATTGTGACCAGAAAAGATTCAACAAGACAATAAGAAAAAGTTTAACTTCGAACTTATATGTAAAAGCCCTATATAAAATATTGTTAAACCAAGTCTACAATTTTTAAAAAGTTACTATTTCATAACCAATTAAATGCAATGTAAGCTAAATATAGGAAAATCTCTTATTGTAATACACTATATTAACTGGTTGAAGAAAAATCCATGTGGTAATTTCAATAGATGCCAATAAGAAGCATAACAAAGGAACAAATGAAAAGATGCTCAATTTTACAAAATAAACAAATGAAAACCTCAGGAAAATATGAGTGAAAACCACAATAAAATCAGATACCATTTTACAAACATTGATTGGCCAAAAAGTACAAATACCAAGGATTGGCTAGAATGTGACACAGAGAAAAGGTACGCTTGAGTATAAACTGATACACTCATTTTGGAAAACAATTTGACATAACCCACCAAAATGGGCTCATCTTCTGACCTAGCAATGAAAAAAATTCCATTCCTAAGTATATACCAAGAAATGAAAGAATGTGTCATTAGAAGTGGGTGTGTGTATTGAGGTGGTTAGGAAGAGAAGAAGGAGTTATTTCAGCCAAAGGGGAAAGAAGCGACCCCTAGAGACAGATATTGGCGGTGTCTACCCATGTTCTGTCATTGGAAGAGGAAGTTTTAACTACAGGGTTTGGGAATAAATCTGGTCTCTGGTTTGAAGATAAAATGTAAGTGATGAAAGCAATTAGCAAGATTATCGCTTGGATAGATAGCTCAAGCTGGTTTTTCCTGGTTCTTTTAAACATTCCATTAATATAAGTTTTCTGACTGTGTTCATTAAGCAATCTCCTGTTTCCCAAGTGTATCTGCCTATAGGAAGAGAATGTACCAGTAATCTGGTTTTGACTATTTCTGAGTAATCCAAAAACTGTCCTCTGATTATGATTTGACTTCTCATCTACTTTGACTATGGGAAGAGAAATTGATGTCAGCCTGAATGATCTGGTTATATTTTTCACAGCATTAATAAACTAGGCATTCTGATTTGTGTGACTCTTCCATGCCCTTGAATTAGTGTGAGTTCCTCCCTCCGAGGCTGATCATCGTAAGGCTGATTCACAAGCATGATTTCCACTTCTTAACAAAGTCCAGATCCAGCTGTTCTCATGTTAGTTGACATCACCGTCTCATCCATTTTCCAACACTTTCTGTTGATTCCTGCCCTGATTATATCAGTGTTCAACTAGAAATGAAAAATTAAAGGTTACACGTTAAAACTCTAATATATAGTCTCCCTAAAACTTCACAAATTTTGAAAAGTCAACCAGTTCTATAAGTATATTCAAAAATTAATACGAAAAATTGCTGAACACAAACATGGGCACCTGTACACATAAACACTCGTATTTTGAAGTCCGTCTTATAGGAAAGGTATGATTTTTTTTCTTTTGAGAAACTTTGAAACCTAAATAGGCATGCCATGACTGAGCACTGATCAGTGAGTGAGCTAGTTACACAAAGATTACCTAGTGATGATTTTTTATAAGACGGTAAGTGGCAACGTAAATAGCCATGTGAAACCCGCTGAGCCTGTTAGGACTGGAATATAAGCACAACAACCACACCTTATATCCACTTTGGTTGACCTTTTTTTTTTTTTTTTATTAAGAGTTTTTTTTACCTGTCAATGAATAATACTCACTCAGTGCTGCCTCTGGTCTATTAATTCTGCTTGGCTCCCTTTGAAATTTTGGACAACATGCTTCTCGGGTGATTGCAATGTGAGTCGAGAAGAAAAAGAAGTTGTCGACAGTCCCAGTGAGGTCCTAAGCCTTGGCAGTGGGGTTCATGCAAGCCTGGTGCTGTCACCACATCAATCAGCCCTGGAGCACACTGTTATTATCACAACCAGTCATTCCCCACTGCAATCACAACAGGAGAGAGGAAAGCCTTCTCTTCACCACTGATGGCAAGCAGCTTGATCCCTGTAACCTTGAGAAGTACCAGAATGTCACAGGTAGGAGTTTCCCCGTGGCACTTCTGCATATCCTTCCCTCCTACTGCACTTTCCCCTCCCACTCCCTAATCTTCACTCTTCTGAGACTAGAAGACAGTCATGAATGAGACTGAGCACAAGGATTTGGCTACGAGCCAAAAGGACAAACTAAAAGTACCATAGAGGTGAAGAAGAAGCATAATTTTAGACTGCTGCAAGAGAGAATGCAAAATCTGGATGCAGAGGCTTCAGGCTCTGGGAGCACCGGACTGTGTTGTTAGTGAACTGATCATTAGCTTCAACCAGTGATCCCTAGCAGGGCCCATTTCTGGGCAAAATACTGAAGGAAGTAACGTTGTTCATCTTTGTTTGCTACTTCCATTTCCTGCCCTTCTTTGCTGCCCTCTCGAAGGACTTTTCCGCCTAAGTCTACCTGAATCTATCCTTCCTGGTGATCAGACTGGCCCTTGATTCACGTTGATGTTGGAAAAAGTTATCCATATTATAATTCACACACATGTTTAAGGGACTGCTGTACTTTACTATGATCCTTTTTCTAGAGGATTTGGATATGTATGAGGGATTGTAGGTCAATTTAGGGAAATCAGATTTCATTCTTTTTTAAAGATTTTATTTATTTATTTGTCAGAGAATGAACAAGCAGAGGAAGCAGCAGGCAGAGGGAGGGAGCAGGGAGACTGATGCGGGGCTCCATCCCAGGACCTTGGGATCATGACCTGAGCCGAAGGCAGATGCTTAACCGACTGAGCCACCCAGGCATCCCGTGGGAAGTCAGGTTTCATTAGTGGATGCTTGCTCCTTTCAATCTGGGCTCAACTGCTGTTTAGTCAGTGTGGAACTACATGGCATTTTCTTGTGTGATGGTGAGAACAGCATGTGAACTAAGCTTATTTGAGGCTAATACAATCACAGCCATGGTTGCTCTCTGTCAGGTGCCTACCTATTCCACTTACCAGATGCTTTACACAAGTTATGTCATTCAGTCCTTACAGAAACAATAGGAAATGAATACTATTATGTCTGTTATATGGATAAGGAAATGGGCATAAGTTAGTGAAGGGCAGAGTTAGACTTTGAAAGCCCTTGACCTTTCCACTACACAACATCCCAGGAAGAAAAACTTCGGTTAAATTCTAAAGCTAAAATATTGAAACTGGATCTCCAATGTAGCAATAGAATACACTTACGACACTGAAAGAGGTGACAGAACATACCCACCTGCTGTACTGCCTACCTCAAAGGAACACTGTGTGCTTACACGGCTTCTCCAGAAGCATGGGCTTTCTTCTAAGAAGACCAACTATACAAGTAAATCTCCATTTTTTTCTTTTTTTTTTTTTTTTTGAATTATATTCCTACCTGGGCCACAGAGAAAACCTCCATGCATTCTGAAAGGAAGAAATAATACCAAAAACAGTCTCTTCCTAAAATGCAATAAAACTAAAATTAAAAACAAAATAAAAAACCGAAAAGGAACTTCCACCTAGAAATTAAGATACATGTTAAATAACACTAGAGGCAAAAACATTACATTGAGTGGATAAAGCCAGACACCAAAAGTACATATTGTATGATTTCATTTATGTGAAGTAAACAAGCAAAACTAATCCATGGTGATGAAGATGAAAGTAGTAGTTGCCTCCAAGTATTGGCTGGGAATGAGCACAAAGGGACTTGCTGGTGGATGAAGATCATTTAAATGGCAGTTACATGAGTGTATACATATGCGAACTCATCAAGCTGTACACTTAAGATTTGTGCATTTTAATGTATGTAAGTGATACCTCATTCCGAATAAAAGACATCAACCAATGTAATTTACCACATTAAAAATTAGAATAAAAATTATATTATCACTCCACAGTTACAGAAAAAAAATTTTGATAAAATTAATCTCCTGTTCATTAAAAAAAAAAACTGTTAGAAAAGTAGGAATAGTAGAAAACTCCCTTAATCTGATAAAATGTGTCAAAAAAATTCTACTGCAAATGTAATACTTAATGTTGAAGTACTAAAACTTCCCTCTATGATTAGAAATGAAGTAAAAATGCTCATTATTACCACTTTTTTTTCTTTCAGCCATTTCGCCCACACATACCCCCCCTATCTCTGGTAACCACCAATCTGTTCTCTATATCTAATTGTTTTTTGTTGTTGTTATTCAGATTCCACACATAAGTGAGATCATACAGTATTTGTCTTTCTCTGACTGACTTATTTCACTTTGCAGAATGCCCTCAAATTCCATCCATGTTGTTGTAAATGGCAACATTTCATTCTTTTTTATGGTTGAATAATATTCCACCTCTTCTTCATCTATGCATCTATTAATGGACACTTGGGTTGTTTTCATGTCTTAGTTATTGTAATTAATGCTGCAATAAACATGGGAATGCAAGTATCTTTTTCAGTTCCTTTGGATAAACACCCAGAAGTGGAATTGTTGGATCATATGGTAGTTCTATCACTACTTTTATTCAATATGATACTGGAGGTCTTAGCCAAGGCAGTAAAGCACTGTCATTATTTGCAAATGGCATGACTGTGCATGGAAAATCCAAAATAATTTAGAAATAAATTATTATATTTAATAAATGAACTTAATGAAACCTCAATATCCAATCAATTTACTAAAATAAATCATATTTTTATAAATAAATGAAACTATTTAAAAATAATATTTACAATAACATCAGCTTTAAATACCTGAGAATATATCTAATAAAATGTGCACAAAATTTCAACACAAAGAATTTTAAAATATTTTTGAAAGAAATTGTAAAATCCCTAAATAAATATACTTTGTTCATAAATTAGAAGAGTCTGCTATAAAAATGTCAGTTCTCCCTAAATTAACTGATAAAGTCAATGCATCTACAGTCAAAATTCCAGCAATGTTTTGGGGGGTGAGGAATTGACAAGTTTCAAAAATTTATTTTTAAAAATGCAAATAACCAAGAATAGATGAGGTAGATTTTAAGAAAAATGATTTGGAGAACCTACCTACACCACTAAATATCATGCCACATAATCAAGACAGTGTGATACCAGTTTGAGTTCAGGCAAATGGACCAGAAACAGAAAGAGAAGAGGGAGTCCAGAAATAAACCCTGCCATGGACATGAGGTTTAGGGCAGAGGTCACATTATAGAGTCACAGGTAGAGAACTGTCAACAAATTGTGGTAGGTCAGTTGAATATCCATACAGAAAAAAAATTAAGCTTGATTCCCACAGTGTACCATATAAAAATTTAATTCTAGGTGGAATGTAGGTTTAAATGTGAAAGGTAAAACAATTACTTTTAGAATATGATCTGCATGACCTTGTCATAGGCAAAGATTTCCCAAATAAGATTAAAAAAAAAAAAGCACTAACCATAAAGGGAAAAATAAGTTAGAATACATAAAAACTAAGAACTTCTGCTAATAAAAAGGCTCATTTAGAGACTTAAAAGCTAAGATATAAGGTAGGAGTCCATGTTTGGAATGCTTACATCTGACAAAGATTTGTATCCAGAATGTATAAAGAACCTCTTTAAATAAAAAAGGCAAACAGTTCAATAGAAACATGGGCAAAAGACTTAAACAGGCATTATAAATTATCATAACCAAGCAGATAACAAAACATATGAAAAGATGTTCATTGGTCATTAGGGAAATGTACATTCAAAACCAGAATAGTTAAATTTAAGGAGACTGATACTACCAAGTTTAATAAGGATGTGGAGCACAGAAACTCTCTTATATAGTGTTTTGGGGGGTGTGAATTGGAAAAACCACTTTGAAAATCTTTTTGGAAGTATTTACCAAAGATGTACACATGGCATGATTCATGGCCCAGCAAATCACCTCATAGGTACATAGCACTTATAGACCTTTGCTTATATATGTACCAGGAGACATATATAGAAATGTTCATAGTAGCTTTATTCTTAATTGCCACCAACTGCAAACAATCCATCTGTTAATCAGTAATAGAACAGATATTAAATTATGGTCTATGAGCAAATGGAATTTTATTCAGCAATTAAAATGAATGAACTATTGCTACATGCTGCAACATGAATCTCACAAATGTAATGTTGAATGAAAGAAGCTAGATCCAACAGAGATGCAAGATTCTACAATTCCATTTATGTAGATTTGACAAACAGTTGAAATGAATCTATAGTTTTGGAAGTCAGATAATGATTAACTGAAAAGTAAAGATGTTGTGGTGGCTGGGAAGGTACTCAGTAGGGCTTCTGGATGTTCTATTTCCAGAAATGTTCCATTTCTTGATAAAAGTAGGGGCTACACAGGTGTGTTCATTTTGTGAAAATTCATTGAGACGCATACTTATGATTATTCCCTTTTTATATATTACACTTCAGTGAAAACTATTTTAAAAATTGAGATAGCACAAATATAGAAAGTTAAGAATGTCAAGTTAGACATATTATCAAAAATGAAGGAAACAAAAAAATCATCAGACTACTTTGCATAGTTCAATGCAAATAAATTTGAAAACCTACATAAAATGTATTATTTTCTAGAAAAATACAATATACTTCAAAGGAGACAGAAAATCCAAACAGTCCAGTTACTATAAAAGAAATAAACAGTTAAGGGGGTGCAGCAAGATGGCGGAGGAGTAGGAGACCTGGATTTCGTATGGTTCCAGGAATTCAGCTAGATAGGGATCAAACCATCCTGAACACCTATGAACTCAACAGGAGATCGAAGAAAAGAATAGCAACAACTCCCTGAACAGAAAAGTGACCACTTTCTGGAAGGTAGGATGTGCGGAGAAGTGAATCCGAGGCGATATTCGGGAGGATAGACAGCGGGGGAGGGGGTCCCCATCGGCCGCTTCTGGCAAGTGATAGAGCCGTGGAGCACAAAATCGGAACTTTTAGAAGTCGACTCCGCTGAGGGACGTCGCTCCAGTGGCTAAGCGGGGGGTGGAACCCTCGAGGGACAGTGTGGTCTCAGGACCCTCGGAGTCACGGAAAGACTGGGGGTGCCTGAGAGTGGCAGAGCTCCCAGGCATTGGAGCGGGGAAGCCGGCTGCAGAGACGGAGCCGAGGCGTGGACTCTCAGCTCAGGGTTGCCATAAACCGTGATCCACGGCACAGTCGGGCCACTGTTCCTCCAGCAGGGACCCAACAAGCAGCAGATATGGGGAGACTCCCCTTTCTGCCCCAGGAGGAGTGGCGCGGGAGCGTACCGCAGGGATCTGCTGGGTTTGGAGACTCCACACGGGGTCAGGTGCCAGAGATAGAGACGCTCGGTCACAGGCCAGGTGAGCACGGAGTGCCGCCGGAGACCTGGGAGACGGGAGTGATTGACTGCTTTTCTCTGGGGGCTCACTGAGGAGCGGGGCCCCGAGTTCTCGGCTCCTCCAGGGCAGAGATTGGGAGGCCACCATTTTCACTCTTGTCCTCCAAAGCTGTACGGAAAGCTTGCAGGGAACAAAAGCTCCCAAGAGCAAACCCGAGGAGATTACTTAGCCGGGACCGGGCAAGGGCGGGGCAATTCCGCCTCCGGCAAAGACATTTGGGAACCACAGCAACAGGCCCCTCCCCCAGAAGATCAGCAAGAACAGCCAGCCAAGACCAAGTTTACCGATCAATGAGAACGGCAGAACTCCAGCACTAGGGGAATATTGCACATAGAATTCATGGCTTTTTCCCCCCTGATTCTTTAGTCTTTCAAAGTTAATTTTTTTTAACTGTCTTTTTTTTTTTGAATTTTTCTTTTTTCCTTCTTCAACCAACATCTTATCAATCCCTTTTTTAAAAAACATTTTTATTTTTCATTTTTAGAGTCATATTCTATCCCTTCATAGTAGTTACCCTTATTTTTGGCATATATATATAAGTTGTTCTCTCTTTAAAATTTTGAGATACAGTTTCTTCTAACAGATCAAAATATACCCTAAATCTCTAGTGTATAGCTTTGTTCTAGTCTCCTGCCTGATCACATTCTCTCCGTTTTTTTTTTCTTTTTTTTTTTAAATCCTCTTCTTTCTTTTTTCAAACAACTTCTCATCTTATCAATTCCTTTTATAAAATCTTATAATTTTCATCTTTACAGTCATATACCATCCCTTCATCGTATTAACCCTTATTTTTGTACATATATAAGTTTTTCTTTCTTTAAAATTTTGGGAGGCACTTTCTTCTAACAGACCAAAATACACCCAAAATCTACTGTGTGGCACTGATCTATGCACCAGCCTGATCATATTTGATCATATTCTGTTTTTTTTGTTTTGTTCTGTTTTTGTTTGTTTTTATTTTTTTCTTTTTCTCTTTTTTTTTTTCTTTTTCTTTTTTCTTTCTTTCCCTTTCTTTTCCCCCGTTTCAGGTCTTTTCTGATTTGTTTAGAGTATATTTTCTGGGGACGTTGGTACCCTGTTAGCATTTTGTTCTCTCATTCATCTATTCTCCTCTGGACAAAATGACAAAATGGAAAAAATCACCTCAACAAAAAGAACAAGAGGCAGTACCGACTGCCAGGGACGTACTTAATACGGACATTAGTACGATGTCGGAACTAGAGTTCAGAATGATGATTTTAAAGATACTAGCTGGGCTTGAAAAAAGCATGGAAGTCATTAGAGAAACCCTTTCTGGAGAAATAAAAGAACTAAAATCTAACCAAGTCTAAATCAAAAAGGCTATTAATGAGGTGCAATAAAAAATGGAGGCTCTAACTGCTAGGATAAATGAGGCAGAAGAGAGAATTAGCAATATAGAAGACCAAATGATGGAAAATAAAGAAGCTGAGAAAAAGAGAGATAAACAACTACTGGATCACGAGGGCAGAATTCGAGAGATAAGCGATACCATAAGACGAACAACATTTGAATAATTGGGATCCCAGAAGAAGAAGAAAGAGAGAGAGGGGCAGAAGGTATATTGGAGCAAATTATAGCAGAGAACTTCCCTAATTTGGGGAAGGAAACAGGCATCAAAATCCAGGAGGCACAGAGAACCCCTCTCAGAATCAATAAAAATAGGTCAACACCCCGACATCTAATAGTAAAACTTATGAGTCTTAGAGACAGAAAATCCTGAAAGCAGCTTGGGAGAAGAGATATGTAACCTACAATGGTAGAAACATTAGCTTGGCAACAGACCTACCCACAGAGACCTGGCAGGCCAGAAAGGACTGGCATGATATATTCAGAGCACTAAATGAGAAAAATATGCAGCCAAGAATACTATATCCAGCTAGGCTGTCATTGAAAATAGAAGGAGAGATAAAAAGCTTCCAGGACAAACAAAAACTAAAGGAATTTGCAAACACGAAACCAGCCCTACAAGAAATATTGAAAGGGGTCCTCTAAGCAAAGAGAGAGCCTAAAAGCAACATAGACCAGAAAGGAACACAGACAATATACAAGTCACCTTACAGGCAATACAATGGCACTAAATTCATATCTTTCAATAGTTACCCTGAATGTAAATGGGCTAAATGCCCCAATCAAAAGACACAGGCTATCAGATTGGATAAAAAAACAAGACCCATCAATATGCTGTCTGCAAGAGACTCATTTTAGACCTGAAGACACCTCCAGATTGAAAGTGAAGGGGTGGAAAACCATTTACCATGCTAATGGGCACCAAAGGAAAGCTGGAGTGGCAATCCTTAAATCAGACAAATTAAATTTTAAACCAAAGACTGTAATAAGAGATGAGGAAGGACACTATATCCTACTTAAAGGGTCTATCCAACAAGAAGATCTAGCAATTGTAAATATCTATGCCCCTAACATGGGAGCAGCCAATTATATAAGGCAATTAATAAAAAAAAAGCAAAGAAACACATCGACAACAATACAATAATAGTAGGGGACTTTAACACCCCCCTCACTGAAATGGACAGATCATCTAAGCAAAAGATCAACAAGGAAATAAAGACTTTAAATGACACACTGGACCAAATGGACTTCACAGATATATTCAGAACATTCCATCCCAAAGCAACAGAATACACATTCTTCTCTAGTGCCCATGGAACATTCTCCAGAAGAGATCACATCCTAGGTCACAAATCAGGTCTCAACTGGTACCAAAAGATTGGGATCATTCCCTGCATATTTTCAGACCACAATGTTTTGAAACTAGAACTCAATCACAAGAGGAAAGTTGGAAAGAACTCAAATACATGGATGCTAAAGAACATCCTATTAAAGAATGAATGGGTCAACCAGGAAATTAAAGAAGAATTAAAAAAATTCATGGAAACAAATGAAAACAAAAACACAACTGTTCAAAATCTTTGGGACGCAGCAAAGGCAGTCCTAAGAGGAAAGTATATAGCAATACAAGCCTTTCTCAAGAAACAAGAAAGGTCTCAAATATACAATCTAACCCTACACCTGAAGGAGCTGGAGGAAGAACAGCAAATAAAGCCTAAACCCAGCAGGAGAAGAGAAATAATAAAGATCAGAGCAGAAATCAATGAAACAGAAACCAAAAGAACAGTAGAACAGATCAATGAAACAAGGAGCTGGTTCTTTGAAAGAATTAACAAGACTGATAAACTCCTGGCCAGACTTATCAAAAAGAAAAGAGAAATGACCCAAATAAATAAAATCATGAATGAAAGAGGAGAGATCATAACCAACACTAAAGAAATACAATTATAAGAACATATTATGAGCAACTATATGCCAGCCAATTAGATAATCTGGAAGAAATGGATGTATTCCTAGAGATGTATCAACTACCAAAACTGAACCAGGAAGAAATAAAAAACCTGAACAGACCTATAACCACTAAGGAAATTGAAGCAGTCATGAAAAATCTCCCAAGAAACAAAAGCCCAGGGCCAGATGGCTTCCCAGGGGAATTCCACCAAACATTTAAAGAAGAATTAATACCTATTCTTCTGAAACTGTTCCAAAAAATAGAAATGGAAGGAAAACTTCCAAACTCATTTTATGAGGCCACCATTACCTTGATCCCCAAATCAGACAAAGACTCTATCAAAAAGGAGAATTACAGACCAATATCCTTGATGAACATGGATGCAAAAATTCTCACCAAAATACTAGCCAATAGGATCCAACAGTACATTAAAAGGATTATTCACCACGACCAAGTGGGATTTATCCCTGGGCTACAAGGTTGGTTCAACATCCGCAAATCAATCAGTGTGATACAATACATTAATAAAAGAAAGAACAAGAACCATGTGATCCTCTCAATAGATGCAGAAAAAGCATTTGACAAAGTACAGCATCCCTTCTTGATCACAAAACTCTTCAGAGTATAGGCATAGAGGGTACATACCTCAATATCATAAAAGCTATCTGTGAAAAACCCACAGTGAATATTCTCAATGGGGAAAAACTGAGAGCTTTCCCCCTAAGGTCAGTAATGTGGCAGGGATGTCCACTATCACCACTGCTATTCAACATAGTATTAGAAGTCCTAGCCACAGCAATCAGACAACAAAAAGAAGTAAAAGGCATCCAAATTGGCAAAGAAGAAGTCAAACTCTCACTCTTTGCAGATAATATGATACTTTATGTGTAAAACCCAAAAGACTCCACCCCAAAACTGCTAGAACTCATACAGGAATTCAGTAAAGTGGCAGGATATAAAATCAATGCACAGAAATCAGCGGCATTCCTATACATGAACAAGACAGAAGAAAGAAATTAAGGAGTCGATCCCATTTACAATTGCACCCAAAACCATAAGATATCTAGGAATAAACCTAACCAAAGAAGCAAAGGATCTGTAATCAGAAAACTATAAAATACTCATGAAAGAAATTGAGGAAGACACAAAGAAATGGAAAAACGTTCCATGCTCATGGATTGGAAGAACAAATATTGTGAAGATGTCAATGCTACCTAGAGCAATCTACACTTTCAATGCAATCCCCACCAAAATACCACCCACTTTTTTCAAAGAAATGGAACAAATAATCCTAAAATATGTATGGAACCAGAAAAGACCCCGAATAGCCAGAGGAATGTTGACAAAGAAAAGCAAAACTGGTGGCATCACAATTCTGGACTTCAAGCTCTATTACAAAGCTGTCATCATCAAGACAGTATGGTACTGGCACAAAAACAGACACATAGATCAATGGAACAGAATAGAGAGCCCAGAAATGGAACCTCAACTCTATAGTCAACTAATCTTCGACAAAGCAGGAAAGAATGTCCAATGGAAAAAAGACAGTCTCTTCAACAAATGGTGTTGGGAAAATTGGATAGCCACATGCAGAAGGATGAAACTGGACCATTTCCTTAAACCACACACAAAAATAGACTCAAAATGGTTGAAAGACCTAAATGTGAGACAGGAGTCCATCAACATCCTAAAGGAGAACACAGGCAGCAACTTCTTCAACCTCAGCCACAGCAACTTCTTCCTAGAAACATCACCAAAGGCAGGGGAAGCAAGGGCAAAAATGAACTATTGGGACCTCATCAATATAAAAAGCTTTTGCACAGCAAAAGAAACAGTCAACAAAACCAAAAGACAACCAACAGAATGGGAGAAGATATTTGCAAATGACATATCAGATAAAGGGCTAGTATCCAAAATCTATAAAGAACTTCTTAAACTCAACACCCAAAGAACAAATGATCCAATGATGAAATGGGCAGAAGACATGAACAGACATTTTTCCAAAGAAGACATCCAAACAGCCAACAGACACATGAAAAAGTGCTCAACATCGCTCAGCATCAGGGAAATCCAAATCAAAACCTCAGTGAGATATCACCTCACACCAGTCAGAATGGCTAAAATTAACAAGTCAGAAAATGACAGATGTGGGCGGGTATGTGGAGAAAGGGGAACCCTCCTACACTGTTGGTGGGAATGCAAGCTGGTGCAGCCACTCTTGAAAACAGTATGGAGGGGGGCGCCTGGGTGGCTCAGTTGGTTAAGCTACTGCCTTCGGCTCAGGTCATGATCCTGGAGTCCCTGGATCGAGTCCCACATCGGGCTCCCTGCTCGGCAGGGAGTCTGCTTCTCCCTCTGACCCTAACCCCTCTCATGTGCTCTCTCTCATTCTCTCTCTCTCAAATAAATAAATAAAATCTTTAAAAAAAAAAAAAAAAGAAAACAGTATGGAGGTTCTTCAAAAAGTTGAAAATAGAACTACCATACAATCCAGCAATTGCACTACTGGGTATTTACCCCAAAGATACAAATGTAGGGATCCGAATGGGTATGTGCACCCCAATGTTTATAGCAGCAATGTCCACAATAGCCAAACTGTGGAAAGAGCCAAGATGTCCATTAACAGATGAATGGATAAAGAAGATGTGGTATATATATACAATGGAATATTATGCAGCCATCAAAACGAATGAAATCTTGCCATTTGCAACGACATGGATGGAACTGGAGGGTATTATGCCGAGTGAAATAAGTCAATCAGAGAAAGACATGTATCATATGACCTCACTGATATGAGGAATTCTTAATCTCAGGAAACAAACTGAGGGTTGCTGGAGTGGTGGCGGGTGGGAGGGATGGGGTGGCTGGGTGATAGACATCGGGGAGGGTATGTGCTATGGTGAGCACTGTGAAGTGTGCAAGACTGATGAATCACAGACCTGTACCTCTGAAGCAAATAATACATTATATGTTAAAAAGAAGAAGAAGAAGAAGAAGATAGCAGGAGGAGAAGAATGAAGGGGGGGAAATCGGAGGGGGAGATGAACCATGAGAGACTATGGACTCTGAAAAACAAACTGAGGGTTCTAGAGGGGAGGGGGGTGGGAGGATGGGTTAGCCTGGTGATGGGTATTAAAGAGGGCACATTCTGCATGGAGCACTGGGTGTTATATGCAAACAATGAATCATGGAACACTACAGCAAAAACTAATGATGTAATGTATGGTGATTAACATAATAAAAAAAAACAGTTAGAAAAAGAAACAGTTAAAAGGAAAGACACAATTATATATATGAAAAATGCAAAAGCTTTTTGGAACAAAAACAGAATTTAGTAAAGTAGTTTATAAAATCATCATGCAAAAATCAATAGCCTTCATCTATACAGACAAAACAGAATATATAGAAGACCTCTTATATAATAACCTAAATAAGAAAATAAATATATACGAGTAAACTTCACTAGAAATGTCTAATATCTATGTGAGGAAAACTATAAAATGCCCTGAAAGACATAAAAAAACATTGACTTGAACAAATGCAAAGACATACTGTTTTTGGATTACAAAACTCAATATTCTAAAGATGAAAATTTTCTCTCAGTTCAATATTTAAATACAATGCAATCTTTTTTTAAAAAATTTTTAAAGATTTATTTACTTAAGAGAGAGTGTGTGTGCTCATGCATGAGTTGGGGGGAGAGGCAAAGGGAGAGGGAGAGAGAATCCCAAGCAGACCCTGCACTAAGTGTGGAGCCCAATGCTGGGCTCATTCCCACAAACCATGAGATCATGACCTGAGCCAAAACCAAGATGCTTAACTTATTGAACCTCCCAGGCATCACTAAATGCAATGCAATTTTAATAAAAAATACCATCAGGCCCTTTTCTGGAATTAGACAAAATGATTACAAATTTCATTTGGAAAAAAATAGCCAAGAAAATCCTGAAAAAGGAGAACATAGGTGTTGAGGGAGGGAAGCAGGAGCAGAAATCTAATCTTACTGGATATTAAAATACAATTAAAACTTCTATAAGTAAACCAGTCTGATATGAGTAGACAGACTGACCAATGAAACAGAATAGAAAATCCAGAAATAGATCCAATGCATCTGGAAATGTAGACCATGAGAAGGGCATCAGCTCAAATCAATAGGGAAGAGATGCACTTTCTAATATAAGGTGTTGGAATAACCAGATAACCATGTGGGAAAAAAAAAAAGATGGGTCCATTCTTCACACCCATATAAAAATAAATTCAAATGTAGCAGAATTAAATGTTAAAGTCTAATGAAACCATGCAAGTCCTAGAAATATGATTTAGGAAAACACAGAGGAATTTGTCTTTAACTTTGGAATGGGCTCCTTTCCAAACTCTGACTCACAATGTAGAAGAGAAAAGGGGAATAGTGCTACATACAATAATACACACATCTTGAAAACTGAATAGCAAAAACAAACACCATAAAAGCAAAGTAAAAAGTCAAATGACAAACTGGACAAAATAGTTGCAACTTTTATCACAAGGAGATAATATAAAGCTCTTTTAAAAACCCAGAGGCACAATACCCTGTAGAAAAAAATGGACTAGAGATAAGAGCAGACACTTCACTCAAAGAGAAATACAAATGACCTTAGTCATATGGAAAAAATGTTCAACCACCTTCATAATAGAGAAATGCCAATTAAATCTACTCTGGGATGTTTGACAACATAATCTTTGGTTGAGGCTATGGTAAGGCAAGTTTATACTTTACTTGTGGAAATGAAAAATGATGCAAACCTATGGAATGGAGGTTGATAAAAAAATATTCCAATACATTTACTCTTTGATAAAAAAAATCCTACATATAAAAATCTATTCCAAATATATACTGGCAAAATATGAAAATACATTCAAATATATCAAGTGCACAAAGCCATTCATTAAAACACTATAAACAACCCAGATTGGGGCACCTGGGTGGCTCATTTGGTTAAAGCGTCTGACTCTTGATTTCTGCTCAGGTCATGACTTCAGGGTCATGAGATCGAGCTTCCGTGTCAGGCTCTGAGCTGAGTGTGGAGCCTGCTGAAGAGTCTCTCTCTCCAAAAAAAAAAAAAAGATTCTCTCTCTCTCTCTCCCTCTCCCTGGGCCCCACCCCCACACTGCTTGCCTTATCTCTAAATAAACAAACAAACAACCAAAATCAATGGGGACAAGCTAAATAAATTTTGGCATAACCACATAATGGAGTACCATGCTGGTGAAAAAAGGCACGTGGAGTATTTCTACTCACTACTATGCTATGGTAGGTGAAAAAACAAAGTGGAAAAGAGGGTACGTGGTAATGTAATTATGTATGTGTGTGTATATGTGTGTATACTACTTGTGTACCTAGTTTGGCAATATAACCACACGGAAGCGAAATATCTCAAGTAACTTCAAAATGCAATATTCTGAATATTCATCCCTAGTAAAATATATTCTAAGGATCAAAGAACTGCAAATGCAACTGAAACCATTTTCAGTAATCAAATTATTGGTGGTAGTTTTAATATTATTCTGATTCTGCTATATATTTATTGTGGAATAAAGCAAATAAATAATATTTCAGTGCCAATCAAAATCTGAAATTTTGGTGAACAAAGGAGTGCAGATATAAGAAGAGTTCAAGTAAAAATTTTATAGTCCTAAATTTGAATTAGAAGTATCAGTGTAAAATTATTATGTATTTTGCCTTAAAAATACTTCTTAGCTCTGTGCATTGAAAAGGCCTAGAAGCAATAGGCACCCCCAGATGGTGATCTTGAGATACTACTTCCCATTTGAAGATACCAGAGGTCCCTGGGAAAATGCCTGATTCTAGGTGTAGGGCACCCAATGTACTACATCTTGTCATACCAGACAGCAAGAAAAATATTACTAGGGCTGTTAGCATTTTGCCAAATGGACTGAACAGCCAACTTGAAAAGGTCTCTACTCACTGAAAATAGAATAATCTGAGCAGCAACAATAGTATCTAAAATGGATTGAAATATATCAACTATGTTTAAATTCATGAGTTAATAATGATAATTGAGGGGCGCCTGGGTGGCTCAGTCAGTTAAGCATTGAACTCTTGATTTCAGCTCATGTTGTGATCTCTGGGTCATGGGATTGAGCCCCTGGGTTGGGCTCCATGCTCAGTGTGGAGTCTGCTTGTCCCTCTCCTGCTCCTTCCCCCACTCTCTCTGTCTCTCTCTCTATCTCTAAAATAAATAAGTAAATAAAATCTTAAAAAATTATAATTGAAAAAATTTCTTGATTACTTTTGGAAAATATTAAAGATCTAACTCATTATTTTGAAAACTGGTTAATATAGGGGAAAAATTAAGCATTTATTCTGCCTTTATTATATGATTTGTATCCCAGGTAAATAAACAGTTGAGAAAGAATACTTCTTTAGAGAAGTATTCAAGCTAGTAAATGAAGAAGGAATAATAGAGTGCATTTTGCAGCTCTTAATAAACTAATGGATCTAGGCAATGATCATTAATGGCTGTTAATATCTCAAAAAGAGAGGCAACCAGACATTATATGCTTCCTGATGGATGTACACAATACCACTTATGAAATATTCTTGCTAAAACAAAAAAGTAAAACCTGAATCTGATCAAAGACTTTATATCAAGCTATCAGTTTATAGGAAAGAGAGGGACAAGAAGACATCCTAAGCAATCCTAGGCAGGGGCATATGAATAGCAAAATCTATAGATGAAAAACTCTACAGAACTAACAACTTCAACAGATAAACTATAAGAAGAAAAAAGATGGAGAACATACAGATTAAATGAGCCTGAAGAGACATATTGATCAGGGGCACCTGGGTGGCTTAATCAGTTAAACATCTGCCTTCAGC
Source organism: Phoca vitulina (assembly GCF_004348235.1). Classification (NCBI taxonomy): domain Eukaryota; kingdom Metazoa; phylum Chordata; class Mammalia; order Carnivora; family Phocidae; genus Phoca; species Phoca vitulina. Next base: position 60,622,226 of record NW_022589711.1, on the reverse strand, counting down.
TCAGGTCATGATCTTGGGGTCCTGGGATTGAGTTCCACATGGGGCTCCCTGCTCAGCGGGGAGTCTGCTTCTCCCTCTCTCTCTGCCCCACTCGGGCTCACACACTCTCTCTCAAATAAATAAATAAAATCTTTAAAAAAAGAGAGATACTTTAGTCAATTGTAATTTATGGACCTTATTGGATTCTAATTTAAACAAACTATGTATGTGCAAAACAGATTGGAACTCTTTGACCAGATATATCAAGGATATTATTAATTTTGGGTATGGTACTATAGTTATGTTTTTTAAAAGAGTACTTATTTCTTAGAAATACATATTAAAATATTTATAGATATTATTCATGAAATTATATGACATCTGAATTTGCCTTAAAAGAATCAAGCTAGGGGACAAAACAAGCGAAGATGAAACAATATTGGTCATAAGTTGATAACTGTGGAATCTGGGTGATTGGTCCATGGGAGTTTATTATACTATTCTCTCAATTTGCTCATGTTTGAAATTTCTGTAATAAATTTTAGAAGTTTAAAATGTCATTGTTCATTTTAATTCATTCACCCATTCATCTAAAATTTATTGGACTATCATTAAAGATTCAAAAGGAACAACAACAACAGAGACAAATTTGAATTTATGCAAATCTGGTGGAAAAGTTGAGTGCAATAATACAAAATAGAAAAAATAAAGTAGAATCCTTTTCGTTAACAATGTTCTGCTATTCTCTATCCGGACACAATAAATACATTCAGAATCAAAATAACCCCTTTGAAATATCCAATTGCCCTCTCTTCATTAAAAAAAAACAAAAACAGAAACTAACTCTCAAAGGTGAACCTCACTCAATCCCTGGGTAAATTAACAAAGTAGGTGAGCTGGTTTTCATATTCTTGGAACACCCCATCAGGGTCTTTCCTTTGCCTTCATGCAGATGTCTTTCAGACCTTCCATAGTCCTACACTCCCCCATTTGGTAAATTTGCCTGTCACTGGAATGTATTGCCTTTATAGGATTATTTGCTTAAGGCACACAATGCACTATATTAAATGCTGTGTTAAGTATTTAGGATATGCATTTTCAAATACATATAGCTATGTGATTTCTTCGAAAAATACCAGTTACTATGGTTTTTAAATTGAAATTCTTTTTGGAGCATCTGATAATTACAGACACTCTAACCAACATTTCAGTAATCCCAGTTATGACTTATCTTTCATAATATATTCTAAAAGAATAAATTACTTCTTTCCAAAGAATTCATTCTGAAGTAATCATTTATATATCATCTCACTTTTCAATGTTACTCTTCTTCTCCTTCTCCTTCTTCTTTATTCTTCTTCCTCTTCTGCCTCCTTCCCCTCCTCTTGTTCCCCCTTTCCCCCCTCCTCCCCACCTCCTCCTCTCCCTCCCTCCCTCCTCCTCTTCTTCTTCTTCTTCCTCTTCTTTCAACTAAATACCAGTTCAGGAAAGCAAGGTACACATTGAAGAAGACTTAGACTTAAAATGGATTTTTGGGACATTTTAGACAGAGAAGAGAAAATGATGAGACCTAGGTCAAATTTCATAAAGACAAAGACAGGATGATTCTTTCATGAACAAAAGAATGGAACTGTATACACTTATATAAGATGGCTCGGGATCACTTCACATGGCATAAAAAGGTCTGTAGAACACTGGGCATGTGAACTGTGTCAAGTGCAGAATTAGTTAAGTTAAAAAGAAAACAATATGTGTATTAATATGTATAAATATATAATAGATATGTATTTATACATAAAGATATGTATACATAAAGATATGTATAAATACATATTTATTATATTACATATATATTACATAACACACATATTATATATTACATTATACATTACATAATGTAACAATCTATTATATTATTTATACATATACATAAAGATATGTATAAATACAACATGGAGAATATTTTGAAGTAATTGCTTTGATTATTTAGCATTGGGGGTTGTAGAGGTGGGTGGGCATATGATCCAGATCTATTGGATGGTCCATTGGCCAACATGGAGCAGGAAGAGCAATGCAATCCAGTTGAAACGCAAATAACAGGCCAGTATGTAAAAAAAAGAAGGAAGGACTTGGCAGCATGTGTGTTTAAGGTGTATGAGTGAGAGTTTTATGGTAAATTATGAAATATTTATTGCAATTGTTCCCAGATTGCTGGGTCTCAGAAATATATAAGAAAATGTTTGAAACAATGACATTGGCATAAGGTTACCAACTTTCTCTTTTTTTCAGATAAACATATTTTAAATTACCATCTGCTATCTTTGTCATTTTATTCAAAATGATAGTTTAATGAAAAAGTAGAAAAGACGTAATTTCCAAAAGAAAAAAAATAGTCCCTCTCAAATCACATAGACAGATTAATGACAGGTATCAGTCTGGATACCATTTTAGCAGAGCTGGGTTTTCTTTTATTAAACTCTTTTAAAACTCATATTATATAAATAACCTATATGTACAATGAAGAAAACTTGAAAATGCACAGAAAATCACTAAGGAAAAAAGTTTGAATCTCCCCATCCAAAGATAAAACCAAAGTTTGGGGGGTACCTGCATGGCTCAGTCGGTTAAGCAGCTGCCTTCAGCTCAGGTCATGATCCCAGGGTCCTGGGATCCAGCCCCGATTCAGGCTCCCTGCTCAGTGAGGAGTCTGCTTCTCCCTCTCTCTCTCTGTCCCTCGCCCCCCACTTGTGCTCTCTTGCTCACTCACTCTCTCTCAAATAAATAAAATCTTTAGGAAAAACAAACTAACAAACAAAACTTGGTGTGCATGCACATGATATTTTAAATGGGTAATTGATTGACAATTTTCATTAACCAAAACTATTATACTATTCTTGCCTTTTTTATTTAGCACTATATCATGAATGTTTCTCAGGAACATATATATTCTTCTACAACATGATTTTCAATAAATGCATAATGTCATAGTTATATGAGCACAGAATAATTTATTTAACTAATCCTCTAATTGTTGAACATTTGTTGTTTTTTCTTTTTTTCCCATTTTTCCCCTACAGTAAGCAGTATTTGAATTTCCTGAGGTCTCTTCAGCTTGTGAGTGCAGACTAAAGGTCTACCTTACAGTGGAAACCTACCTTTCACCATCTCTTGTTCCCACCCCTATTCATGCAGAATCTCAGCCTGGAACACTCATGGAAGTCCCTAGGGATAGAAGCTTCACCTGACTTCATTAACAACTCGGGTCCTGTCAGAGTAATGGCTCTTCTTATGAATATTCTCTGGGCACACTGGTATCTGCCGGAAACCACTGGAGTCCCCGATAAGCTTTAAGTGGTCTACATTCTGTTTCATATTTGGAGGAAGCCTAGTTCCCATTTTAGCATTTATATTATTTTGTGTTAGAGGGATTCAGACCACATATCGTTGCTTAGCCCACAAGTCCCCCCATGAAAAGAGTTCCTTTGACTTCTGCCTGATGCCCCTCTTTCTAAAAATCTTGGACACTAATGCCTGAATTGGTCAGGGGGCCAACAAAATGCAATGGAGGGCCACTTCCTCAGGTTCACCCAGACAGGGCCTTGAATGCCTTTTCAGTACAGGCAGAACTCCTGCTGTGAGGAGCACTTTGGGACCCTCTCTCTCTTCTTCTGGAATAAATTCCTAGAAGTGATTCTTATGTGTATTTTTTAAGGCTTTTACTATTATGGGCTGAATTGTGTCCCCCAAATTCGTATGTTGAAGCCTTAACTCCCAGTGCCCCAGAATGTGACTACATTTGGAGGTAGGGCCTTTGAAGAGGTGAGGAGGTTAAATGAGACCCTTAAGGCGGGCCTGAATCCAATATGACTAGCGTCCTTATACAAGAAGGAAATTTGGACACACAAAGAGACCCCAGGTGAGCCCACAGAGAAAAGGCCATGTGATAACACAGAGAGAATTCACCATCTGCAAGCCAAGGAGGGAGGCCTCAGGAGAAACCAAACTTGCTGACACAGTGACCTCAGATTTCTAGCCTCCAGAGCTGTGAGAAATACATTTCTCACTCAGTCTGTGGTAACTTATTATGGCAGCCCTAGCAAACTAAATACAAATGTATACTCCAGAATTCAGCAAATCACTCCCACTTCCCATATTGTTTTCTGTCATGGTTGCCATGAAATCACAGAATGTCACATTTGGAAGGACTTGGAGACCCATCTATGGAGCACTGACTTCATGGGGATCTACCGTAAAGTTTTTCACATAAAAGTTCCAAAGCCCCACCCAGACTTCTGAATCATTCTCCATGAATGGGGCCCAAATTTGTTTATTTACAAAGCCCTTCCCCAGCATTTACAGAATGCTCTGGCTAAAAAGACTGTTGATAACTCTCACTAATAAGAATAGAGGGAAACAGGTAATACCCCTAATTAGTGACTGTAGTAAAATGCAGGTCTGTTGAGAGCACTTTCCAGTAAACTGCACAAGCTCCTTCTCCAAGCAATGTGAAGTGCTGCTTCCTGCCTCCAGTTCTCATCAGTAGGGATTTCTTTCAGTTTGGCCCTAAGATGCTGTTTGCCCTGAAGAGACAATTACAGTAATGAAGATGGTGATAATGATTATAACAGGTGCAAGCATGTATTGAGCACTTTCAAGCTAAGCACTGTGCAAAGGGATTTGCATAAATCAACTCCTTTAATCCTTATTACAACCCAGAGAGATACGTTATTATTCCCATTTTTCAGATAAGGAAATGAAGGCTCAGACTTAAGTTCATGAATAGTATCAGAAACAAAGTACAAAGCCTAACTCAGAACCCCATCCAAGTGACTCAAAAAAAAGAGAACTTTAACCTTCTAAGAGGGTCATATTTCAAAACATGAGTGGGCATGTCTGTGTTCTTCACAGACATGGAATGAGGCCGACTGTGGGAGACCAGGAATGGATTTAGACTCACCCAGTGGAAGGGTAGGTACTGAGGGCGGGTCTTGAAAGGCAGCCCAGTCCAAACCATGGTACCCAAAGTGCTTGCCAGCAGATGAAAGATGGTAGTCCTGGCACACTGGGGACTGTGGTCCACCAAGAGGAATAAAGAGCCTCTACAAATCAAGAGAGCCTGGAAGTAATATTTGGAAATCTGTTACCACCAGTGTGGCTTGGGTGAAAAATCTGGGGGAAATAGCATAGAAGAGCAAAGGGACCATAGATACCTGGGTTTAAATTTTCCACTGTATCCTTTTTAGCTACATGGCTTTGAATAAGTTTCTTAGCTCAGTTGAGCCCTAGTTTCCTAGTTTGAAAAAATGAAGACAATAGTAGCTTTGCAAGTAGTTGGAAAAAATAGAGGCAATGCATTACATGTGAAAGGCTTAGCCCCTAGTGGCCATTGGAGACAGAGCAGAACCAGCAAAGTAATGAAGACTTTCATTCTGGAAAAACCATGGTTCAGACTGTTGGAAATGGGATTTCATGCAATGAAAAAGACAGATCAAGAGGTCATGACCAAGGCAGAAGGTAAAACTAGACTGCCTGTTGTAGCATCCCTAACTGCTTAGACTAGAACTGCTTAAAGTCTCCTTCAGTAGTCTACAGATGAGTGTCTGAGTGAGTGTGTGTGTGTGTTTGTGTGTAAAAGGGAAGGGGGAGTAGCTGACTGTATAGGACAAAAAAAATAAATAAGGACAAGAATTTGACCTATAAAATCTATCTTCCCTCACCATCTCTGATCGGAGCATATTTAGCTACAGGAGCTCATTGACTAAGCAATCCTGGGATCATTGCACCAGGGCCAAGACTACTTCCTTTGGAATCAGACAGAGCCAAGTATGAATTCCAGCTCTTTCCCTTAGGAGCACTGGGATTCTCACAGGTTACTTAACCCATCGGAACCCAGGATTCTGTAAAGTTTCGCCTTGGGCTTTCCTCAAAACACACTATTTTTTCCCTCTTAAATAAAAATATTCATAGTTGCCTTGGCAGAATTTCACGTTTGAAAGTTTCTCATTAATAAAAGATATCTGTGGCATGATGGGAACTCAAGAAAAAAAATGTACTGAAAAGAAAAAAAATGTACTGAAACAGACAGATGAACCCATGTATGAGTAGCTAAAGTAGCATCCAACACTCTCCACATGTGGACCTCTGACCCTGGAGGGGAAGAACCATACCTATGTCTTCTTTGAACATTTTGAACTCCAGCTCCCTAAACTCTCAAGTTGATTTGGTATCCCTTTCCTCGAGCAGTAGGAATACATCTACCCATTTCTCCCACAGTTCCTATTACTTCCATTTCGTTGATGCTCGCCTACTTGCTACCTTCATCCTCTCATTTAAGTTAGAAGACAGCTGGCCTGGAGAAGATTTGGAACGAATTCCACTTCTAATTAAAAGAAAAATTCATTTACAGACTTCTTAAAGACATATTAGAGAAAGCATTATTATTGCGATTAAATGACTCTGTTGTCTGTTTCTGGCATAGAGTTCAGAAAAATTTCCAGCCTGGGAATAAAATAGAGCCAGTCACAGGACAGGTACTCAGAGTATTGTACTCCCTCCATACCACTGAGCAAGCACTAAGTGCTGCTCTAATCCCAACTTTCTCATATTATCTCTCCAATGAATTTCTTGTTGTCATAGGCAGTCTTTTATGCAATCCGTGCTTCTATATGTCACATCCTAGAATGAAACAAAGACCAGCCAAATGCCATAAACCACCCAGAAGCCTCTTTGCTCCCTTAAGGAGACCAACAAATCTATTCTTATTGGTATTCCTGTTAAACCCTTATAAATACTGGTTAGTCTTTCATGGCCATTTAAGAGACTTTTATATGGTTTTTGAAATGCTCTCCAGCCATATTGCTTTTATCTTTTTTTTTTTCTTTATTGATTTTTCTCCTTAAGACTTTAATTCACTCTTCTGAGGTTGCTACAGTCAAGAGAGAAATTCTGCAGATCACATAGAGATAACATTCTAACCCAGACTGGGTCACATGCATCTCACATAAGAATACCAGCTTCCTGCAGATAACTGGTCCTTTCCTGCGTTTCAAGCCCCTTCAGTCTCTCTTTTCATTTTTTTTCTGTCCCTTAGTATTTGAGACTTAATCTTTCTTCAGTCTTATTCTTCACGCTGAGCTCATCTGAAATGTACCAATAATTGCTACCAGCTAAATCTGGTTTCATCATTCTGAAAATTCCTCATTGAAACCAGCTCTGTAGAATACGAATCTGATCATTTCTGCAGGTTAAAGTGACATTTGGGATGTAGCTTTACCAATGCACTACAGTGTGAGCATAGATAATTTGGGGGTGAATTTGATTATATTTGTAAGAGGTACAGGCACGTAACATTTAGTTAAATGCTTTAACAACAGCATTCAGTTTGATTAAAGCATCATCTAAGTGGAAGGATTTTTTTTAAATCATGTGGTGACTAAACCTTTGTAAAGTTTAATATTCTCCTGAAAAATATCTTTAGTTTTAATTGTTAGGTAGACCAAGTCCCGGATGCACTGGGAGGAGAGCTTAATCTATTTTATCTTCCAGATTTGTATCTATTAAATCCAACAAATATCTCCTGAGTTTCTATGGTGTACGAGAAATTGTGTGAGGTGTTGAATATAGAGTTATAAGAGTCTTGGGTTGTGGTAAATATGTGTATATTGCAATTATACAAACAAATGAATGACACTGTGAAAAATACACTCACGAAGTAATATTCTATGATTGAATCTATGTGGTGAATCAGGGAAGTCTTCCTGAGGGAAGCAACATTTGATATTTTAGATTAAAATATTTTCAAGGGAGACCACTCATTGATTCCTTTCCAGGTTCTGCCTTTCTCCTTTAGGCTGAGGTCATTATCATTATTAATGTCACATTAAGTCACTTCCAGTCCTGTCATTTAGAAGGCACTGGTAACATTTCACAACTTATTCCAATTGTCCTCCCGATATCACTGAGTATTAGACACGAGAGGGACATGAGACACATCTGCAAAAAAAGTGAAATTGATTTGAGGGCTTCCTTCTGCATGATATCGTCTTTCTTCCCTGAGCCCCCTGGCATCAACCCTGTGTCCGATGCCAGCTATACCCTGTTAAAGTGCTAAGTGCTAAGTAAAGGCCTATTATTTTTCCATATGTTTGCATTTTAATTGAGCAATTGGAAGACGAAAATGTCAGGGAAATGCAAAACAGTAAAGCTATAATAGTCGTATGATTGGCAGTAGGGTGACATTTAGAGAGTAGAGAGCCACCGGGGGCACTTCCACAGATTACATAAGGTAGGGAGCCACAGCATAGTGTGCTCACAAAATTAGTGATGGAATAAACCCCCTCTTCCAGTTTAACGGGTACACTGATTTTTCTCAAGGTCAAAAAACAGAGTTGGCAGGAATCTAAATCTCTTAACTTCTCTGTTCTAGTTATTCCTATTAGACCATCCTCCATTACCTCTTGTATTCATTAATTAATTTTATTAATTCAAATAGTTCCATTAATAATGATGGCCACTGTGTAGTGATTTATAATCATAACAATAGCGTATCCACTTGTTCTCATGTTATCTCATTTAATCCCCAACAAACCAAGTGAGGACACTGAGGCACTGAGAGGTAAAGAGACTTGCCCAAGATCCCGTAGCTGGTGGCAGAGTTGTACTAGTCTGATGTGGTGTGTGAGGGCCCAGGCTCTGTGTCACTGTCACCTCTCCTCTGTCAGGGTGTACGCTGCAGATCCGTTCGGCCCAAGCAGACTCCTACCACTGCCCACTCTGGGCCCAGGGGAAGAAACTAGTCTCCCATACGGAGGCAGCTCTTCTGTGGTCAAGAATATAAGAAGATCTGTGTCCTGAGGCCGGAACTCTCCTCTAAATCCTCTCGAGGTTCATTCAAAGAACATATCCCTTCTGAAGTCCAGGCATTCTAACTTTGATTGTTTTTGGATTTATTTTTTGTTGATTGAAAGAGTACAGAACCCATTGCATATTTATGACACCCAAATAGAAAGCACATAATGCCCACTACGACTGCTAAATTCCAAGGCACCAAGGCCCCAAAGACCCTGGATACAACAGATCTTCACCCTGCCATCTCTCCTCGAGTGGTGTTAGTGGACTTCCTGGTGATTCTGAGGTAGAGTCCGCTGAGGTCCTAGGAGTTGACAACCGCCTCCCCTCCCTAGATGGCATTCAGTTAGGAAGCATGACTGGTGGCTTCATACAAGAGGAGAAGGGAGGGAGGCGGGCTGAGGAGAGGAGGAGGAGCCCTCGGCAGAATTCCAAGTTCCGTGGTACTGGCCCCACGGAACTTTGGAAACAAGAATCAGGCTTGGGCTGCACAGGTTCCAAGTCACAGGGCTTCCATGGCTGGCAAGCGCCGAGCCGGAAATTCAGTTGAATAGAGCCCTAAATGTTTTTTTGTTTGACATTCATGCTTAACAGAAAATGATGAATCCATTAGCAACTCCTTCCGTTGCCAAAAGAAACAGACTTGCACTTGTAGATTGCTTTCATTCTGCGCTATCAAGCCACTGCATGTGCTGCTTGCACAAAGCTGACAGTCATCTATCATTTTTAAATGGGTTTTAGAGGTGCAGTCGTCTTTGTCTCAAGTATGTGGCTGTGTCAGTGTGAATGCGACTCATTAAAACAGACTGACCCAAACAGTTTAAAGAGGATTCACAGGAGGGGGAAAATGTTTTATTTGAGGTTTGTTTGGAATTATTTTGAAGTTTGTCACTAATTTTGAAAAACAATGGGCTCATTTTCCCAACTTCTTTTCCTTGCCTGAGATGTGTTCAAGAGAACAAATAGCTATATTATACACTGTCTCAAAAACATGCTCTTTTGGAAATGAAGAAAGATTCTATGATTGTGAAATTTCAAGAGTTCCCTTGTGCTCTAGAACATTTCACATACTTAAAGGACTTCATGAAAACCCCCAAGTTTTCCTTCCTCTCTTCAGCCCCTGACCCCCAACCCATAAATGACAGTTTTGGTTTTTTTTTTAAAGATTTTATTTATTTATTTGACAGAGAGAGACACAGCGAGAGAGGGGAACACAAGCAGGGCGAGTGGGAGAGGGAGAAGCAGGCTTCCCGCTGAGCAGGGAGCCCCATGCGGGGCTCGATCCCAGGACTCTGGGATTACGACCTGAGCCGAAGGCAGACGCTTAACGACTGAGCCACCCAGGCGCCCCCATAAATGACAGTTTTGAACACAATCTTCAGACCTCTTTTTCATCATTTTACTTAGCCTCTCAAAGAATATCTTTTGAAGTCAATAACTTAACATATGGATTAAATCTTAAATAAGATGGGTTTAAATACTAAGAGAAAAGCACCTGGCTATATGCATCTGGGTTCCGTGAGACATCATTTTCTTTTAAATGCTTCAAGATGTTCAATTTTATTGAACATCTTGGCAAACCCATCCCCAGTGTCAGCCTGTGGACCTTCAGCTTGTTTTCCAGTGGCTCTCTTCTTTCCCTTCTCTCATCTCACACAGATATTAAGCTCCTAAAGCGATAATAAAGGGGCAAATTGCAGAAATTAAGATCCAAGAAGATCCGGACACAGCAATGAAGAAGAAAGTAATTGTCAAGAGTTTCAATGAAACTAGTATGGTTGATATTTTGAGTTTTATATGTGACCACGGAGGGAGATATCCAAAATACTTAATACCTATAAGTCCTGATCACAGCCAACCAGAGCAGTCACCGGAGAAGGGTACCTGAAGCCCCTGACCAGGGCAAGTGTTAACCCTTCAATTGCTGGATGCAGGCGGTTCAAGGATTCCCAGTGTTGACATCAGGAAGGCTGGGGCAGTGGGTGGGAGTAGTTGGGTGTTGAGGGTAGTTGTTATTTATCAACCAGTAGAGAGGTATTCCAATATTTTAATGTCCTATGACACCAGTGTGTATTGGCCAAATTCCAGCCCTGTGTTTTATTTTCTCTTATTCTTCATTGCACAGTTTTTTAAGACTCAAGGAAACAAAAGCAGGAATACCCCATTATGTTTTGGCATTGTTCTATAGTCTACCGCTTCTTTCTGTACAACCCCAAATCAACAAAGCACCTACCAAGGTACCAAGTGCTGTTCAAGCTGCTCCCACAAGAATGAATGGCTGTTGAAAGTGAATGGTGAAGATTAAACCATAAGAAAAGGGTGAAATGGTAATTATGGTATTATACAAAACATTTAAAAATAAGACTAATTTCTTATCTCCACCCCCATTTTATCCAAAAGACTTCTAGATTTTTCACACTCCAAGGCCCATTATAGAATAAAATATGTGGAATATGCATTTAACTTATGTCACACGTTGCCTTTAAGAAACTAAAATGATTTGATGTTAAATTAACCAATTCAGTCATTTCTCACTACCCACCCCCCGAAAAGGTAAATTCAAGGCAAATGTTATGATATACATTTTGCAGGTGAAGAAATTGAAGCAATTCTCAAGACCCTAAGTCTCCAACCAACCGAAGACCAGTTCGAGTCAAGTCTCTTGCATCCAATACTGCTTTGATCAAGTTGTCAAGTGGTCTGACAACAAGTAACATTCATACAGGAAGAGGATGGGGGAATGTGACAATTCTGAGACCTCATTCTTTACAAAAGTATAATTGGACGTCCCTAATATAACTTAAGACACTTCAAAACTTGAAATACACATCAAATATGAGGAGGAAAAAGAGGAAAGTATTGCTTTCATAAAAGAAGCACTGACAGAAAAACAGTTTCTACTTAAACGCAGACAAATATAATTAAAAGCATTTGATAGAGAAAGAAAGCATAGACCAAAAGAGAGGGACAAGGGACAGAAAGTTACATTCCTTCTAAAGTTGCCATGAGCCAAATGTGGCCATTCACATCCAATTTTCCTAGGCAACGTACTCTATAGCAGGAGATTGCATTTCTGATCGAAATCTCAATACTCAAGTACAAATACTTTATTTAAACCACTAATTAATATGCTACTAATAATTAGAAACTCAATAATGTTTATGTAAACAAATAAATACTTTATAAAGATTCAAAAGGGCTGAAACTCTAACAGCCTCATGCATTCTATTTAATAACAGAAGATTAAATGCGGGCTTTGGAGTCAGAGGGCCCGAGTTTGTTGTATTCCCGTGTTACAACTTTGTGGCTGTGTAACCTCAGATAAATTATTCCCCCGGCCTCAGTTTATCAAATGGAGATAGTAACATGGCATGCTGAGGTGTAAGGATTAAATGTGTGTGTCAAATTCCAACAGAATGGCTGGTAGAGAGGAGATATTTGGGTGCCCCTTCTCACTGACAAATCCTCCTCTTTATCAGTGAGCATTTCCCTTTAGCAAAGACACTAGTGATGGAATTACTGGTCTTTCTGCTGCAAGATTGGAATTTCCTCAAAAACAATGACAGTGCAGCTGCAGGAATACATGGCTCCTCCTTCTGGTCCTAACCACCCCTCAAGTTTTTCTTCATCCCGGACTGTCTGCCTAGTTCCCACTGCCATGTTTTCTGATAGCGCCAGGACTTGGGCCACCATTCCCCAGCACACTCCTGCCACCTTGTTGGTCATGTGGGTTCTCTTTCAGGTGGCAGAGAGATACCTAGGCCCTCTGTAGAAGCAGGTAGAAGCCACCAAAATTTCCCCCTTTATTCATGTCTTTCAAGAAAACACAACATGTCTTTTGAGTTTATATTGAGCAATACAAGGAAAGATGAGGAAGAAAAACTGTCAAATAAGGAAAATTTCATAACTTATTTATAAGATCCCATTAAGAGTCAATTCTGCTCTTGACTGAACTGCAAATGGAACCAAAGCCTTCCTTGGTTCCCATATTACATGCTTTTTCTTTACTAATTTAGACTTCCATCATTTCTGACTATATTCATTTACTTAGCAAACATGTATTGAGTACCCACCATGGGCCAGGCGAAGAGTGACTTAGGTCCAGTTTCAGAACTGGACATATTTCAAGTCTAGTCTTCCTGCCTCCAGTCTACTAGTTCTCAAACTTTAGCAGGAAACAGAATCACCTGGAGAGATTGTTAAACCACCAGTTACTGGGCTACTTCCTCAGGTTCCGATTCAGAAGGTCTCAGTGGGGGTTGAGAATTTGCATTTTTAACCTGTGGGTGCTGGTCCAGGAAACACTTTGAGACCACTGCTCTAGGCTATGCCTCTAATCCATTATCTTCACTGTCACATGTGTGAACTTTATAAAACATAATCAATTGCTCTGAGAGGCAAAAACCCTATCTGGTTCTCCAATAGAACCAAACCTTCAACCTTCACCATTCAAGGCTGCTTTTCTAGCCACTGTCTGGGGATGACTGAGCACAAGGAAGTACTCCCACCTCTGTGGTAACTTCCCTGGTTAGGTTGAACTCTATCCCTACCAAATACTGCATAGATCCTTCTGAATAATTAGCTTCTTTGGAAACTAAAAGTCTTAGACTTTCCATTTATTAAACAAGGGAGAGAAGAGTGGTTTTCCTTTCAGACGTGTATTGGCTCCTTGGGTATACGAAGCAGGTCTTTAAGGAGTAGGAGGTAATGGCACTTTGGAATGGAACCCTGCCCTGAAGGTCCAAACACTTAAAAAAATGTTTAAAAAATATAAGTTCGAGTTGAAGAAACACCTCACAGCACCAATCACTTTGAAGCACTTATTAACAAATTGTTTTCATGGTACAATTATGTGTCGGAAAATAGTCACAGGAAAAGAGACGTCATTGTGTCATTGTGTAAACATCGCATCAAAGAGGAAAAGGGAAACTAGCTTTCCTTCGCGTTCAGTGAGATTAACCTAAACTAACACATTTGTGGTTCTGTTTGATTTCTCCAGGCAAAGCTTCAGTATGTGGTAACTCTTAGGAAGCAACATTAAAAGTATTTGTATCTTGTATTAAAAATACAAAAAACAAAATACTTCAAAATAAAGCATTTCTAAATAACTTGAATAAATTCTCAGGTATTACAAAGGATGGATTATGCTCTTGGATTGCCAAAATCATCTGATTTGGGGAGTTAAAGGTAGAATACAGGGAAAGAGAGAATTACACACAGACAAGACCGTGTATAACAAGTACCATTTTTTCTTGCCTATGAACACTGTTATGTTCATAGCTGTTATTTTTTAAAAACCTCTTGTCTGTGGGCAAGGCTCTAATTTAACACTGTAGAGAGGTAGAAGAAAATATGTCAATAATGAAGACAAACTTAATAAATGTGTCCTGGAGTATATATGTGTATATAGGAGGCTGCAGCAGGTGGTGGGAGGGAAGCCTGAGACAGTGCTATTCATACTTAGAAGCCCAGCATGATACCTTTTTAAAAAAAAATGGGGGGGAGGAGGTGCCTGGGTGGTGCAGTCAGTTAAGCACCCAACTCTTTGTGTCAGCTCAGGTTGTGATCTCAGGGTCGTAAGATCGAGTCATGCTCAGCATGGAGTCTACTTAAGACTCTCTCTCCTTCTCCCTCTGCCCTTCCTCGCCCACTGTGTGCACACTCTCTCTCTCTTTCTTGCTCTCTCAAATAAATAAATAAATAAATAAATAAATAAATAAATCTTTTAAAAAATTTTGTCCCTATATTTGTAACCAGAGTCATATGATGGATAGTCACATGTGGATAGTTTTCTAATTCCACCTACTGTGTCAGCCAGGAAACTGGCCATATTCAGCCTATCCATCCTTGCTGAGGTCTTATATAGGCTCTGGAAGAGAAGGTGGGAGGTCTAGAAGAATTTGTGCTGAACTACAATCAAACAGCACATTTGTAGGATTAGTGAACAAATCCCACTGAATGACATTTGATGGTCACTAGGTCTTCAAACCATTGGAAAGAACAGCTAAAAAGACAAACCTGGAATTAACCTTTTTATCATTATCCATATTAAATATGTGCATGCAAAACAGACTCTGAAACCAAAGCCTTTTAGTAGTATCCTGATCCAGGCAAAGCACACTGGATTTGGGTCAGGCACACTTAGGTGTGAATCCCATCCTCAGAGCTGCGACCTTAGTCTTGTTCTCCATTCTGTTCATTGTACAATAAAAATAGAGTTGTGTCGTGAGCAATTAAGAATGTTAGCATATACAAAGCATCTGGAACAGTGCCTGGCATGCAGTAGGTACACAGTAAATAACAGAAGTAATGGTAGAACAAGAAGTGAATAACTTGAACTTTCATATACAGCTGTCCTGGGAGGGCAGGCCAAGAGTGATGCTAAACCTCCAGCTCCACTTTTTTTTAAACCAAGGCTCCTTAATGCATTTGTGCGTGCAAAGGAGCAAATGAACGAGCTAGAAATAATCATACTTTCCTAAAAATTATGAGAGTGACAAGATGAAATATTTCCCATCAACTGCCATGGCAGACAAACCAACAAATATCTTTAAACATCTACTAAGTGCAGGACAATGTTCTTAGATCAGGGAAGGATAAAAAAGGATGATCTTAACCTTCTAAAGACAATAGTTCAAGCTTCTCAACTGTGGCTGCAGGTAGAATCCCCTAGGAAGATTTCAAAAATCTTGACATCCAGGCTACAACTCATATTAATCAAGTCAGAATCTCTGGGGGGGGGGATGAAATTCATTCATCAGCATTTTTAATATTCTTCCCTGGTGATTCCAGTGCATAGCTAATATTAAGAAACAATGTCTAGAATATAAGTAGGAGATAACAGAAACATAGGTAAATAGCAACAGTGTGACACTGATAAAGGAATATCTTCGGGGGGGGGGCGGAATAAAGGTAGCAGAAATTAGAAGGCATCTAGCAGAAGAGGTATATACACAAAGGTTTCAGAGAGGAGTCTGTTTTAAGCAACATCTTCAAAGATGCTACATTCATACAGGTGGAACGTGGACAGGCACTAGATCCATGGCAGAGGGATGGCAATATGTCCCATGAAAGGCAGGAGATGCATGTGGTGTTTTGTGTACACAAAGAAAAATAATGCATTCAACCTTTTTAAAAAATAAACTTCCATTTCAACACAAGCCTGCCCCCCCCCATTCAACTTCGGTTTTACAACTATTTGTGCAATCCTAATGTTCATGATTTCTAGATTTATCTTTAGATCTTAAGGTCAAAACATGTAAGAAATTATTTCAACAACTTTTATATATGTTTATTTGATATAGAAATTAGACTCTTCAGATTCCCACAAAGGATTTGAGGCAACTTGCAATTTTAGAGCACCTGTAAGGGAACAATTTTTTTTTTTAAAGCACAACAGAAATCACCTAAGGAAAAAAGACATACTTGTGCCATTACACTAGAATTACATCATTTCTGAAATTGAAGACTAAGTATAGCCATGAGATCCCCAGCAGTCAGTGCAACAAGGGAAATGTGAAGTCTTACCTGATGAAAAAAAGATACGTAGTCCACGTAAAAAGGCAAGTCCTATCTTATTGTTCAAATCTGGGAGGAATGTGCCCCGTATGGAAAGCACATTGTGTAACATAACGAGAAGTGCCTTTCTCTCGTTTATCCACAACTTTGTCCTTGACTAAGTGGAGAATTTTGCTGACTTCAACCCACTCTTGGAATAAGTTCTTCCTACCCATTTTTAATTCACCTCTGCGGAGACTAGTCAGACTGAGTTGAGGTACCCATTCTATTTACAGAAAAGTGTTCTCTCTCCAATCGCTCAACATGGGAGAAAATACCTACACTGGTCTTTCCCACTTTCTAGCTTTGTTGATGTATTAGCATATACAATCTGTAAGCCTTGTATTTTAATTCCTCTTTGGTGCCAAGCATAATGCTTAAAGAATCATTTGCCATCTATATTGTTCCAAATGCGCCACATTCTTAAAAGAAAACATGGGTAGTAAAACCCTCTTGAAATTTAAGGCATTTGAAGGAGTTATATTCTTAAGGCCTTAAGTCACGATATTAAGGTATATTAGCAAATTCTTATAAGCTTTCACACGCCCAATTTGGCAAGGGATCATCCATATGAATCGTCCTTTGTTTTCACTCCCGAGATATGTACAGGTTTTTACAGAACTCAAATTGATTCTAGTAATTATTTAAAATTCCTCAGAAATACCCTAAATCTCATATCTTCATTTCTGAGTAGGGACAATGCCAAAATGCCAACAGCTGAGTACTTTTAGATTAAAGGCAACATCCATTTTGACAGCCTTTCACACAGACATGGTTAAATAGCAATCCATATAAATCACACATATCTAGTGTCTCACTTTATGTATCTTGATGGGGGAATCCTGTGGTTGACTAATCTAAGACGTGAACCTGGGCCCTAATTTCTTGAGACTGATTTAAAGCCAGTCCTACTCTAAACCATATTACACTCAACAGGTCATGTTTTAAATGGAGGGTTTTACGTTTAGGTCTATTATCACGTTGCCTTGCAAGATCACATATCAACTCTTTTGTCACTTTTAATTACAGCCATTGCAGCAAATTATCTCATACCAATCTAAATGTCTACGTTTGTAAAGCATCGCCCTTTATTTGAGAGATGCTGATGACAAATATCACTGAGTTATTTTCTAAGACTACCTGACGCTGAACCATGCTCTCTTCTTCTCTCTTTGTTCAGACTAACAGCTTGTCGTGCACAATGGCTGGATGGGTTCAAGATTTAGTCAGTGAACATGAACAGAAAACTATGGGAACAGTTTCACATGGAAAGGCAGGTCAAAATCAACTTCCCCTTGAATGTTCTAGGGCAGGGATGGCAAACAGTCACACACACTAACGTTCCTTTATAGAAAGTGTCGCTCTTTTGAAGCTTATTTGCCATCTCTCTCCTAGGACCTCAGGTTGGTGCAGGCCATGAAGGTAACCTAACTCAACCCAACATCTGGTGCTTAAGCCCTCTCTCAAACATCTCCAGCAAATGACCATCCAGCTTCTTCCTGAACACTTTCATCAAGAGGCTGAATGAATGAGCCACATACAAAAGGGTTCACAAACTCATGTGCAAAAGGACGGAACAATTAACTGATTCATAAGTAAGCAAAAACAGCTAGGGAGTTCATGAATTGTCTTCTGGATAGTCTTCTGTTGCCACGGCCTACTATTCACTCTTATCACAGCTCTTTGAAAATGAAGGGGAAAAAAGAGAATTTTTGTGCTTTATTTCCCAAGAACATTTCATACTCAGGAGTGAACTCTCAACTCTCTCGCACATAGGAGACTTTGTATCTCAAGGAATAATTTGTAGAGCTCTCCAAAAATAGGGCAGTCTGAAAATTCTCACAATAAAGGAAAAGAGAGATGAGTTGGGGAGGGCCTGGGACCCGAAGAGTCTGGGGAAGGGGCAGGAGTCTGATCCTTTGAGGCCCAGATCTCACCATCCTTATTCTTGACCATTCACCCCCTTCACTTAATTCCATGCAGTCAAAATCTTCACTTCCTCTCCTCCCCATTCAAAATATTCAATCTGGTGGAGCTAATTAAAGAAATTTACGCTACAGCATAACTAGCCCTTTTGGAAAATATCTGATTCAGAAAGATTTGTTAGTACAAATGAATCTCCAGTTTTTGAAACCACTTATCATATAGATTATTACCCTTTATTTCCCTTACCTAAATCTACTGGAGTCCCAGGAAATAAAATCCATGGCATTTGTCATCATTTCATAAATTGCAGACATATGATGTACTTTTCTTGAACTTTAAAAGTTACTGTACTTCCTAGCATTTCAGGTATTCAAGAACATCTGAAAATCTTTGAAATGCTTATATTAGTAAGCATTAGTTATAAATATAAGAACTATAAATTCCAACAAATCATTAATGTTGGGGGGAAAAGTTAAATAGCAACTCACTATGTGAGGTTTCTGACTATTCTTCATTCACTGCAGATCTTTACCAAAGGTAGTGTTTGTCACACATACACATGCAAAAACAGACATATAATCACAAAAGGAACACTGCACTTTTAAGACCTAAATGATATCAGAGAGATCATTCTAATTATAGTGTGGGCCAGAAAGGCCAGAGTGACTATTCTAATGTCTAATGTGAATTTTATTGGTTGAATCACACTTTTTGTAGCCAAGAGCTATTTGGAAATTGTTGCTGTGAAGACATACTAAAGGTTTTCATAAATATGGTATATATACTACCTCATCTGGTAGCTGTTTCAGATATTTATAAGGGCACCCCTTTCTTTAAGTGATTTGGTAAGGCATAATCATTGATGTTCTTTAAGACTAATATAAAGCAGGAAAAATGGAACAAAAGTTAAATCATACACCCAATATTAAATCTGGATTTGATCTGTTTTATGCCTAGGATTTCATCCAGTTCCTTAGATTGATAATAATAATTAATAGCATGCCTCAAAAGATTAGAAAATCCGCTCATCTGCATCTCAAAGAAGCCAAGCCTTACGGAAGGACAGAGTATGAACAGGTAATTTTCATCATGAAAATATTAATATTTTTCTTTTGCACAAATGTAAAGTTATCACATCTCATGTCGAGTTGATTAGAACGTATCAATCTCTGATCAGCTAGTACTTTAAGAGCAGATTCTAGAGGACTTGTACATTCAACAAGTTTGTATGCATGGTATAATTTACAACTTTCTTTTTTCCCTGAACCCCCTGGACAAAACGTCACCTTCTGCTACAATACTAATTCAAAAGTAAGAGGTGGATAGTTGTCCCTATGGTAACAGAGGCTCATTTTACCCCTAGCCCATTTCCAACCTGTTACTAAATTACTAAGCACTGAAGCGATGCATCAAAGAGCAGAGGGAGATGCTGTTAACATAATGAAACCAAACACCATCCACTTAAAACATGTTGTGTCAGCTTGGAAATAAGGATGGATAAGCCCTTTACTTTCTACTTCTACCCCTATAGCGGACCACATAGCAACTGTTACATTTCTAAGTTACAAAACCAGGACCTCACTCTATACAACAAAAATTACTTCCCAGAGGCAGAACTGACTTTCTAGAGCTGTCGTGGTTTGGACATAGGAATATTTTTTATTATGCTCAAAAACATGTATCTTGACTTTTTCACATCTCCTTTATTCTATATTAATGATCAACGACTAGACATATTTCTTTGGGAGCAATTTTTAAGTGTCTATTAGCTGCAAAAAGCAATTACATTTCTTTAGAGCTTCCAAGAGTCCAGGAGGCCAAGAACAAGATTTTCCCTCAGTCAAGGTTTTCAAAGGGTCGGCCAAGAGAATTGGGACAGGCTGCATTCCTTGCTAATGGTGCACCATGACACTCTTTAATATCCTGCCGAGAAGTATCTTTTACTTTGAAATTTAAAGTCTCATCTGACAGAACCCATGCCTGCAGGAGCCTCAATTTATCTGCTCTAGAGGAAGACATCGAAATCCAATCTGAGGGAATCCAAACCTTTGTTTCCATGGTGAGGCTTCCGAAAAGCTACTGAACATCAATTCTGTCCACTATAGTTATGGAGTGTGGGTATATTTAAGAATGTACCTTAAGTTAACACAAAGGCACACAAAGCATCAGTCATTTTTACAACTAGGAGCCAGGTCATTGTGGAAAGACATTGTAGGTATTTACCTTGAAAGGTATTGGGATTGTGTGTAACTGTTAACTTGTCTGAAAAATGAAGGGGTTGAATTAGATGATCTCTAGGGTCCATTTTAGGTCTACGCTTTAACTAAGAGCTTAGCTAACTCTGTGACCTTGATCAAGTCACTCAGCTTCACTAATGTGTGGGTTTTTTTCCAGTTCTAAAACAAGTCCACGAATCCCCATATAAATTCAGGGATTATATTTTTCCCTTGAAATTAACAGATAATTTTAGAAATAAGGTTAGTATTCTATACACTATCTGGGATTGAGAGGGGAGGTAGAGAGCAGGGAGAAAAGCTTTGGCCCAGGGGTCAATTTCCTGGACAATCAGATGGGCACATAACGAATGAAAAAAGTACTTAAGCAAAAGTGCTTAAGAACATAAAGTTACAGTAATAAAATTAAAGAATAACAATTGAAGAGCAGTACTTGCCATTGAAACTAATGTCAATATTTGCTTTTTTCATGTCAAAATACTTCCTCACCAGTCCTAAGTTCTTCAGTGAATATACAACAGATGTTTTCAAGAGCCGGAAATGGCTCCTCCACCAAGTTTAAGTAGACTTAGGTCTAAGTATGAGATTTCTCTTTTGAACTGGAGATATATTCATTGACCTAGGGCCCATACACCAAAATTAAATCTCTGAAGGCAAGGCAGTCTGGTGTAATGAAAAGGACTTGGGATTTGGGTCCAGAGGACCCAAGCAAAATGGACTTTGGGTCCCATCTCTGCCCTTTTCTAGTTGTGAAGCTGGACAAGATGTTAAATATCTCTGGGCTTCATTTCCATCATCTGTAAAAGCATGATACTATTACTTTCTTCAACTGATTGTTATGAGGATTAGATAAGATAATGGGGGGAAAGCGGTAAGACCTCAATACATGCTTCAACTCCCTGTTGAATTTATTCCATTTCAACTCAGTAATCATTTACCGATGGCCTACTATGTACATAAGGTACTATAGATGAAAGGATGGAAAAGATTTATCCCTACTCTGTGGGTTCACTTTCAATAGAAACAATCCACCATGGCCATTAGAGCCTGAGAGAACTCACCTGCCTTGAGATTAAAGATCAGAAGCTGTGCTCCTCACCTTTTCCATGACAAAATCCTTGATAAGAAACTATTGTTTAGACTAATGTATTACACACACCCTTTTCTAGAGACATGATATTTTCATTTGCTCAAGAACTGTTAATTGATCAATGGTTCTATGTGGAACACAGGAGTCTTGGCTATAGCTTTTGTTTATATCCCCATAGGGAGAGAAGACACAAACCTATGGCCAGTTAAATGTCTAGACAAAGAAGTAATTAATTAAATTCAAAAAACCCACTAGTCTCAGAATCCTGTTAAGACTTCTAGAGGAGAGAGTAGGAAATATGTATGGCTCCTGCCCTCAAGGTATTCACACTCTATTAGGGTGAAAGAAACTACAGGACATAAATTGCTAGTCCAAAACAGCATATAGTTGTATGTCAACTGAATCAACTGAAATGACCAGGCAGAAATTCTACTATAACTCTATAAAAGTGTGAGTTGCTCTTCTTGAGGAACGCTCAAAGGAAATGGTGTGGTTCAGTTTAACTTTGAAGAATGAGTAGGACTTAAATAGAAGAATGTAAGAGGAAGGGAAGTTCAGAGTATGGGAACTTGCTTTTAAAAGTCTTAGTGTTGGGCACCTGGGTGGCTCAGTCAGTTAAGAGTCTGCCTTCAGCTCAGGTCATGTTCTCCGGGTCCTGAGATCAAGCCCCGCACAGGGCTCCCTGCTCAGGGGGGTGGAGTCTGCTTCTCTCTCTCTCTCTCTCTGCCCCTCCCCCCTGCTCATTCTCTCTCTCTCTCCTCACTCCTTCTCTCTCTTTCTCTCTTAAGTAAATAAATAAAATCTTTAAAAAAAATTTTTTAACTAAAAGTCTTAGTGTTAAGGTGAGTCTGGCTGGCTTAGTCGGTAGAGCATACAACTCAATCTCAGGGTCATGAGTTCAAAATAAAAAATAAATAAATTTTAAAAATAAAAGCTTTAGTGTCAAAACTAAAATGAGCGCAACATGTTCAGGGGTCAAGGAGCAATATGAGATAGAGTGGAAAGACTGGGAACCTTACAATGATAGAGCATCTATACAAACATATGTTTTCTTTTTGTCTGATAGCAGATGGCCAAGAGGCCTGCTGTTACTTCTTACCCTTGTCAGTTGTACTCCTAGACCATGAATGATGAGTTCTACCAAAATGCATCAAATTTTCTGTTACTGAGAACTACTCAGTCCATTGAAGAAGCATTATTATAGACACAACTTCCATTTGAGAGTGAGTAAAATAGTGATATATTCTGTGGAGGCCCAGAGTGCAAATTGGATAGGGTGCCAGAGCTGTGGGTGCCTGAAGTGAGGTTGTTAATTACGTTACTATTTCCTATTTCAAAGCAGGGAAGAGCAGGGAAGTATTGGGACCAGGTGTAAGGAAAGAAAGCAAGAGTAGACTTGGGAATATGGGTGCTTTTCTGAACACTCCAACTTAGTCCAGCAAATATCCACTCCTTTAAAGGCCATATCTTCATAGATTGTCTTCTTCCCAATATATGCCTTTGCAAGTAACTTCTAAGTATATATTAATTGAAAATAAGTGTGACCTTTTCAAAAAGAATCAGTGATATATGTATGATTGGATGAATGCAGTTTGGATTGCAAATATATGCATGTATTTATTGATCATTTACTGAGAGTGAGGACCTTCACATTCTGGAGTGCTGGCAAAGGCCCAAGGCTCTTCTACTAACTACTCCACCTCAATGATCTGGAAATACCAGAGACAAAGAAATAGAAACTATATAGAAATATTGAGTGTAAATAACACAACACTTTCCCTCTTTTAATATCTGATTTCAACACCTTAACTTTATTGGAATTGTCACTAATATGATGTGCTGTAGACTCAGTTTGACTTAAGAAGTGGATTCTAATAAATCTATCTATCATGGACACTTTAAAGCTAAATATTGCCAAAAAGATATATGTAAAAGAAAACCTTGATTTATCTGTAAGATGAGAGAATTTTATTGTAGTTTGAAAACTGTTCTAGACCTTTTTCTCTAACCCAGCTACGTAAAAGTACCAGGAGATAGGACCAAAGAAAAGATCATTTTAGCAGCTAATATACTAGTATCGGGTTTCTTCCCACAACTGAAACCCAGAAGTTAGTTTTAAAGTGTAATACAGTTTTCCCCCACTCCTGCTCCCTAATTGGCTTTGTTGTTCCTAAACAAGTCCTTCAGCTGAAACTTTTTAATGTAATCTTATAGGCTCTCTGCCTATAACTCTGACTCATTTGAGCTAGTTCTTTGTAACTGTCATTTTAAAGGTGAAAAAGTTTTAGCCAGGTGGGTTCAACCATTTTGTTCTTACTACTGTCAAACGCTTGGAGGGAGGAAGAGCACATGCACTGCATTACAAAGCAAGAACGTGTCACATATAATTTCTCTATTGGATACCTAGATCAGAGAGCTGAGCATATGTCCCAGAGGCAGGCTAGAGAGTGCAGATTCATGTTGTATTCTGAGACTTTAATTAAAAAGTTTTAAATCATATCACTGGAATTCAAAATTATGATATGCCTCTTTTGGATTGAAAGGTCCTCTACTTGGGCAATATTATAATACATTGAAGGCTACTTAACTTCAACCCAGAAGTTCTATTCTTTGATATATTTGTAGAGAAACTTTCATACCTGTGCAGAAAAATACATGTAAAAGACTTTAAACTATTATAAACAATGCTGTGGTGAACAATTAAAAATAAGATAAATGCTCATCATTAACAGAGGAATGGATATATTATGTCATATTCAGACAACAGGTGAAGTAAAATGAACTAAGTAGCACTGTGTGAATCAACATAGAAAAAATTCTCACAGATATAATTTGGAGCAAAAAAAAATAACATTTGTACTAGGATATATTTGATGCATTACCATGTTTATGAATTTTAAGATCATGCAAAACAATATTATCTACTGACTATTAATACAAACATTGTAGTAAAAGCATAAAATCTCTATAGTGTAGTGAACACAATTAACAGAAAGGTATACAATGGACTATACCTGTATCTGTAAAGTTTTCTTTCTTAAAAAATAATTCAAAACAATTATGGTGAAATGATGAGAAGACTAATTGTTGAGTACTTGGATATTAGTAATGTTGTACTTTTCTATAAGGTTGTAATATTCCATTTAAAAAGAAAATTAAACAATAAAAGCCTACCCACTTCAACGGAATGGTTTGTTGTTGTTTTTAAGTTTTGAGAAATTTTATGTCATCACACTTCTTTCTTCCTTTCTTTTTTTTCTATTCAGGTTTTGACTTCTCCACAAGGATATGAGGGAGCTTTAGAAAAAGATTCCAAAATAATTCTTCAAAGAAATTGTCAAGTAGTAAAGCACAAACAGAAGGATATTCTACATTTCTAGTCAGATTATTTTCCTCTCCACTGAATTTTTTAAATGAGAGGTCACTCATCACAAACGTTGGAGTTGGAGAATTTGTGTCTCCTCAGACTATCAGAATTCAAAAACCTCTGAGACTGGTCCAAGCATCTAAAAGCAAGTGTGTATTTTTTCCTCAGTCATCCTGAGGGTCTTTAACTTCTTGAGCTTGGCTAAGCCTGTATTGTATTTTTGTATTGTATATCCCTTCAGTGGCACTCTGGATCAGCATAATATTCCCTTTGGGCACATGTGTGCTCTTCATTTTTATCTGTTTCCACTCTCAAGCACTTTCATTAATCGCTCTTTGGGCAATAACGTAAAGTTTGCCATTCTTGTGGAAATATGAATGGAAATTTACCTCTTCTTACCTGTGGGATAAACAGGATCCAGGTAAGATAACTTGCAAGTGATTGGTCTGAAATTTCCATTTGCAGATGGATGTTTTCTACCTAATCAGTATAAACTTGGGAAATAATTGAAAAAAGCCATTAGTCTAGAGATTCCTCTTATTAAATATATATTCCCCATGGTTATATTCCTCTATTCTCTTATTTTTATTTCTGAGGAGTTCAGGGTCATGTAATCTTTAATAGAACTGAAAATTCTCCAACCAGCAATAATCCAGGAAGACATCAAAAACACCCAGACAGAATCAGGCTAATATTTCCTCACCAGGTGTCTAGCCTCTTAATCTAGTGATAATATCACATTCCAAAGGGAAAGGCACTGAGACCCTCCCAATCAGTGCTCTAAGCACTTACTTCTCCACCCAGGATTACCAGCTTGTTGGGCAGCAAACATTCTCACCTGCATCAGAGGTGGGGGCTGATCTCCTATTGCTGAGAACCGCAGCATTTGAGGAGTAAATAAGAACTCAGGCAAAAGTCTTCTTTAGAAACCAAAACCCAGGAGCAAACTTGCTGGTTTCAGGTGCAGGTGCCAAGTTATCTGGGGTTTCATTCATGCTTCTGGAGACTGTGCCCCTTCTTTGAAATTTGGAATTTAAAAAATCGTCTTCTATGAAGGGCATATTTTTAGGAGACTGCATGTTATAGGTATGCTTCAGGTTCAGTAATGAGGAAGGGCAACATATCTTCCTTGTCAGGAGATAAATCTACAGACTCTTCCGATGGGTGATTTGACCCCAAACCCTAAGCAGGGTCAAGGATGTTATCTGACAGAATGCTTGGTGATAAGAAGTACAGAGAGAGAAAGAGAGCTAGAGTAAAGGAAATTTTTTGGATCTGATTTATCGTCCTCTGGCCATGAACTCACTCTAGACAACTGCAGTTTTCCCTCTGTAAAATGGAGTGTGGCTATGAGAAGATCCTTTATGGGAAAGACAAGGCACAGGACCAGAATAAGGAAACATGGGTTCTAATCACAATCAGGCCACTAAACTGCTGTCTACAGCATCCTTATCAATATCGTTGAAGAAGAGAACCCAAGTTAGGGGTTGGCTACTTTGGAATCACTCAGGGTTAAAAAGCAATAACCACAATGTCCTGCCTGACCCTCCCTAGACCAACAGAATCAGAAAATCTGGGGGGGGGGGTGCTTGCATTGGTATTTGTAAAAAGCTCCCAAGATGACTTTATTATAAAGGCAGATTGAGAACTAGAGTAGTGTTTCCCATACTTTAATGTGTGGGCAAGTTACCTGGGAGCTTAATAAAATGCAGATTCTGACTCAGTAGGTCAGGGATGAGACCTTTCTGACAAACTTTCTGGTGATGCAATGCTGCTGGTCCACAGAGCACACTTTGACTAGCAAGAAACTAGATGATTTCCAAGTGCCCTTCCACCACTGTGATTCTGTGAATCCATGTTAACTTTCACTTTTGACAAGAATCTCCAATTTCCCAAGAACGGCTTTTCAGAGAAATGCCTTTTGTAACGCCATGCCCCAAGCTAGGCTCTATGAAATAATTTAATGTTCTTTAGAAGTTAGGAGATACTTCAGAATTTTACGGTGCCTGATGTGACACTGTGGCCATCACTAAATGGTGTAATAGACATGAAAACGACAGGGAATTTGTGGGGGATTCACATAGGGAGGCAACTGCGATGTGGAGAATTGAGTACTGGGGGGGGAATATGCATGGGGACTCTAAATGGGGAGGCTGTGTGCATGAGCATGCCTGGGGCGGGGGTGCAGGCTGGGCTTGGGGAAAGCTTCCTGGAGAAAATTACTTCAATCTGAGATCTAAAGATGAGTAAGATTTGGGAGTTGGGAAGGGTGTCCAGACAGAGGGAGTTGTATAAATACTTCTACGTGTGTGAAAGAGAGGCTGAAGAAGTCAGAGGACTGAAAGTAGCTTCATTTGGCTAGAGCATAAGAAAACATGAGAAATGGGCTGAAGGGCAGGCAGTGGCCAGAGGCAGGACTTGATAAACCATATCAAGGAGTTGAGTCACTGCCCTGAAGTAAGGGAAAAACTTCCAAGTGTTTTAAGCAGAAAAGCAACATGATTCACATTTTCAGAAGTAACATTCTGTGTGCTATGCAGACAACGGGTCATGGAGGCAGGCAGATCCATTAGGAGGTGTTTCTGTATGCTAAATATGTTAAGAGTGAATGAGGCCAGCTCTTCTATCTCCAGGAAATTCTACAGATACTCATTTGTGTGTCCAGTGTTTGGACAAGTACATTCACTGCACTATTTATACACACAGACAGTGTCTATAAACTGGACACCAGTAATGTAGTTTCTAGCATATCCATGCTATGAAATATCCCATGACCATTAAAAAGAATATAGTAGATCCGTATGCAGTAACATGTAAAGATGTCCACGACATATCATAAAGCAAAAAAAAAAGCAAGTCACAAAATAATTTATACAGCATGGACCCCACTATATAAAAATACAAATATATTTTCTGTGAACTGAAAGAATCCATCTCAAACTGATGGCAATGGCTTCCTTTAAGAAAAAGAATGGAAGACTGAGAGCAACTTTCATTCTACATGCTTCTTTTTGTTTAAGATATTTTCAAAGAGAGCATTTGTGTCACTTGTAATAAAAAAAAGAAAAAGGAATGAATTGCTTCTTTGCACGCCTTTTAAAATTCATCAATAGCGTGAGTTTTGCCTTTCTTCTAACAAGTCCTACAATTTTAAATTCAAATTTCTAATAAACAATGAAAACTCAAAAAAAAATGTCTTTTAAGAATTAAAAATTCTAGCAATCTCTCCCTTCTCCCCTCCAGGGCTGTGCCCTAAGGTCACCTTTTCCCTCCAACAATCTCCCTCACTTAACCTTTCCTCTTGTTCTAATTAGGTGGCTACCCTAAACCTGAGGTAACTCCAGACACAGTCTAAATTTTAGTGGTTGAAAATCATTAAAAAGATTAACTAGCAAGCAGAAATCAACAGGGTTCCAAAAAAAGAAGTTTTTCTCTTTACCCTTCTGAGTGCTGAGAATTTTCAGTGCTGCTATAATTTTCTAGAAAGATTCTCTGATGACCTCTGAAAACAATCCAGGACCCCCCACAGCTGCTCTTGGATCCCAGTATAACCAATTCAGCCGTGCACTGAAGGGAAAGTTATAAATTGCTTGGAGGAGGAGGTTACAAAAGGGAGCGACCAGCCTGGCTTTTGTTAGGGTAAATCTGGGCTCCCCAACCTGTTAAGATGCTTTGAAAGTGGTAACAAAATGATCTATAAAGGCGAACCAGTGGGTGTCATTTCTTTAGATAATCAAAAACCTTTTGATTGGGGAATACACAAAAGGCTGAGGAAGGTTAGTAACCCTGGGATAAAAGAAAAATTTCCTTCATCAATTAAAAAACAGTTATGGAAAAATGGGGACTAGAACTCCAATTTCCCAAATGGAGAAAGATTAAAATGTTGGCATCGTTCAACATTTATTATATTTGATGTGCAATTGAATGGAGATCTCCGGTAAGAAATCAGTTGTCTAAAATTGATTTAAAATGTTATAAATAAGAATATGAAATGTAAAGCAAACTTATTTTATAATTAATAAAAGTGACATATTTTATTTCCACTCTAGTACATGCTTTTCCAAGCAGTATCCAAGAAGCATTCACCAGCACTGATACAATGTCACATTCTCACACTGTTCCTCTTTTTCTCACCAATCCTTGCCCTTTTCACTTGAGTTTTATTTTAAATACTGTGGAGCCTTTTTCTGATGCTTAACCTGGGTTGTTTTTGCTGTTTTACCTACTTCAAAACCATTAGGTATTAGTCCTGTCTAAGCAAAGTCAAAACAAAAACAACAGCAATGCTAAACTTATTGATGATAACATTTGGAGCCTACTTATCCCTGGACAAACTAAAAACTCTTTAAAAATACTTGCTGTCTAATAATCATTAAATATGAATGATGTGCTTACACATTATATGTATTAGAAGGAGAAAAACAAAATCTGTGTCATACCAACTTCATCCTACAGTCTCTAGGGAGACCTCCAACTGATGAAGCATCAAGCCACAGAAAGACTATATTTGCGTTGGGAGCTTAAAACAATTTGGCTGGCAAAGGAGAACAGAGCAAGAAGATGCCAATTGTATATAAAAGCAGAGTTGACATAGTGATGACAAAGCAGCATGTCTGTCTCCTCAGCCTGCTCTAAAATACAAAAGCAGTGCAATGGAGCCAGCTTCTTGATGGCCAAGGACTCTACCCTGATGCTTTATGCCCTTCTAGAGTAATCAAGATGGGAAAAACAACTGTCCATCTCCAGGGCTGAATTATGCATAGTCCATAGACAAGGCTGCCCCAAACAGATCAGGCATGATGAAGTACCCATGGAGTAAAGCACATGACGTTAACCAGGACAACAGCAACAAGTGCTGCCTGGCACCTCTTTGCAACACATAAAGAACCTGCAGAGGAGTCCGGTAATCTGAACCTGGTCATGGTTCAGCAGCTGACTTTGCATGCACTGGGTTCCTCCTCTTGAGTCCCACACTGTTTCCCTAATACCAACCCCAACTTAATACCTGTGTCCCTATTTTCACCACTCCACACTAAAATCTGAGAAATATGGGCAATGAAGTGAGGAGGCTTTTTTTAAAATAAAATGGCATTTATTCATTCTTAAAAATTTTTAGTACTTCTTACCTTTTTCTGACCTTTATGAAATGATGATTATAAGGGGCAGTGATAGAAGTAGTAGCAATATTTGTTGTTTTATTGCCAAAATACAATGTGAGTACTCCTGTGTTGTTTCCATTAAAAAAATTATTAGTTTATTAAATCTAAAAGTCTGTGGACTGCTGGTACAGTGGTTAAAAGTTCTGGCTGAAATAAAATCGATTTGGTTCAAGTCTCAGCTCTGCCACTTACTGGCTGTGTGACCCACCCAACCCCCACCCCCAACCCCCTAGGCCTCGGTTTCATTTGTTGAATAGAAATAACAATAGTGCCTACCTAATAAGTTATCATGAAGACTGCGGATCAAGTGAAGAAGGTGCTCAGCACAGGGCATGGTACACATGAATGCTCCAGTGTTAGCTTTTTTTTTTTGATTGATTGATTGATTGATTGTTTGATTGATTTGGCAGAGAGAGAGCACAAGCAGGGGAAGTGACAGGCAGAGGGAGAGGGAGAAGCAGGCTCCCCAATGAGCAGGGAGCCCGTGCAGGGCTCGATCCCAGGACCCTGGGATCATGACCCAAACTGAAGGCAGACGCTTAACCAACTGAGCCACCCAGGCGCCCCCCAGCGTTAGATTTTTTTAAAAAGTGAAAAGAAAGTCACTCATCATCTCTGGCTCTCAGTTTGCTCATCCCTTCAGTGAGGCATTTAACGGCAGAGATGTGTAGATCTCCCTTACTTCGACATCCTACATTCTACCTCAAAGTTCTAGTCCTTCCACTTCTTGCCAGTCCCTCGAATCCATAACTGTTCACAGATCCAAGTTAAATAAATTATGAGCCATCTGTATAATGAACCACCATCCAACCACAGAATGACATCCATATATATTATTAAGTGGGGAAAAACACAGTTACAAACCAGTTATTATCAGCATGATCCAATTTTTGTAAAATGAAATACATACAAATGGTAATTTCTAACCCATCCTCTGAAACCCTCCCCGATAACTGTAGGCCAGCCCTGCCTAAAAGAAATATAACACGAGCTGCAATGTGAGCCATATGTGGAATATGAAATTTTCTAGTAGCCACATTAAAAGAAACAGATAAAATTTATTTTAATAAGATATTTTTAATCCAACATCAAAAAAATTCTCATTTCCACATATAATCATTACAAAAATTATTAATGAGATATTTTACATTATTCCTTCCTAGTAAGTCTTTGAAATCCAGGGTGAATTTTACACTTTCAGTACATCTTAGTGTGGTCTAGCTGCATGTCAGGTGCTCAGTAGCAACGTGTGGCTCATACCGCCCTATCAGATGGTGCAGATGTAGGCAGTTAGTTTCCCTCCTCGCATTGAATTAGAATTATCAGACCAGAAGGAAACTCATCTTACTCATCTAATATGTCCGTTGCCTACAACAGTTCCTGATACCTACTGGGTACTCAAAAAATGTTCGTTTGAATGAATGCTTTGAATTCAAAGTATTCTCTGGGACTTTGCATTTTTAAGCACATATTAATCAGAGAATGAAAGGCACTGCAGCACTCCCAAAGACAGAGCATATGGATGTTGGAAAGCATCTTGCAAAAATCCCACCTCACAAGCAGCCTCCTACTTTGTCTAGGCCAGCCACATGGAAATATAAAATATGCCGATGAACTAACTTAAAAATACTTATATATTATATAGATATATATTTATATATTTACTAAAACTAATACCAAAATGTAGAGACATTAATTAAAAGATGGCAAGGCTGAGAGAAATGGACAATAAGAAAAACTTGATTAAATGCCTGCTATGTTCTGAATACTTTACACACATCATTTATGAGCTTCACTGCAACTCTATAAGGTAAGGTGAAAAAATAATGACACAGAAAAAAATATCAGCTGCAGAATAGTTCAAACAAACTGTTTGGATTTGAAGTCTATCTCTGCCCGATTTCTAGCTCTGTGAGCTAAGGTAAGGCTCTTAATCTCTCTGAGCTTCAGTTTTCTCATCTGTAAAATGGGTATTAAAATAACTACCCTGCTTGATTATTGTGAGGATTGGACTGACACATGAGCTCTCAATAAATGACACCTAGTATTATTATAGTGAGACTCAATTAAGATGGGAGCAAGCACTGTCATCATCCCTGGTTTACAGATGGGGAGACTGAGGCTCAGGAGAATTCATTAGCCTCAGTGTCCTGTAGCTAATAATAGATGAGCCAGGATTCCAACCCTGGTCTGTCTGACTTAGTGGGACCATGCCCCTTGCACCACACCATCTGGGGAAAGACCTCATGGTAGAGACTGCAATATTTGGATGCAGGGCAGGCATTCTGCAAGGGTGGCCATGTGGCAAAGGATACAGATGAACACAATTTGAGGACAAAGGCATCTCATTTAACCTGGATCACATCAGAATAGGGAACTGGAGGAGCTGAAGTCGAGTCAACGTGGGCAGTTTGGTTTACGGAAAGTCTTGACCCAGTTGGAAGAGTTGAGACTTGATTACCGCCTAAATCCCGTTATAAATCTGTGAAACAGTTCATCGATCTCTGTGCAATTATGAAGCTCTTTTTTTAAAAAAAAAAAAAAACTTAATACTTTAGGCGGATAGGAACATTCCTTTATTCAAGTAAAGGCTGAACATATGCTTTTCTACATTTTTCAAATCCTACCCTAAATTTGTCTTAATCCTTTGGGTCTACAGGAGGAGTGGTGCTCACGTTCCCATATATTCACTGGGTTGTGAAAGAAAAACCAACCAAACTCTTATCTGTGGTTAGAGCATTGCAACAACTTTACTCAAGTTAGAGCCCCTAGCCGGCCCATTAAACCAACACACCTGCTCACCATTAGTTACCCTCTCTCATTTGGCTGTTTGCCCGAACCACCTCATCAATGAGCTATGAGCCATCACACCTGGCATGCTCCTATTTGAACTGAGTCATGTGAAGAATGTTATCAAAAACATTTTAAAAAACATGAACAAAATGTATGTATGTGTGTTAGAGTCTATGTATAAACATGCATGTACATACATATATGATTAATGTATGTGTTTAAGAAGCATATGTCACTGGGGAGTCTCTCCAATAGAGAATAGAAACCAAAGATTATTTATTTAAAAATTCCCCTCATTATTTTGTTTTTCGAAAGACTGCACTCTCTTTAAAAAATGTGTATTCTTTTTCTCAGATTATTTACTTTGGTATATATTATTTACTCTACACACAAAATGAAACAGAAAACCTACTAGCAAAAGTGACCAGTAAAAGGAAAGAAGATAAAGTGTTAGAAATATTGTCATAGACGATTATTTCCCATACTTTTCTAAAACAGAAAATATATATATATACTTACCAGTTCGAAAGAAATGGTGCAGAAGATTAAAATTGGTATCTCGAAAATCTTTTAAAAGTTTTCAGTCTTCTCAACAAGAAAACAAACCAGAAATTACTGATAAACTGAATCATCGATTGAAAACTGCAAAGTGTTATAATTACTCAAGACATGTTCTCCTTCCCTGGCCTGTTAGAGTCCCGGTGGCTTTATTATATGACACTTTTCAGCACTTTTAGCTGGTTTGTGGCACAACCTCCCCAAAGAAATAGGAAGAGTAATTTTCAAAAGGAACTTTTATTTTTAATATGGATTGATTTTTTTAAAGGCAGCTCCAAGCAGCCCAGTATATCAAACAGGAACCATCATGCCAATCCCAACACATCAAGGAGCAGTTTTAGCACGTGAGGTTTGTTGTTTCTAGCAGGTATCCATGCTGCAGAGAGGTCACCACTCAGCGAGGTGCTTTCTTTCTGGTGTATAAGAAAAGAAATCACCAGGAATAGGGGGGGAAATGGGCTTGGGAAACAGGAGGGGACCTTGTCAATCTCCAAGATGCTAGAAAATGATTGTGGAAGTCTTTTGTTAGGGAATCCTATAATGGTATTGCTGCTCATCTCTTGTGGACATGAACAGCAACTAGCCTAAGATGGCGAGGACGCTAGAGGATTAGACGCACCGTGGAAAGGCCCTGGAAGAAACATTACCGGTGTTTGGAATCATAAAGACCAAAATTGTATCATTATTTACCTTCAACAGCAATGTCCTTATAAACAGGATTTCTGGGGTGGGGGGAAACCCTAAAGGCATATAAAAAATGTTTACTATGAGTGTATGTGTATAAATCATTTTACAAATGGGGAAAGGAAAAGGCCCCACAGAAGTATTCTTATATATTCGTATGGGTCATACACCATTTTTTTTTTTATGTTAAGAATTTATACGACTTCCAAGAGGAGGACATTAAGCTTGTTCCCAACCCTTTTTATTTTAAACATACTGAGAAGGTTGGCGTGGTGCTGGAAATGATTTTGATGCATATAGCAAAGCCATAAAAAGAACAACAGGAAGATATGGATAAATTTGTGAGGTTTCAAGATAGCTAGTAGGGTTATAAGATCACATGGCAGGGTCCCTGGCATTTTTCCACTAGGCAGCAGAAGAGAATATTCCTGAATCTTGGATTTTAGGAAACTACATTGTAAAGAGCTGAAGTTTTCAAACACACAAGTCAGTCTCAGCGCATACTTTTGTCAACCCAATTTATTGAAAAGGAGAATCTTTTATTAATATTTACATAGGTGTTAGAATCCAAGTTTTACCGTTTAATAAAGGCAAGTGTATTTTGGAGTGAGATCAAACAATACCTCATTAACTAATTATATCCTGTTTCCCCTCTGTATTTTTTCTAAATTGGTTGCTAAGGGCAATTAAAATTCATGACTTACCAGTAAGTTCATAGTTGTTCTTTCAAATAATAATAGTAAAGACAAAAGCAGTAATGGTTCCAGTAACAATCATGAGCATTTGTTTAATACCGTAGACAGTCACCTATGATGTGCCAGGCACGGTACTTAAGCCAATGACAGACAAGGGGGGATGTTAACCAGTCCCTGCCCGCACAGATTCCAGACAACTGGGGGAGATTAACAAGGACAGAAATGATTACAATACAATTAAGTAGTCACAGAGTTCACTGTAAAGGCCCCAGTGATCTGGAATTTGGTACATGCAGGAAATGCTCATTAAGTACTTACTGAATGAATGGAGTGGCTTTCTGCCTGCCCATCCTGTAACCTGCATGCTATTCTGGCATTCTCTTCCTCTCTTGGTTGGACTCAACTTATAGCCCATTTGACCCGTGGCCCTGGACAGACTCTTGGCCAGTCTCCCAGACCTAACCCATTCCAACCGCCAATACCCTGTTGTATCAAAGTATCCGGAATTATTTCTCCTGAGGAGAACCAAACCAAAGCTGTCCCTAGTAGCAATTTAGTATTTCAGAAAGTGCATCAACTCTTTTCCAAATATTGGGAAGCAGTGCAATCTTATTATTAGACAACTAGAAGCGCCCTAGGCTTGGATAAGGAGACCAACCTATCGTGTGACTATAGGCAAGCTGTTTCACAAAAATCCACCTGAAATTTATGTTCCTACTGCACTTATCTGGGTTACAAGGCTCTTTCTCCACATGCATTTATTTGCATTTAGGATAAGAAACCCGTGAGGTAGAATCCTGATCCAAAAAGCCATATAGTCTCATGGTCCAAACGGCTAGGCTTCCTACAGGTATCATGCACAAAGAAATACAGATTTTTACCCCCATGAAAACAATTTTTATTAAAATAGGTAAATGAAAACATTAAAAATGTAAGAACTCAATTTCTAGAAAAAATAGACAACATAAGGTAAAACTTGGAGAAATAGCAAATCCATAGATTTTCAGAGCTGGAGAATATGTTTTTTTCCAATTCAAGCTCAGAAATGTTGGCCCAGAAAGGCTTAGTGACTTCACCAAGGCTACCCTGCCTGGGAAAAGCTGGGAGCAGCCACCTGAAGGACACTCTGTTTTTGAATCTCTTCCATGGAGTACATTCCAGACTCTACTCCTGTTAGTGCCTCCACAGTCCACGGCAGCTCCTCTCTACACTCAAGTAGAATAGTAGGGTGCTGCCTTAAATTCCCCTCAAAGATCTTCACTCCAAGTCAGCACTCAACCGTGAGACTGCGGACATCCCAAGCCCTCGCAAGCACAGAAACCCTAGGTTTTAACTCACTCACGGGGCAGCTCTAAACATCCTGCTTATGACTCCTTCAGAACCACCCCCATTCCTACAGATGCTCCCTGCTCTTAGTCCTTGTTTCTGTTCTTAAATAGTGTCAAAGTCAGTAGAGAAAATAAAACGACTTATATAATATGATTTGTTCATCCAACTATAATGGTCTCAAGCAAATAGGAGAGGTTTTCTTTCTTTTCCACTTCAATTAATTCACCCTAATTTCTCCATATTCTTGCCTTTTGATGCTTTCAAATATAAACATAAGGCGATGTTTACTCATTAAGCATCTAGTCTTAAGGAGAAATTTATTGAGCACCTACTATGCGCCAAGCAGGAATGCTGGGTAAACAGTAAAAATGCACCATGCTTGCCCTCATGGCACTGACAGTCTGAAGGGACTGAACAAATCACACCAATAAATATGTATGTCTGCACTGGGCAAAGTGATAAAGGAAAACAATAGGGGGCAGTGAGAACAAATACTGCAGAGATCCGATTCAGATTGAAGTGGGAGAAAAATTATAGCTTCCTTCCTGTGATTTTCTAATTTGTCTTCTGACAAAAACTATAGTTTAAAACTATAGGGATGAGATTTGTTTTCTCAAAACAAAGCTTTCCACAAAAGGAACATAAAGTCCTTTTTTCCCTATTGCCTCTACTTCCTCCTCCATAAAATAGGGATCATAGTGATCCTTGCCCTGCTGACCTCATACAGGCACTTTGTGAATAAAATAGGACTGTAAATGAGAGGTTGCCTCCAACGTTCCACATATGATTTAGAAAACACTAATAGAGTTTATATTTAAACATGTTTGCCAGAAAAGGTAAGAATAACAGCAATATATTTGGAAACATCTTGAGCTGAAACTTAAACTTCATTTCTCAAAAAGATAAAATATAAAATTAAATTAAATTTAAAAAAATAAACATTCTTTCTCACCACAGGTTTTGCTGGCAGTAAAAGATGCCCACTTTCTAAAAATACAACAAAACTCAGGATTTCCGAGTGGGCTAGGAAATATGCCCCCATCAGCTTCTGTGCCAGGATAATAGAATCTGCCTTTAATTTTGCTTAACAGTAATAAAAGCTTATCATGCAGCCAAATCCCTACAGCAATGTTCTCAAAGGTTCTGCGTGTGGAAGCCTGCTGCCTTTCAGCTTCCCCGTTAAACACCTGTTCTGGGCTTGGGCCATGCTTCTGGTTTCTCACTCAGGTGGAGAGTCTTGCTTAAGGGGACAGGCAGGTATTTTTGCTGTCACCAAAGACAGCTAATTTGGGAAGCCTAATCTTGCAAAGGGGCCAAATTTCAGTTCTCAGAGTGTTGGGTTTAGGGTAGAAGGGACTCCGCCCAGAAATGCAACCTGAATACTTCCCCCTTTGCCCCTCTCTTGTCTTTGCTGAGAATCCCCTCAATAACTGACACGTTTTATAGATTTCAGGCAACCAGGCTGCAGAGTGCAGCTCCCATTCTTCCCTGTCACCTGGCTAATTTAATACTTGCCTCCTCCGATGGATATAGCAACTCCCAACAAGCAGTTGCCTTGTGGTTTATTTCAGTTAATTCAAACACGATTAGAAGTTGAGAAATTAGTTATGGGGATTGAAGGAAGGAATCTTACAGGTGTGAACTCATAGCCATTTCTGACCCAAATATTTCCAAAGGAATCATGGGCTGAGGAAGGACCATCTCCTAACTGCCAAGGCCCCCACATCTCTTAGTGGGAAAAAGATGTATTTTATAGGCCATAATTCTGCAGTTTCTCTCTCTCTCTTTTTTTATCATTATGTTCAATTAGCCAAGATACAGTACATCATTAGTTTTTGATGTAGTGTTCAATGATTCATCAGTTGTATATAACACCCAGTGCTCATCACATCACGTGCCCTCCTTAATGCCCATCATCCGGCTACTCCATCCCTCCAACCCCCTCCCTTCTATAACCTTCAGTTTGGTTCTCGGAGTCAAGGGTTTCTCTTGACCTAAGGATGAATCTTTGCTTGTCCTCCTTTCAAAAGCATGACCCTAGAAGAAAAAACAAATTGTATTCAATTGTTGTTCAGACAATAAAAAGCTGGTGATGCCAGTCAGTGATTTTGGTTCAACATGGTGACTTAAAATGCCCAGGGTGCTGGTGCTTCCTGATCATCTTATCACTGGTCAAAACCAGAAGTGGCTCCTCTCTGTCCCAGAAGCATTTTGATTGTAGAGCAGGGAATTTTGCACCTAGAACATTAGCTTGGAGGATTTTATCACTGAAGATGTACACAATGAGCAAGTAATTTCTGCATACCTGATCATAATCACTAGTCCACAAATGGCAAAATGAAGGGTCAAGGGATTACTCGTGATTCTTACAGAAATTCTGCTGGAGGATGATCTCTGAGAATTATTACAGTTGACAGCATCCTTGGACTCCTGGCTGTTCATTTATTCAACCAGTATTTATTGAGCATATACTGTGTTCCAGGAACTCTGGATCAGCAGCGAAGAAAACAGAGATCCCTGCCTTCAAAACACCTACATTCTAGTGGTTGTCAGGAATAATGTCCATATATTTTTGGTTAAGTTTGTCTCCACTAAAGAGTCACTATTTGTTTTAGTTCTACTCTCCTGGAAGAAGAAATCAATATACCCGAAACAAAAAGAAATTTTTACGTGGGCATGTTTATAGGAATTGGAATAAAGTTGGGAGTGACAAGGGCCTCCTAAGATTAATTAGGAAAAGTCATTGGGTTTAGTGAGCCATAAGCTTGTTTTAAAGAAGAGGTGATATTAAAACGTGAGGGAAAAGAGAAAAAAATATCCTGAGTGGGAAACACAAGAGGAAGGGCACACAGATTGGAAAAAGTGATTTTTCAAGAGACAAAGACAAGACCAGAATTCAAAAACAATCCATGGAGTTTTCTTTATTTACTCCACCCCTTTTCTTAACAGAAGAATTAATAAAAACAACATAATATAATATATTGGTATATTATAAGATGACACATTTAGGTGACTTTTTTATAATGGCACAAAAGATTTTATATAATACATATATAAGATTTTTATGTGTGTGTGTGTGTATAAAATGATGTATCATAGGATGACTTTTCAAAAAAGTAATGTGCTTTCCAAAAGACCAGCCATGGATGAAACCATAGGTTAAGGTCTAAACTCAACAAGTGAACAGGATTTGTGAAACTAAAGATACTTTTTTGTTTTTATTAAGTTTTTTATTTTAATTCCAGTATAGTTAACATACAGTGTGACATTATTTTCAGGTGTACAATAGTGATTCAAAAATTCTATATATTACTTAGTGCTTATCATGCTAAATGTATAATCCCCTTTACCTATTTCACGCATTTCCCACCCATCCCCCCCTCTGGTAACCATGAGTTTGTTCTCCATAATTAATAGTCTCTTTCTTGGTTTGTCTTTCTGTCTTTTTTTTTTCCTTTGCTCACTTATTTTGTTTCTTAAATGATATGGCATTTATCTTTTCCTGACTTATTTTACTTAGCATTATACTCTCTAGATCCATCCATGTTGTTGCAAATGGCAAAATTTCATTCCTTTTATGGTTAAATAATATTACAATATTCTATTCCACTTCTTCTTTGTCCATTCATCTATTGATGGACACTTGGGCTGCTTCCATATCTTGGCTGTTATAAATAATGCTGCAATAAACATAGGGATGCATGTATCCCTTGATTTAGTGTTTTTGTATTTTTGGGGTAAACACCCGGTAGTGTGACTACCGGATTGTAGGGTAGTTCTATTTTTAACTTTTTTTTTTATATTCAATTAGCCAACATAGTTTTTGATGTAGTGTTCCAACGATTCATTAGTTCATTAGTTGCATATAACACTCAGTTCTCATCACAACACATGCCCTGCTTAATACCCATCACCTGGTTATCCCATCCCCCTACCCACCTCCCTTCTGTAACCCTCAGTTTTGTTCCCGGGGTCCAGAGTCTCTCATGGTTTGTCTCCCTCTCTGATTTCTTCCCATTCAGTTTTCCCTCCCTTCCCCTGTGATCCTCTGCACTATTCCTTATGTTCCACCTATGAGTGAAACCATATGGTAATTGTCTTTCTCTGCTTGACTTATTTCACTTAGCATAATCCCCTC
The DNA here is from genome assembly GCF_004348235.1 of Phoca vitulina. Lineage (NCBI taxonomy): Eukaryota > Metazoa > Chordata > Mammalia > Carnivora > Phocidae > Phoca > Phoca vitulina. Next base: position 60,581,870 of record NW_022589711.1, on the reverse strand, counting down.
CAGCTCCATCCACGTTGATGCAAATGGTGGGTATTCATCCTTTCTGATGGCTGAGTAATATTCCATTGTATATATGAACCACATCTTCTTTATCCATTCATCTGTTGAAGGCATCTCGGCTCCTTCCACAGTTTGGCTATTGTGGATATTGCTGCTATGAACATTGGGGTGCATGTGCCCCTTCTTTTCACTACATCTGTATCTTTAAGGTAAATACCTAGTACTGCAATTGCTGGGTCGTAGGGTTGCTCTATTTTTAACATCTTGAGGAAACTCCATACTGTTTGCCAGAGTGGCTGTACCAGTTTGCATTCCCATCAACAGGGTCACAAGGGTTCCTTTTTCTCCACATCCTTGCCAACACTTGTTTCTTCTGTTGTTGATTTTAGTCATTCTGACAGGTGTGAGATGATATCTAATTATAGTTTTGATTTGTATTTCCCTGATGATGAGTGATGTTGAGCATCTTTTCATGTGTCTGTTGGCCATCTGGATGTCTTCTTTGGAGAAATGTCTATTCATCTACATGTCTTCTGCCATTTCTTAATTGGATTCATCATTAAGTTGTATCAGTTTTTTATATATTTTGGATACTAACCCTTTATCAGGTATGTCATTTGCAAATATCTTGTTCCATTAAACTTTTAGTTTTGTTGATTATTTCCCATGGTATGCAGAAGCTTCTTATTTTGATAGAGTCCCAATAGTTTATTTTTGCTTTTATTTCCCTAAAGAATCTTTTTAAAAAGAGTTAGCTAATCTTTGTTGTCTTCTCTGGCAATTAGAACTTATCTTTTGAGTATTTATCTCAGTTATTCATTAAGCTGAAGAAAGGTTTAATGTGCAATATGAATGTTCGAGGTGTGAAATAGAGTTGTACTAATGTCAATACAAATGGGTTTTGATAAAATATATTTGAGAGTCATGTCACCAATAACTAGGGGGACACTTTAAAAAGGTGATATGTAGAAAGTACCTCTAGAACCCATTGTGATTTGTTTCAGTTGGCCCATTGGCTGTAGTGATGATGACCAAATAACAGGTGTTTGAAAAAGTATCAGTGATTCCCCCTGTTTCCAATATGCAAACCCATTTTAATATGAAAAAAGGGATCCCCCCCACCAACAGTAGTCATTCTCTTATTATTCACTATGCAGGCAATACATGTGTTTGTGCATGTTCCAGGGTCTCCACGATTCTGAAGTAGAGATGTGGAACCTCACTTTTCTGATGGTGGCAATTCTACCTTTCTGGTTATCACATTAGCACAATGGTATATCTGGCTTAAACTCTTCTGCATTTATTCTGCTCACTGGTAACACTTGAGGTACTCAAAGGAATGGTTCAATGACTTATAAATTTGATTTTCTTATCCCCAATTATATAAACATTTGTTGAGTAAAACACAATAAAATTTATCCTGACCCAAGTTTTAGCTTTAAAAATAATGTTACAGGAACCCAGATTGATGGTTTATTCAATCTAAAAATATATGTGAAGGACAATTTGTGTCTCCTGTGCATATGTATTTCCAATCAGTTTTGCAAGGTTATCTTGATTGTAGAAAGATTGAAATCTTTATAGATTCTTCAGAAAGACTCCAATGCCATCCAACCTGACTTTCAGCTGGTATTTCCAATTACTTCCTAGAAGGCCAAGCAACCCATGGAATGTCTATTAATGATTAAAAGAATATAAGTGTTTAATTCTGTAGCTCTGCCTCTCTGTTTAATACATTCCATTGTGTTCATTCTCTTCACTGTGGAAGGCAGTGCCTAAAGCAGAGGAAAGCAAAGACTGGTCTGACTCTCAAAGCTCACTCCCCTATTTATAAGTGTGTAATCTCTCTCTTTCTGTCTCTCCCTCTCCATATCAACTTTTCAAATGGCATCATAGTGAATTGAATTTGAAGCTCTTTCAATCCCTGCTGCACACACTCTCAGTGTACATTTCCTCCTGGCTGGTGGGAAGGAGGTTGAGATTTCTACCTCTATCCACATCATTCCTGGCTCTGTGCCTGAGAGACAGAAGAAAGCTCATCAAGGTAAAAGGAAAGATTTATCTGCCTAAATCCTCCTTTGCCAACACCTCCCTCAAAAATTTGAAAGTGGAAAGTCTAGTAGAAAAAATTAGAAGAAATAAAAAATACAAGTAATGACCTGTTTTATCAACATTTAATTCTCAATGCTAGATAAACTACATTGTACTGAATTCCCCAATTATTTTCATGTTTGTATCTTTGCGATTGTTGCAAGTAAGCAACTCTGTCCATACCACTGAGCACTGCCAGCCTCAGGCTTTGGGATTATGTGGACCCAAGGGGGACACAGGAAGAGGTGGGCTAGGCCATTTCCAATGGGAAACCTTTGTTGTGTCCTCATACTTACATTCTGTGACCTCACTACCCCGGCTGATTCCAAAACTGCATCAGCTGCCAGATTTGTCACTCACAGAAGAGAAAAGCAGTGTGTGAGCCAAATAAAGGAGCTGTTCAAAACTTCTTCAAAATCCAAGTGAAGAAAAATTATAGAACACCATTTCCTTAAGAGGGGATAATGAGCTGCAGCCCTGTGTCATAGACTTGGTTTAGCTGAGTGGAAGCCACCTATACTCATGCGAAAGCTGTGAAGTTAAAACAATGCCCAGCCAAGTGCTCATTTGTATGTTAAGTTCAACTGTGAACATTTTTAAATAATACTGTTTTTCCCAAACCCTTTTATGTTGGTGAAGAAAATTCACTGTGACTGTGTAAGGATCTATGGTGCTGTACACACATCTTTATAGAAAGATCTGGAAATTACACTTAATTGCTCTCCTCTTCCTCCCCATATAGTTAATTAATCCTTAATTTCTTGTGAGGCACATCCCTGACTTTTTCCTCTTGCCCCAAGACATCCTTAAAAGAAGTGGCTACACCTCAGAAAAGGCTGTTTGGCAAAGCATGGACCCAGGGACCAGTATTTCACTTTTCTTTCTTTCTTTTCAAGTTCCTTAGGAATAGGACTATTCTTTGGGCCGCTGGAATTTTCACACCACTCCTGAGTGCCAAGGGACCTCTGTGATCTGGAGTCCTCCTCCTCTCCCTCCTCCTGAGACAGAACATCAGTCAAGCTGGGGGCAGTTATTCTGACTGCCACAGGGTTTGTCCCACTAACAGACTAAGGAGAGAGATGCTGTGGACCCATACAGTGTCTACAAAATCTAGAGACCCACAGCCCATGGAGGCAAGAATGGGAGCCAGAAAAAGAATATATCATCTTGCCCACTTTAGAACCCTAAACAACCCAGGATTGTGCATTGCCATTTTCAGCCCATATTTTCAGGCTGATGAGTTTTAGTTTTGCCTTAACCAGGACTTTGTACTACTAAAAAAAAAGGGGGGGGGATAAAAAATACCAAAGACACAACAGGTTCTTGGAAAACAATAGTCTTATGGTCAAGTGTAAATTAAATAATAGAACATGTGGGTTGAATTTCCCTTAAAATACACAAGGGTTTTACCATTAAGTGGAAAATTCTCCTGCAAAATACATTTTGAATTTGGGTTTTTTGCCATGGTCCAAATATTTGAAACAGACCAAAGATTTCAAAATAGTTTAAAACTTTCAAGAAACTAAAAACTGGACTTGGTTCTAGCATCCTGGCATTAATAATTCTGCTACCACTCTACCCTATGGCGCTAAAGTGACATTCAAAATAGCCTTGCTATAATTAATTATGTAATTAAGTTAATTCATTTCATTTAACAAACTTTTACTGATTACCTACTCTGGGCCAGATACCATGCTAAGTTTTCTCTTTCCAGATCTATGAGATGACATTGCGTTCTAACAGGACTTTGGTATTGGAATTAGCTCTGAAAAGGATGAGTCCAGAAGATGTGCATTAAATACTGGATTAAATTCCACAGGGATGAAGCTGTGATATTTTGAGAAACTTTCAGCATATTTAGTAAAACTCTACCAGCTCCATTAAAAAGCACTAGGTTAGAGGTAAGGAAGTAACTAACATGTATTTTCTTGCTTCTTAACTATAGTTACTCATGTGAGCTATGACAGACAGGTACACAGATAACTTTCTGTGGTAAACACAAAGATGCACCTCTCAGAATCCCCTTCGGGAAAGTGGTCAGTATCCAGCTGTGATCAGTGTGGGGAGGTGACAGCTTCCAGCAGTAGGTGCCTCTGGGACCAGCCTCAGTGTTGGAGTTAAAGTCACTTTTCAGTCCAGGGTCCCTTGGCCAGCAACGGAGAAAGGCAGTGATACAAGGCCTGGACCAGTGGGACACAGACCAATATAGGACTCCTCTAACGGACAACGTGTTCCAGAGGTCCCGTGTGGGGTTGGCAGAGACTATATCAGGCCGACAGCATGGTCTGATGGGTCCCCTTGCCCTTTCTTTTCCCAGGTGTTACTCAGGGTCAGCACCCTGGAGACCCCAGCCTACAGCACATCCTGACAACAAAGGTACTTATAGTTAAGGCGAAAATTCTAATGAGACCATTTTCATTCAAGAAACCGTCATTCCCTACATTCTAAGTAGTACTTTTCTATGTTGGAAAATGAACAATAGATATCTAGACATCCGTTACCTCTTTGATGGGTTTCTTTTTCATTTCTCTGACATGGAAATTTCAGGACAGGCATTCCAAAAATTTAACACTAAAATAAGCTGACAACAATGACCACGTGGGCAACTTAATAGGGCATTAGAATCAGATAAACATCTGTATTATTTTCCATGTTTTATGGTTTAAAAGAGAAAGAGAGAAAGAGAAGGAAAAGGGGGGGGACACCTGGTGGCCAGGGATACAGGTAACTTATATTTTTCTTCTTAATTTAACAGCTGACTATAGCATTCAAGCCAATTATTTTCCTTTTCTTGTCATAATTTCTTGAAAATGCAAAAATCTGTGCCCTAATTATAAAATGTAGCAAGAGAGTTAAATCTTTTAGCCTCCCTGGGACAGGTATTTTATACATATATGATCTTTTATCTAAATATTAAACGCAAGATTAGGCCTTTTAAAAGTGCCCTTTAATGCCATCTTGAAGTTATGAGACATATACTGATCACATTTATACAATTTTGTACTTTTTCTTTGAATTCTTCAGGTATAGTAGAATCTTTCAAGAGACCATTTGGTTGATAGCTTTACCCCCAATGCTTGCTTATCCATGTGCAAATGACAAAGACAGTAAGCAACCACTGACATCTCTTTCTTATTTGCTATTTACTTTTCCTTACATCAGTAATTCTCAACCTTTGCAGATTAGAAATAACCTTCAGGAAGAGGAGGCATCTTAAGAAAATATAGGTGCCTGACAAAACAGTTGAATAGACATTTCTCCAGAAGAGATATACAAATGGCCAACAAACACATGAAAAGATGCTCATTAGTCATTAGAGAAATGTAAACCAAAACCACAGTGAAGTGTCACTGTACAATTTCATACCATTAGGATGTCAAAATAAAATAAAATGAAACAAGCATTGGCAAAGATGTAGAGAAATTGGAGCCCTTGTACATTGTTGGTGAAATGCAAGATGGTTCAGTTCTATGGATAATAGTTGGCAGTTTTCTCAAAGAGTTAAACATTAGAATTTTCATATGATCCAGCAATTCCACTCTTAGGAATATATGCAAAAGGATTAAAAGCAGGTATTCAGGGGTGCCTGGGTGGCTCAGTCAGTTAAGCGTCTGCCTTTAGCTCAGGTCATTATCCCAGGGTCCTGGTATCCAGCACCGCATTTGGCTCCCTGCTCAGCGGGGAGTCTACTTCTCCCTCTCCCTTTGCCTGCCACTCCCCCTGCTTGTGCTCTCTCTCTGTGTCAAATAAATAAATAAAATGTTTTTAAAAATAAATAAAAACAGGTATTCAGACAAATACATGCACATACGTGTTCATAGAAACACTATTCACAATAGCCAAAAGGTAGAAACATTTTATTTTATTTTATTTTATTTATTTTTTTAAGGTAGAAACATTTTAAATGTATCCTTTAATGGATGAATGGATAAAAAAATTGTGATGTATCCAGGGGAGAAAGCCATCAACAAAATGAAAAGGCAACCTAGTGAATGGGAGAAGATATTTGCAAATGGTATATCTGAAAAGGGGTTAATATCCAAAGTATATAAAGAATTTGTACAACTCTACCCCAAAAAAACAAATAATCTGATTAAAAAATGGGCAGAGGACCTAAATAGACAGTTTTCCAAAGAAGACATCCAGATGGCCAACAGACACATGAAAAGATACTCAACATCACTAATCATCAGGGAAATGCAAATCAAAACCACAATAAAGTATCACCTCACACGAGTCAGAATGATGAGTATCAAAAAGACAAGAAATAATAAGTGTTAGTTGAGGATGTGAAGAAAAGGGAACACTCATGCACTGCCTGGGGAATGTAAATTGGTGCAGCCACTATTGAAAATAGTATGGAAGTTCCTCAAAAAATTAAAAATAGAGGGGTGCCTGGGTGGCTCAGTCAGTTAAGCATCCAACTCTTGATTTCAGCTCAGGCCATTATCTCAGTGTGGTGAGATACAGCCCCACGTCAGGCTCTGCACTCAGCTCAGAGTCTGCTTGAGACTCTCTCCCTTTCCCTCTGCCCCTCCCCCACTCTCACAAGCATGCCCTCTCTTTCCCTCTCTCTCTCAGAAAAAAAAAAAAAAAAGCTAAACTAAAAACAGAGATACTATATGATCCAGTAATTCCACTGCTAGGTATTTAGCCAAAGAAAACAAAAATACTAATTCAAAAAGATATATGCACCCTTATGTTTATTGCAGCATTATTTACAATAGCCACAATATGGAAGCAACCTAAGTATCCATCAATAGATGAATGGATAAAGATGTGATACACACACACACACACACACACACACACACACACACACACACCAGAGGAGAATATTACACAGCCATAAAAAAAGAATGAAATTTTGCCATTTGCAGCAACATGGATGGACCTAGAGGGAATTATGCCAAGTAAAATAAATCAGAGAAAGACAAATACCATATGATTTCATTTATATCTGGAATCTAAAAAACAAATGTACAAACAAACAAAACAGAAACAGACTCATAAATACAGAGAACAAACAGGTGGTTGCCAGGAGGGAAGGGAGCATGGGAGGATGGGAGAAATAAGTGAAGGGAATTAAAAGACACAAACTTCCAGTTATAAAATAAATAAGTCATGAGGATAAAAAATACAGCATAAGGAATATTGTCAATAATATGGTAATAACTTTGTAAGGTGACAGATGGTAACCACCCTTACCTGGTAAGCACTACATAATGTATAGAATTGTCTCATCACTATGTTGTACACCTGAAACTAGTATAACATTTTGTATCAACAACACTTCAATTTTTAAAAAGTATGGTATGGGTGCCTGAGTGGCTCAGTCAGTTAAGCGTCCTGGGATCAAGTCCCGTATCAGGTTCTTTGCTTTGCGGGGAGCCTGCTTCTCCCTCTGCCTCTGCCTCTCTTTCTCTCTCTCTCTCATGAATAAATAAATAAAATCTTTAAAAAATAAAAAAGTATAGTGTATCCATAATAGAATATTATTTAGTCATAAAAAGGAATGAAGTACAGATACATGATACAGTATAGATAAACCTCAAAAATATTATGCTAAGCAAAAGAAGCCAAACTCAAAAGGCCACATATTGTATGATTCCACGTATACAAAATATCCAGAACAGGTAAATCTATAGAGACAGAACATATATTGATGGTGGCCAGGGACTGGGGAGAGAACAATGGAAAGCACCTACTTAAAGAGTACAGGGTTTTCTTTTGGGGTGATGAAAATGTATGGGAAGCAGACAGGGGTGGTGCTTGCACAACATTATGAATATTCAGTGGAACTAAATTCCACTGAATCGTGCACTTCAAAATGGTTAATTTTATGTTATATGAATTTCATATGTGTATATGCCTACTTTTAAGTTATATATATATGTCTAATTTTGCTATATGTATATGTATATGTATATATATGCATACTCCCTTCCCTAGACTGAATGAATTAAAATCTCTTAGAGCCCACTATGTAGTAGCTTTCAAAGTTCCCCCAGTGATTTTATTGTGCAGCAAGGGTTGAACTTGGGCGTGAAGTTGTAACTTAAGATGATTAGCTAGGTTTTAAAATCTTAGTAATTTTGGATTTTGAAAGTTACTCCTTTTCGGTCATTTTCAAAAAATTAACAGAGTATCTACAATGTGCATTGCACTATCTGGTACTTTGGACAGACATTTAAAAAGAAAGAAAGAAGCAGAGGAAGCTCTTTTTATTGAGAGCCATTGAGATCCCTTATCAAGCACAAGAGCTTGATCGAACATTATCTCAATGACTCCCACAGTAGCTCTGGGAGATAGACATTAGACTCTCTGTACCCCTCAGAAATGGAGGCTCAAAAAAGTGACATAATTGGACTAGGATCGAGCATCTGTTGAGGGTCAAAGCAGAGATGATATTCAGCTCTTAAATGTGTAACTGGCATCCTGAGGTTCCTGACATGGGGGATGTACTGACCTCATCTGGGGGTGATAAGGGAAGCTTTGGAGCCAAGCAGACCTGGATTCACACCCCCAGCTCTGCCACTTGATCAGCCATATGACAGGAGCTAGGCTAAATAACACAGGTTTCCTCATCTATAAGGAGAGAGTAATTCCTGCTTCCTATAGTTATTGCACGGATTACATGGTATAATGTCTGCAAAGAACTTTGGCATGGTGCACACCCCTTAAAAGCACTCAATAAATGGTACCTCTTATTAACTTTTTTTAAGTTTTCATTTTAATTCCAGTTAGCTAACACACAGTATATTATATTAGTTTCAGGTGTACAATATAGTGATACCCTTCCAGACATCATCCTGTGCTTTTTTAAAAAAATAATACAGCTCCTAGTACTATCCAGGGAAGGATGAACTCTGACCCATTAGCCATCTCTTTTCATATGGGGCAGTAAATGTCCCCAGGACTAGACTCCTGACCATCCCGTTTATTCTCCTCCAGGCAGCCTAGTGCTATTGTTCTCTATTATTGTTCTCTCCAAGTGCTAATTTTCAAAAGACCTAAAAAAATTTAAATAGCAGAATTTACTAGCACAAGTTGATCATAAATTCAACAGACATAAGAACTAAAGAAGTGGGTCTATTTTAGGGATAAACAAGCTAATTCTGGTCTAATTTTGTTCATTCTTACAAGCACACTTTCTTTGGTGATATGAACAGATGAATTTTACTGTAGGACTCAAATATTTTTCTCGTTAAAGGTGTTTTGTTTTGTTTCTTCCCCCTGCGATGTGCTAAAGGACACACTCCAAGAAGAGCGTGATTACAGATCGAACGTCTCTGGTATGGCCTGACAGAAGTCTACCCACACTTCCGAAGCCAGTACAGCATGTACTTAATGTCAGCTTGATAGAAAAAAACACTTTCGTAGGTTCCCTTTGATTGACACATTTGAAATGACATCAGTTTCCAGCTTTAAAACCTACTGTTATTAGGTCTCTGTTGCTATTTATGTTAGAAGTATGTGCACGTGTGTCAAAACAATGTATCAACTTTGCTGATTGGCTGCGTCTAGATTCTGTTGCCAAGGGTAACAGAACAATTGCTTTTAGTCTTTGCTAAATTGCTTCTTGTTTTTTATTTTTCCGAAATACTTGGGGGTTTTAGGGATCTTTTTTCATCTCAGAGCAAAAAAATAAAGAAATTTCATCTAGAGAGAAAACAAATACGTATTGTTTGTGTGCGTTAAAAGGAAAATTAAATACAAAAGGTGTCGTTGGTATATATGTTAATTTGTATTGTTATCCTCATAGATGCTGTGATTGTCCTGATTCTTCAGGCTGAGGTGATTCGGAAAAGACCATCTCCACTTCCAAATGAGGCAGCACTCAATCGTTTGCCTTTCCGGATCAAAGTCTTCTCTCTTCTGGCAGAAGGCCAACTTCACAGATTCTTCATTGAAGAAAAGGAACATATATGAAAGAAAATAATGTCTTTAAAGCTTCGCGCTTTCTCCCCTGCCTCATCAGCTGAGCGGAGGGTCTTGAGAAAGTCTTTGTTGATTATGAATCCCAAGTCCAGCCGCTGGACTTCTGAAAGATTAAGAAAACTGATCTACATGCTCACATATGTACATGGTATCCCTATGTCCTAACAAGACAATTTTCTTTTTGTCATCTGTCTTGTCGTGTTTTGTGAGCGGTTCTCAAACTTCATTGGGGTACTCGTTAGAAAGGTCCTAGGCAACACACACAGAGATTTTGGTTCCTCAGACCTACAGTGGGGCCCAGGAATTTGCAATTTAAATGACGATTCTTAGGCAGGTAATCCAAGGTCTACACATTAAGAAATACTGCTTTGTGTGTACTTTCCAAACAGCACATTCTTCCCTAAAACCGTTGAACAAAGGCTCTTATTATGGACAGTCCGATGCTTGAGTGAAAGGCAAATGCCCACATATTATGCTCCTGGAAGGTACCATATCGCCTAACCTTTACACTTACCCATTCCCTGCAAAATCAATCAAGCAATTAAAAACTAAATAATGCAAAATTTACTCTGCCTGATGTCCTCTTTCATCAGTTTTATTAAAATTTAAGACTTTAAGAGAGTGTAAGTATTCTTGGGAGATGTAGCACTTCAAGCTATGGTTTTCACCATCTCGAATGTACTGGAAATTTTGGTGGAATGAGAAAAAAAGAAAACTAAATATCTGATGTTTTAGGTTGAATTGTGTCCCTCCTTATCCCAAACTCATATGTTGAAGTCCTAATCCCTGAACCTCAGAATGTCACCTTATATGGAAATAGAGTCATCACAGATGTAATTAATTAAGGTAATGCCATTAAGGTAAACCCTAATCCAACATAACATGTGTTCTTCTAAAAAAGAGAAATTTGGACACAAAGATGGAAACATACAGAAGAATGATGACGTGAAGACACAGGAAGAAGAGCATCTACAAGCCAAGGAGAGTAGCCTGAAACAGATCCATCCCTCATAGGACTCAGAAAGAACCAACTCTGCCGACACCTTGATTTTGAACATCTGGCCTCCAGACTTGTGATACAATAAATTTCTGCTGTTTAAAGACACCCAGTTTGCAGTACTTTATTACTGGAACCCTAGAAAACAAATATATCTGAGGTAAAGAGTCAAGAAAGGAAGAGTATAGCCAAAGGCTACGTTCTCCAAAAAACACTCTTTCTATTTATGCTTTTGCCTCTGTAACTGTCTTGCTAAATAGAGTAAAATAAAAATCAGTATTCCTAGTTAAATGCGATCCTATAATCCTGGAGGCAAGGAGACCCCTTATCATCTAGATGCAATCCGCAAATTATTACTTTTATAAATAAACACGTTCAAGACACTGATACCTGCCCAGCAACACCACCCAAAGCAGCCTTCTGAGATATTGGTAGCCAGAGTCTCATGTAAAAAATAAAACAAGTTGTTTAGAATTTGGTGAAGGGATGTACTTTGTAAAAGAGAAACGAGTGAGTGCAAACACTAGCTGTGGGAACCAGCTTCTCACGGCAAACATTTCATTTCGGCAAACAGTGAAAGAGATCGTTTGGAGCTTTCCAGGGTAGCTCAACAGGAATCAAGTTTCTCTGAAATTGTTGTTTGCATTGCCAAGTCTGTCTCACCACTGCTTCTACTTTCTACCCAAAGATGTCTGTTATGGTACAACACTTGGCCAAGAGCTGATAGAATCTGAGTCACCAAGCTCAGACTGCAATCTATCTGCACAAACCTGCAGACAGAGCGTTTCGGGAAAAGTTTACGAGGCGGGGAAAAAAACCAGCAAGAAAGCAAGGGATTGAGTTATAGACTTAAAAACAAAAGAGAGTGTAAGGTATGCTATCACAAATTTCACCAGTGGAATAATCAATGTGAAAAGCTGGAGGGAAAGTTCTTTATCTATGACAAAACAGGGCGAAGAACACTTTACGTGACCCAGTAAGAGAAGAAAAGAATATAATCAGATCAACATGCAAAGAGCAACAATTAAAATGTAATATTACCATGTTTTTATTTCTAAAGTGAGGAGTTGAGGTGAATAGAGGACCAGTTATATATTCAGTAGAGCAGTGAAAAATGGCAAGCTTGAAGAAGAGAATTTAAGTCTTGTGAAAAGAAAGAAGTGATGAGAGGTGAGAAATATACTGAACCATCTGTCTAATTTCATAGCCTTAAAGCAGTTCGCAGCCTTTTTATTCTATCTCCAGATGTCATTTGGTGCTTGGGGTTCAGGAAGGCGAGTTAGTTTCGGCGTTCAACACATTTACACCATCGACTTTCCGTATGACATAGACTCCATTCCAGCAAGAGAATGATGAAGCTCAGCATTTTATTTTTATGTCCAGTACTGAAATGCAAACAAGCAAAAAGAATTTACTTAACTCTTTCCCACTACAGAATTAATCCTAACCAATTGAATAGGAATCTCTTCTCCCCTTTCAGCAATTATGTCAAAAAATGAAAACAAAAACAGGAGGAAAAAAAAAAAAAACACCTGGAGACTCTTCCTGTTACAATCAATTTGATTTTGTTGCTCATTAAGGCTTATTGTAGAACAAGATCCAAATTACATTTGGCTGAAACAAGAAGCCAGCTCCGTTTTTCCAATTCTTTGACTTTATTCCCTTTCTCTACCTGTCCACCGCTTCCTCTCTCTTTTTCTCTTTCTCTCCCTCTCTTTCTCTCATGCTCTCTCAATTCACTGTCAGACTTTGAATTCACCACAGTTCCCAAAATCATGAAGGACAGACATTTCATGCAGTCTCCAGGCAGGAGGCACAGGTGGTTCTGAGGACCGCAATAGACAACCAGGCCAAGTCCGCTGCAAATGCTCAGGCAGGAGTCGGCGCTCGAGAATCATCATTTTGCTTTGAAGTTACACTCCTTCAATTTCTTTCTCCCATTCTCAAGTTTATATCTTGAGATCCATGTTTTATGATGACTGCCTAAGGCTTGTCTAAAAGGAAAGTGCTTAAGTCAGCACTGTGCCCAGGGAGAACTGGGTTGAGTAGTGGGTTCTCTAAAAACATGTAGAAAGGAGCAGCCCCTGGCAGGGCCAAGTCAGCCATGTGTTTACACTGGGTGGGGGTGGGGGAGGCTGGGAGGACTCAGGCAGGCGGAGGTGGGAACCAGCTATGAAGGCATAAAACAAAACCTAACCAAAAGTAGGTACAGGAAAACAGGGTAGGTGTGCAAGTGAGGAACCAACATAAGGACTCACTGGTCAGGAGGAGCCCACAGAGTCTGAAGGACTGGGATGTGGAGGAGAATGAGGTACTGGAGGAGACGGAGGTAAAGGAGGTAAAAGAAGTAGCAGCAAGGCTAACCTCTGAAGGAAAGGCTGAAGTGTTTTTCAAAAAGGAGTTGTGCCAAAATAGATTCATTCCACATGCCACCTTTAAAAAGGGTAATGCAGGACTTCTTGGGGCCACCGGCTCTGGGCATAGAGGTCTATGCTCCTCTTTGCTATCTACGGGATGTCTGGTCTATAGGGACAAAGGCTCGGGCACTTTCCAGTCTGGTGTCTTTGACCCTGCACTAAAGATGGTGCCACTTCCTCTGGATGAAACTCAGCCTCTGCTGGAGGCAGATAAAGACAGTGTCCAAGTCCACACGCCCCGCCCCACGCCCTGGACCATAACCACTTCCCTCATTAAATGTTCAGTGTCCATTCATGCCTGACTCATAGTGGGTGCTCAAGAAATGCTATTTGGGTACATGAATGAATGAACATTTGTAAGGTCCATTACAGTCTTTTCTCTGTCTTATTCCTTTCCCTTCTTTTGTCAAAAATCAAACACAACCTCTAAAACCTTCTAAGCATCTAGTTCAAGGAAAGATGAGTCTTTCCAGGCTCTCCTTCTGAGTCCCTGAGAGGAATGTGGTGTGGACAAATGGAATGAGCAGACACTTCAGTGTTGGTCAAATTGGGTTTAAATTCTAGTCCCAATTTTTGGAACTTCTCTGAGCTTTGGGCTCTTTTGTTGACAAAAAGGGAATAAGAACCAAGAGATCACTATGATGACTAAATGAGATATGTTTAAGTTCCTAGGGTAGTTCCTGAAACATAGTAAGTATTCAGTAAATATAACTCTCATCCCTTAAGAGATTAATTTAATCATTTCACTATCTCCCCAATATTAAGGAAGGCCCCCATTTTTACAGATTAGAAAATGCAAGAAAAACGAGGTTAAGTAAATTATTCAAACTGACACATTTCATGATAGGGCCTTGAGAAGTAAAATAGTGAGGCTAAAAAATGTATCGAAGATCATATATTTTAGAAACAAATAAGCTTACTTACTCAGAGGAGTAATAGGTTTGCTCCAAAAAACACAACCAACATGACAAGGGCAGTAAAACAATGGGACAAGAATGACAAAATGGGTTAGTTTAAAATGACTCTATACTCCGATCTTATACCTTTCACAAAATTCAACACAAAATGAATCATACACTAAATGTAAAATGCAAAAGTATAAATTTTCTAGAAGATAAGATAAGGGAAAATCTAGGTGACTTTGGGGGTATGGCAATGAGTTTTTAGGGATAACACAAAGAATATAATTGATGCAAGAAAAACTGGTAAGTTGGACGTCATTAAAATTAAAAACTTCTGCTCTGCAAAAGACACTGTTAAGAGAATAAAAGACAAGCCACAGACTGGGAGAAAATATTTGTAAGACACATACCTCATAACAGACTTGTGTCCAAAATATACAAAGAACTCTTAAAACTCAACATTAAGAAAACAAACCATCCAGTAAAGGTGGGCAAAAAAAAGATACCCCCCCCCCCAAGAAGGTATGCAGAAGGCAAAGATGCATATAAAAACATACTCAACATCATACATAATTAGGAAATTGCAAAATAAAACACAAAATGCTACTACACACTTGTCAGAATGGTGAAAATCCAAAGCAGTAAAAACAACAACTGCTGGTGAGGATGTGGAGCGATAGGTACAGCCACTTTGACAGCCTGACCATTTCCTAAAAAGCTAAACCTTAGTCTTATTATAGGATCCAGCAATTGCACTCCTAGGTATTTACCCAAATGTGCTGGGAATTTACATTCACACAAAAATTTGTAAATGGATGTTTATAGCAGTTTTATTCATAATTGCCAGAAACTGGAAACAATATAGATGTCCTTTAATAGGTGATTGGATAAACTATGGAATATTTATATATTAAAATGTTATTCGGGGCACCAGGGTGGCTCAGTCAGTTAAGCACCTGCCTTAGGCTCAGGTCATGATCCTGGGGTCCTGGGATTGAGTCCTGCATGGGGCTCCCTGCTCAGCGGGGAGTCTCCTTCTCCCTCTCTGTCTGCTCCGTACCCACCCACCCCACCCCCCGCCCCGCTCGTGCTTTCTCTCACACGCGCTCTCTCTCTCGGCCAAGTAAATAAATAAAATCTTTTAAAAATAATAAAATAAAATACTGTTCAGCAATAAAAAGAAATGAGCTATCAAACAATGAAAAGACATGGGGGAATTAAAGGCATATTGCTAACTGAAAGAGGCCAATCTGAAGAGGCGACATACTATATGATTCCAACTCTGTAACATTGTGGAAAAAGCAATAAACAATAAAACAATGAGTAAAAACAATCAGTGGTTTCCAGGGATTAGGGAGAGAGAGAAGGGATGAGTAGGTGGAGCACATCGGATTTTTAGGGCAGTGAAACTATTCTATATTGTGCTGGAAGGGTGGATACATGACATTATGCTTTTAGCAAAACCCATAAAACTGGACAACACAAAGAATGAATCCCAATGTAAACTATGGACTTTAGTTAATAATAAAGTATCAGTATTGGTTCATCCATTGCAACAAACACACCACACCAGTGCAAGACATTAATAAAACCAGAAACTGAGGGGGACAAGCAGGGAGTGTTTGGGAACTTTCTGTACTTTCTGTTCAATTTTTCTGTAAACCTAAAACTGCCCTAAAAAATAAAGTCTATTAATGTAAAAAAAAAAAAAAAGATAGAGAGATAAAGAAAACCAGCTGGAGCCTATAAAGTCTAATTGTTTATCTGTTTTGGCATAATTTTGATTGTTTTGCATAACTGCCCTCTATCCTGAGTCCCATTTCTCTCTTATACAAGCCCCAACTTACAAAAATAAAGCCCACACCTCTCTGTGCCTCTCTGTTTTTTTTTATTAAACCTTCATTTATTAAGTAATAATTTTGCACTGTTGTAATTGCTGGAGATATTGAAAGAGGAATAAGATCAGACTTGAGGATCTCACAGTCTAGCAATAGAGACATGTTAATTACAGTGGAACAAGATATTAAGTGCCATAAATAAAGCTAAGAAAAATCTCTTGGAACCACAATAACTGAGTACTTTAAACTCTACAAGGCATTATGAAACTATATTAAAATCCACATTGTCTGCTTTGTTTAGCACTCCCCTATCTTGCTTTTGCTTGTGTCTCACATTTAAAATTTCTTTTAAACCTCTCCCTCCTATTCCCATTCTTCAGCCTTTTGCTTTTTCCTCAAGTTTGCTAACTCACTGATTTACCAATTCAGTCAAACTACGAGGCCAATGTATGTATGTTCATCCAACATAGTCTGTGATTCTTTCACCTGCGAAAAAGAGAGAGAGAAATGAGCTTTCCTCAGGGAACAGTGTCATTAAGCGGGGGTATTTCCAACATGCAATCTCAAGGCTCTATTCCAAAAGAAGGGTGACGGGAGAGCTTTGAGCAGTGGGCACGCAGTGACAAGCCTCCCACGTCAGCTCTCTCCTCTGGCAGTTGACAAGAGGAGAAGTGGATGCTGGCAGCTTCGTGTTCCCCGTGCTGTCAAGGGCAGGCCAAATTCAACAGTCTTGTCTTAACCTTGGACACAACCTATTACCAAGTGCCTCCCACTAAACCCCTGCCTCCCTCTCTGTGCTCATCTCCGGCTAATGTACAGAGTCCCACTTTGCATTCTTGTGACACCATGTGAGGGGACTCTTGTCACATCCACACTGTGGTTTCCTGACTTTCTGCCTCAACTCATGCTTTTCCTCCCGTCCTGGAATCACCTGCCTCAGCTTCTACTCCATCTTCATCTGGCCAGGCCCCTATCTCAACCAGTATCCATCCCCACATATTCTTCGTCTCTGTTCTCTTTGTATTGAAGTAACCGGTTTTCAATTCTGATTCTGCCCTATACTGAGCCACTTAAAGTCAGGGGAATTACAGTGATTGGAATTTCGCAGGCAGATGTATGCTTGTACCTCTCTCTCACTCCTTTCTCATGTGGATCCATGTGATGTAGCATGTAGTTAAACGTAGAAAATTTGGAGTGACCCTGCCTAGGTTTGAATTCTGACCCTAACATGTACTAACCATTTACTATCCATTTACTATATTTAATGATATTGTCCTTCAGTTTCCTCAGATGTGAAGTGGAGACTGTCATGAGATTTCAGTGAGTAGGTAGATGGTGATGATAGATGGATAGATGATAGATAGATAGATAGATAGATAGATAGATAGATAGATAGATACATAGATACATAGATACATAGATAGATGATAGATAGATAGATAGATAGATAGATGATAGATAGAGTTTTGAATGATACTGAACATATGGTAAGTGCAGGTTAAGTGCTAGCCATCATCATCACCATGGTCATCATCACCATCCTCATGTTTGTAGTCTTGACAATAGGTGCTTGGTTCCCTATAATGCCTTCCTCAGGATTATCATCGTACTTGTTTGGATTTATTTGATTTTCAGATTTAGATTAAATGGTTAATACTCTTTGTGTCCAGATCTACTAACACAAACTCTAATCCAGATGGAGTTCTGGTGCTTTAAACAAATAGAACAATTGTTCAACAGCACCCTGGACAAAAACCATGACCTCTCCTCTCAAAGCTTTTGTTATTTAAGAAGAACTCGTTATTGGGTGCCTGGGTGGCTCAGTTGGTTAAGTGACTGCCTTCGGCTCAGGTCATGATCCCAGGGTCCTGGGATCGAGCCCCACATCGGGCTCTCTGCTCAGCAGGAAGCCTGCTTCTCCCTCTCCCACTCCCTCTGCTTGTGTTCCCTCTCTCGCTGTCTCTCTCTTTGTCAAATAAATAAATAAAATCTTTAAAGAAAAAAAAAGAAGAAGAACTAGTTATTTATAAGGGAAAATAAATCTATCAAGAAAAAAAAGACGGTGGGGGAATTGTGGTATTATTGGTAATGACCTTGGAAAGATAAAAAATGTTTCTTAAAAGAAGAATTAGTGAGACTGTTAATTTTAGGAGACTATGTTCGAAATGCTAAATTTCTTTAGAATGGCACATTTGTCGAGGAGAAAAGTACTAAGGGAAAGAGAAAAAAAAAAAGAAAAGCTAGCCCGAGAACTGCAAGAAACTCAAGCCAATATGTAGCTTGCATCTGCTGGCAATACCCTCAGCAAAGAAGGAAATAAGATACAAAACTGAAATTGCTATTCAAAGAAACTTGATAAACAAAATAATCCATTCAGTATAACAGATGGCTGTACAATAGTATGTGCCATGACTAAAATATCTGACCCACCCACCTACCCACTGGTGGTACTACCAAAAACATCAATTTAAACTGGGCAACCTGAAATGTATTGAATAAAACTGGCTATAACTACAATGTCAGCAAAATATACTCATGCTGAAAAGAATAGAAATATTCAAAATACATCATCTAAAAAGTATACTTCCAAATGCTACATTCTCTCTGCTTGGGCCAGGTCTATATCCTGTCCTTGTGACATTTAGACTTCTAGTTCAATTAATCACTGCTCTAATTCCAACAATGTACTCAATACCATGCTCAGTCTAGTTCACCTCAAGAGATATTTATGTTACCTCTACTGTATTCCAGGCCCTGTGGTAGTTGCTAGAAGGATAAGATGAGACATTGTTCCAGATCTTGAAGTTTACACTCCAGTGCTGGTTACCTGCTTAGCAGGAAACTGAAGCACCACTTTGGATATACTTGAGTCTCGATGAATCTGGAACCACTAGATAAATGGTTCATGTTGACCCATGTGATGGAAAATTATGGTCAGAATTTTCTGGACCACCATACTTCTATTGAGAACATGCATATCACCTAGTTTAAAGTTGCCATTATTGACTGCTTTAAATAATTTGGCAAAAGGCAAAAGAAACTTTACCACTCTGAAACCCAAATTTGTTCACTAAAAAAGTTACTTCTTATTTTTAATGCTTCCATGTATAAAACTGAATGTTTGAGCAGTGGCTTTTTATACTCATAGCGCCTTTAATGGATGCTGTGAACACTACCGGAATGAAGCAATGTCATACTTCAGGAAAAACAAAACCCAAAGCACGAATGAAAAGTGTCAAAAAAAATTAATCACCACATTTCCCTGTTGCCTAATTTCTTGATTAAATTCTGATGGGCCTCTGAGGCAATGAATAAAAATGTTCAAACTAAAAGGACCTTAAAAAGAGGTGAACTTTCATCGCCCACTATTTCTGACAGCTTGTTCCTGAGCGAAGTAACTGGCGTCCCCAGGGACTCATTCAACATTCATTCGAATCATGGAGAAAGAGACCCAGTTTGGAAGATGTTTTTCTGGAGTACAGAGGGGGACTTTGATCCTAGCTCAGATAACAGCTGCCCTCCATGAGAGGATTTTCTGGTCGCTCTGTCCCTTAGGCCAGGTAAGTCTCAGGGGAGGTGTCTAGTTGACCTCAAAGCTCAGCCAAGCAACTGATACCTGAGGGAGGGTCTTTGAGTGGGCAAGGGAGCCTGGCATCAAGTGTTATCATTCTGTCAGTCTCTCTCCTGGCTAGACACAGAGCACACAGGAAAGAGACTCCTAAAGGGAATCAAGTCTCACCTTGATTTTCCCCCCATTGTAAAATTAAAGGGAGGCAAAAAGCCAAAATACCGTGATAGATTTTAGTCTCTACCATTGTGTTTTCTCACTATTCTGGAATTGTAACAAAGTATTTCCTTTGAAATTCCTGACCCCTGGCTTTTAAATACAAAAGCAAAGGTGAAGATGCATGATTAATATCCTAGAAGAAAATTAAATGTGTCATGCAGTTAATGAAGTAGGTGTAGAAGAATATAAGCCTCCATCGCTTTGTAGGAAGCCGTTTTCCTTCTAGAATGAGGGGATTTGGAAAAAGAATTGGAGTATACTCTTTAAAATGTAAGAGATTAAATATTGGCCCTGTGAGATAAGATTATGTCTTTATCGATGTTTGCTGTATTTATGATATGGATCATCAAGGGAATCACTGAACTAACAAAAACATAGAAATCATTTTAGTAATAATTTGTTTGAAAAGGTGAATATCAGCTAGATCTCTAGCCTTCACAAAATTATCCTGCCATTCATAATTAGATGGGCTTTTGTCTTTCATCCACATACTCACTCAATAAATATTTATTGAACTTTTATTGTGGTCAAGGCATTGCTTTAGATACTGTAGGGAATAAAGGTATCTATGAGTCCTTCTACCTAATGGGGGGATTGAGACTGGTCATGGTAAGAAATGATAAAAGCCACTGAGTTGATAGGAACTAGAGGACTCAACAGATCTTTCAGTGACCACAGGACCCATGAGCAGTTTTGGTTCCAACCCCTAACTCAGTTAAAACGTAAATTCAGGATGGCAGGATATTTAACCAATCTCTCCTGCCCCAGAGGGGAAAATGGGCTGCCATCAGCCCCCAGAGAGAGGAGAGCACCCCTCCACAGATTTATGATAGTCAGGAGAGGCAGTTTGCCTGCCTTTCTCCTCTCTCCTCTCTTCTTCCCACCTTATCCTGAGATGTGAAGTGTGGCACTGGCTGTCGTAAAGACAGCTGAAATAGGAAAATTAAGAAGAGCGCTTCTCCGGTCCTCCTTCAAGCCATCTTGCATTCTCGGGTGGACTTCCCTGCCTCCCCCGGGAACAGGTGTGGGAGGACCCACCACCTAAAGGGAAGTCTGCCATTACAAAGGGCATCTTCAGCTGAGGCTCCTCAATGGCAGTCGAGAGCGAGAGGCTTGATAAGGGATCCAGAGGAGATACTGGTCCCTTCCCTCAAGAGAAACTCCTTCCCTTCCGTCCTCCCAAACTAAAAATAGTGTCATTAATCAGAACTAGGGATGAGCATTCAGCAGGAATGCATGTAAAACACACAGATATGTAGAAAGTGCAAACTCCATGTGATGCTTTTTGTCTTATATGACTCAATAAGCCAGTGAGACATGCGGCAGTGTGTGCTGGGCACCTCTTCAATAATGCAGTTTTCTTTAGAGGACATTTTTAATACTTAAAATAACCAGACCGGGCGAAAAGACCCACATCTTTACTCTAGCATTTATACCAATTATACCCAGATGTATCAATTCTTTCTCCTTTTTCCTTATTCTTTTTAACACTTCAGATTGCCCGTGATAGGATTCAATTATGAATTCTACTTTCTGCCTTGACTTGTGCATCCCCGTGACTTTACTCGGATTCTTAACCTTTTTCATTTTTATCCTTTGATGAGCCTTTTACATTTTTTTCCCTTTCTGGTGACTTTCAGTATGAATATCTTTTAAAATTATTCCTATGTCACAGTGCTTTCTTCACATATGTCCATCCACCTGTATCTATACTACATATGGGCAAATACACGCATATCTGCATACACATAGATATAGATGCTATAGATTCACACCTTCCATTGTGCTAGGTTGCAGTGTCTGTATTACCCCGTATTCTATATGGAGTCTTCTTTTATACAGCTCTCCAGGACATCCTTGATTGTTTTCAAGATGTATCTTTGCTTTTTCATGTTTTCCTTTCCTCCTTTGACTCATTTAGATTTTTTTAAGATTTATTTATTTATTTTAGAGAGATGGGAGGGGCAGAAGGAGAGAGAGAGAGAATCCCAAGCAGACTCCTCACCAAGCATGGAGCCTGATGTGGAGCTTGATCCCAGGACCCTGAGATCATGACCTGAGCAGAAATCAAGAGTCAGACGCCACCCAGGAGCCCTTCCCTCTTTGACTCATTTAAAATTTTTCTCTCTCCTCTTCATTATTACTACTGTCAACTCTGTGCTCAGACTTCAGCATGAGGTCACCTTTTCTTTTTTTTTTTTTTTAAAGGGACCATTATCATTGTTAAAATTAGTTATTTTAATTCTTTTCCTTTCTTTAAGTTTTTACTTTAATACCAGTTAGTTAACATACTGTATAATATTCGTTTCAGGTGTACAGTTTAGTGATTCACTTCCATACATCAGCTGGTGCTCATCACAACACGTGCACTCCTAAATCCCTATCACCTGTTTCACCCATCCCTCCGCCCACCTCACCTCTGGTTACCGTGAGTGTGTTCTCTGTAGTTAAGAGTCTGTTTCTTGGCTTGTCTCTCTCTCTTTTTTCCCCATTGCTCATTTGTTTTGTGTCTTAAATTCCACAAATAAGTGAAATCATGGTATTTGTCTTTCTCTGATGGACTTATTTCAGATTAGCATCATACTCTCTAGCTCCATCCATGTCCTTACAAATGGCAAGATTTCATTATTTTTTATGGCTGAATAATATTCCATTGTATATATACCACATCTTCTTTATCCATTCATCAGTTGATGGACACTTGGGCTGCTTCCATATCCTGGCTTTTGTAAATAATGTTGCTATAAACATAGGGTGCATGTATCCCTCTGAATTAGTCTTTTAGTATTTTTTTTTCTTTTTTTATTGTTATGTTAATCCCCATACATTACATCATTAGTTTTAGATGTAGTGTTCCATGATTCATTGTTTGGAGGTCACCTTTTCTTAATTTTTCATTAGTTAATACACATTAAGCAATGATGGTGTAACTCTTTCTAAAAGATTAATAGTGAAAGTTAACAAAAGTTTTTCTTATTTGACCTCCAATATTTTTCAAAAAAGGGTGATGATAAGTAGAATCAGTCCCTTGGAAATACCCCCCCTTCTTTTGTTTGCAAAGATGGTCCATCTGCAGGCCTATTTGCAGTGTGATTTTGCTTGCACCATCAGGAGGTGGAGTCTCTCCCTTTCTTTGCATCTGGGCTCACCAAGTGACTGGCTTTGACCAATAGGATGCAATGGAAGTGTCTGTGCAGACTTCTGGGCCTCAGCCTCAGGAGACCTTGCAAGTCCTGTTCTTGTCGTCTTGGAGCCCTGTGGCCACCATGCTGTGAAGATACTCTGAATGAAAGATCAGTTGGAGAAAGAAGCCAGCCATCACAGTCATTCCTGTTAAACCAAATGACACTCCAGATATTCAAGTGAGACCCTCTTAGACCATCAATCCCAACTGAGCTCCGAGCTGAATGCAGTCACAAGAATGAGACCGGTTGAAATCAGGCATAACAGTCTGGTCAACTCACAGAACAGTGAGAAAAAACAAAGGGCTGTTGTATTAAGTAATGAAGTTTTAGGGGTTTGTTACTCAAGGACACATAACTAATACAGTCTCCACTGCACCAGTAGGTGCTGAAATACAGGATTGGAAATATGTATGCCAAACAGACCAATAGACCTATCATGCATATATTGGATATTAATATATCTGATGGGTATTTATATATAAATATATATTTATAGAGTCAATAATATATTATACAAACGTAATATATAATATACACAACCACACACAAGCATATATATAATCAGGCCCAATCTTCAGCACTGGGATACAAGATAAGTGAAAGTATATTCTCAGCATTATAAGTCTCATTACCTAGGCAGACGTGGTGCAAATGAATTACACTGCTATGTGGAAAATTTTGGTAGAGTATTATAGAAACACGAAGAAAGGAATGATTCACCTTGACTGAGAAAAGAGAAGTTTGGGTCGAGAGAACTGAGAAGAAAAATCATCTGAGAGGAGTAGTTACTGAGTTAGAAGTAGACACAGGGCCAGCAGCAAGGGGTGGCAAAATACACCTGCAAGTGTCACCTTCTGCCGTAAGGACTTGGAGTTGAACTATTTGAACAAGAAATCACCTGAAATTCTTCTCTATGATCTCTCCACCCTCTCTTCCCTTGCCTATTTCACATTTTTTTTTTTTTAGTACTATATGATAAGCTTCTGATACTAACCAGATGAATCTTGCTATTGGTTAGAACCCAAGTTCAAGATCACGACTCCTTTCTTGGACCAGTGCCATAGCCCCATTATCTATCATTTGGCTTTCTTACTTTTTTCTTTCTTTCTTTTTTTTTCTTTTAAGTAGACTCCATGCCTAGTGTGGAGCCCAATGTGGGGCTTGAACTCATGACTCTTAGATCAAGACCTGAGCTGAGATCAAGAGTCAGATGCTTAACCAACTGAGCCACCCAGGCACCCCTGTCATTTGGCTTTCACGCTTACTTTCCTTCATCCCATCCACATACTGCATCAGAGACCTCTTTGGAAAATGCAGATATAATCCACCTTCATGATCCCATCTCCCTACTCCTCCATCCCCAACACCCACAGCCTGCCTTCCGACCATGGCAATTATTTGTAGTCCCCTTTGCTACCTGAACAATGGTTCAAGCTACCACTTCAGCCTTCAAATTTACCACATCAAGTCTGAATACCATTTATAGACTGACCTGACTCAAGAACAGCAACTCATTGTTTAAGGCACATCTCACTTCCTTGAGGAGCCTATCCCCACAGCTGTACTCTGCCTTCCTTGGGTCCTGTAGTATAGAAAGGACCATTCCTGCCTTTGTGCCTCCAGTTATATTCTGAATATATGTGCCTCATAATTCATACTACTCTTTATTCTATTTATTTATGTCTTTACCCTTCCTTCCTTCCCCCAATGCTGCCATCATCAAGCTGACATCTTTATAGATACAAAACGTCTTTTATTCCTTTGGTATTTCATTCACACCACACATTGCCTGGCTCATAGTAGAAATTCCATAATGAAAATGAATATTTTTCAAATAATTTGAATACCATAAATTTAGCTACAATAAGAAATTGTATCAAGTATAACTTAAACTTGCTTTCTTGACTTGTGATTTTGTTAGCCTTATTCTAGTTGTTTGAATTATAAAACTGTTTAACTTTTAGATAAATGAGAATTTGCTGTATCTCTTTCCTAGTTGATATAATAACCAAATCTTTATATAATAAATGATGTAGAGCTTCTGTGGAATAGTAGATTTGCAAGCCAATACAATTCAAGTATTCAGAAACCAGCTCTCTGGCCCAAATTGTGAGCCATGACCAATGAATTGCAAAATACCTCAAAATCCTTGCATTAAAACATATACATAGGAAAACCAACCTTAGAACTTTGTGCTCTAAACGTGCAACAGATTATAAGCAGAATATTAAAATGAGAGAGAGAAACTCCTCCAGGCAAATCTATAAACTACAGCAAGAAATGACAGCTGTTAGCCACGAAGAAGAGATAAAATTAAAAAAAAAAAAAAAAAAAACACCAGATCTAAGACCTCAAGAAGGGAAACTATCCAGGACCAGCAAAAGTAGGAAAAACCAGGAATCTATACCTTAACTAGACTGTGGATATTGCTGAATTATTCTATACAGGTAGTATATAACACACAGCATCATTGTTGTACGCACTGATGGCCGTATTTTTCAATTAAAATTATGATAGGTGTATTTTGAATACCAATAAAAGGAAAGGTATAAACCATTTTAGATTTTTTCAGAATTATTAATTTTTTAAAAAGCTGTTTAAATCCTACTGATTTAAGATATCCAGAATAACCCATTCTTAAATTTTTATTCAATTTGAATAAAAACTAAATAAAGATATCACTTATTCAACTCCTAATTGCCATACATGCTGTATTATACACTAGAGCCTATAGGATAAGTATTATTGTCCCCATTTTAAGGTTAGGAAACCAAGGCCCAGAATAGCGATGTAAATCATCCAAGGTCACGCAACCAGTAAGCAGCTAAGTAGAGATTTGATATGAGATATTTTATTCTTGTCATTACTGAAATTTAAATGACTGAGAGTTCATAAGATTTCTTATTAATAAATCAGTCTGTAGGAGTTCAACTTGAGGGCTTACCTACGACTTACAAATCTGTACCACAACTGAGTTTCCTTTCATAGTGAAAGAAACATTAAAAATAATTGCATAACCAAGAGAACCTCAGCAAAAGCAGAAGGCATCCAGGATAAAATGTTTCTTACATGAAGCCATGCATATTTTCTAGCAGAGGTCTAAGCAGTTACTGAAGTAAACTGCTAGGAAAACGCACATGAAGTCATTGTTATTTCTCCTGGGCATTTAAGAGTTGAGACTTTTCAGTTAGGGTCCAAAAAAGTCATAATCGTCTGCAAACAATAATGGCTCTCCTACATGAAGATATGCAAAACACACCAGCAAGAAACTTAAAAGCCAAAGCAGCTGTTAGAACTGGTATCATAAGGGAAAAAATGAAAGCAAAAGCAAAAATGAGAAGGCAATTTTAATTAAAAAATAGATTAACTTTTAAACTGTTAGTGCAATAGTTAAAACACTAGAAATGTCCCCAAAAGTTATTTATTTAAGGACTTTGTCCTTGAAAGTCATTACGTTATTCCAGTAAAGACCAAAGAGGTTATTTCCTTTCAATTATTTAGGAGTAAGAGTTAGCCTTCAGCCAGGTGTTCTGTTTATGCAGACGGCAAAATAAATTATTCAGAAATAGAGAACAGGTAAAGCAGATGGAAAAGCAGAGTAAACCCAGAAAGCTGGGGTCAGCTGCTTAACAGGCCCCCAGTAAAACATCCAGTTTACATGAGGGTCCAAGTTACCCAGTCAAGAAGAGTTCTAGATACGGAACCTGCTGTCCACTTAACACCATTGGGACCTTGCACTCACTTCAGTGATATTCAATTTGAAGTATGTCATCTAGAATTCTTTTATGGAAACAAATGTTTTAACCTAAACCATGAAATATTTCTGAAGGCAGTTTTCTTAACAAATCCAAAAATGAATTATATTACCAAAGCACTTGAGGATCTTTTAAAAATGTGATTCTTATAGTCTATGCAACGAGAACTCTATTAGGACTCTTCCTAGCACCTTCCACAAATTGATGGAGGTGCCTACTAAGACTCCCTTTTAACTGCAAAGGTCTGTCTCATATTTTACTCATTCACTGATTCAATCCCTATGGGTAAGGGTGCCAGAAAGACCTACTTTTTGGCAAATTCTGCACTAGGAAAATACATGTCATCAGACAACGAGGTGACCTGCTGAACAGATTCTGGGAAGTGACTTGCTTACAGAAATGGACCATTAATGAAAAAAAAAATATATTCAAGGCTCTATACATCCCTACCTTAGTTAACTCATATAATAAGGCAAAAAAATTAAAGACTAGCCACTTAAGGGAGGAGATCAGTGCAGACAGAGGAATTATAGGGATGGGGAGGAAGGATGCTAACGGAAAGAGTGGCAGCATTCTCCAGAGGGAAGCACAGCCTGGGTGCCAGGAGATGTGGCTTCTATTCTCAACTATGCTTAATTTGACCTTAAGACCTGGGCGTGTTAGCATCTCTCAGCTCATGTTTTTATTGCCTGAATGAGGTCAGACCATCATTGAGATCCCCTAAACTCTTGTACTCTACAAGTCTAAATGAATTTTAAAAAGGGAAAAAAATACCAGTGAAAGCAAATGAAACCCAGGGCCATAGAATCATAAATAAAAACACATTGAAAAGCATCTTGTCTGCATCTTTGTGCTTTCATTTTTAACCTAATCTATAGAATTTAACGCTATTACTTCAGAGAACAACTTTTGAGAGAACAGAAGAGGAAGGCTATGATGGAGGCTAAAGATTCAGTCTTCTAAATGGTTTCTATGATTTGAATGTTTGGTTCTGTGAAAGCTAACCATCCAAATAATTGACTGAATTTTTCACTTTGTACTTAAACCTTTGGGTGTTATGTAGACACTGCCTAGAAAATGTGTTTTGAAACTTTTTCCCTCCAAAACTCATGCCTAAATAGTCACTGAAACATTACAAAGGTGGAATATTAAAGATGCTATCTTTATTAACACTGTCGTTCTGTCTCAACATCATCCTAGCAATTACCATTCATTAACCCAGGCCCTTGTCCTGGCACTACCCAAACTGAATTTGCCTAACTTCGTTCACTCAAATAATAGTTTATTTTTCCATGTGGCCAGCACTGTAAAAGGGCTATCACTGCTCTAGATGAGTTCATGGTCCAATAGGAGAAACAAATATGGAGGCAAGTTACTACAATGATGATTGTTGTGCTAGCTTAATGTTGGTCTTAGCCCTGTTTCGTTTACACTGCCCATAACTGATATTCCTTCTTTAAATGAACTCAGTCTTACAACCTAAGATATTTATGCCAAAAGTACATTTTATATCATATCTATATGTGGAAAATTAGTAACCTAACTCATAAAAAATAAATATATAACCACTGAAGTAAATATATTTGTCAGTGAACTACTTAAATACTCCCTTACATACCATTGGTGGAATGCATAGCATAGAAGTGGTGGTTTTACTGGTCATGCTAAGGATCCTGGCTTAATGGATTCATTCTTTCCTTCACTTAATGAGCATGTATTGAGTACCTATTCTGTGCCAGGCATATTCTCTGAAAGCAGTAACAATTGACTTAGTGACTTGAAATAGTGCAGTGACAGAAACAGTTTTGCACTTCAGAAGTTTAATTTTTAATTTGGTTTGGAAGATTAATAGCGCGTGCATTGAGACTAGGAGATTAGGGGTTAAGACCCAGATGATAACAGTGAGTGAGTCCAAGTCAACAGGACTTGGGGATTATTTGGTCGTGGGGAGTAAAGGAGAGGAAAGTGTCAAGGATGATGACCAGGTGTCTGTCCTGGGTGACAGAGTGCAGTTAGGTATCACATTCCTGGATTCGTCTGGTACCTGACATGTTTAGTGAATCATTAAAGTTCCTTATCTCCACCTTAGAGATTTACTGATGAGATATCAGGGTATCAGTTTCACTAGGCACTACTATAAGAGTAAGTTTACCAAAATAACCATATGGATATTGGTGTGCTCGGGCAGGGAGATAAATTGAACCAATTGATTTAAGGCATGAAGTAGACTCCAAACTGCATTTTGCCTTTCTGAAAAATTGAAGTCACTTAAAGACTTTGTATAGAGGCCATCTAAAATGGCCTCCAGGCTCAAGTCTAAGTTCCCTTGACTCATTAAAAGAAAATAAAAATCCAAGACTCTGAAGAAATAATGTGGTCCTTCACTTCTCATTCCCCTTTAAAACACGCACACACACACAAGAATTGTTGCAAATGATGAGGAACAGATAGCAAAATTGTCGATACACCAGATAATGTCACTGGAAGCATGTCTCATCCTTCTGGTGTGGCCTCCACCTCTGCTGCCTCAGTCAATAATGGATGTTCCTGATGAAACAAGCAAAGGTATAAAGATACCTAATTATTCCTCGGAACAGAAATGTCAGTCAGTACACCGAGAACAGCTGCGTTGACCTTCTGTCAACAGGAAGAGGATCCTGTTACAGTCACTGTTTGCTGCTTGATCCAGCAAGTTATTATCTAGCCTTTCTTTAGAGTAAAAGCAAACAAGTCAAGCACATAGGCACTTTCAGTAAACTGACCTATAAAATTGTGGGACCCCCTATGCACACTCTTAAGGTATTACTTTCATCATGACAAAACCACCATTTAATCTTCTAGGTAAGGCATATTGGAAGTTGGAGACTTATAGGTATAGATTATAGAGTGGACCAGAGAGTCCAAAACCCCAAAGCATGAAGACTGTTGAAAGGTTTCAGATCCTGGACTTTTAAAAATACTTTTTCTGTAGGGATGAGATCCAGAAAGAATAAATGTCAAGCGTAACTAGAAAGTGGCAAGAGTTGGGAGTAAAACACAGACAAGTTGATTTCTAATCTGTTCCACACCGACAAGGAGCAGTTGTCCTGAATGTCTCTCAGGCATGCCTCCAGCAATTAAATTCAAACTTATCTACACTTCAGGAAGACCAGAGCCCGTACCCCAGCCCCAGACAGTCATCTTTCACATGAGGCTCTAATCCCCATGGTTGAGAAAATAGCTCAAAGTGCCAAAGACATTGACGCCAGGTCCAAAGCATCATCTTTATATAGGAAGCACAATGCATTCGATTTTTTTTAATGTATCTATTAATTTCTACAGTGAATTCTTAGAATTTCACTGTAACAAAATAGACACTTCACCATTAATGAAAGAGTGATTTTCAAGCAAATCTTTGATCCAGGAAAATCATTCTGGTTCTATGAAAGAGCTAGTGTGCATACGTTTACAAAAATGAAGCTAACATTTAAACACTTCTTCACAGAATCTCACTTGAGAAAGGGTGGCTCATAATGGCTAATCAAAAAATTTTTTCCTCTCAGAATTGCTTTTTAAAGAAAGCTAAACACAGATCCCACCAACTTTTTAGTGCTGACATTCAGAAGCTTTTCTTCTGCAGGAGTCTTGGAAGCTCTATCTTTACAGTGGCTGGGGCTGAGCAGCAGCATTGGGAAATGGAGCCTTATTGAGATATCTCTATGAGCAAGAACAGAAACACCCGCAACTGATTTCTTTTTAATCCTTGAAAAAATGTATAGTATATATAGTATAACCATATCAAATTTAACATCACAGTCCTGTGACATTCCTTGATTAGGCTAGACAACTCCAAAAGCTATGCTGGGTTGTATCAGTTTGTCCTGTTTAATTAAAGTGGAAAAGCCTACTGTGTGCTAGCCAGCACTAAGAGAATGAGTGGAGAATGAAAGGAAAAGACACAGACAGAAATACAACAGGATCATCAACTCCTGAGGACTCTATAATACAATAGAAAAGACAGATGTTGAAACAAATAATAGGAAGAGACACTGAACATTTGAATGAAGATATTTACACTCTGGCCTGGAATTATGGTAATGAGTCCTATCTTGGTCTGGAGTAAAGGAGGAAGGGTTTCTGAATCCTCTCTGTGTGCACTAATTCGTTTGTTAAATCATTTAATCATTCAGCAAATATTTATTGAGAATCAAGTGCAAGAACAAAACAAAACCACAGGCCCAACAAAGCTTTATTCTAATGAAGGAAGACAGACGATTAGCAATGGATGAATGAATGGATGGATGGATGGATGGATGGATGGATGGATGGGTTTTTCCAATTGGTCATAGCACCATGGGAAAAAGTGAATAAGGTAAATAAGATAGGGCTTGGAAGGGGGCATGGATGACAAGGACTGAGGATGCTACTTTATAAAGCGGGGAACAGCGATCTTGCTGAGACCTGAGCTGAAAAGAGAAGGTATTGAAGGGGCGAGATGCATGGGGATCTAGGAAACAGTGTTTGAGTCAGCAGGTGCAAAGGCCCAAAGGCACACTAAGGAGGCCTGTCTGGCTGGAGCAGAGTGAGCACAGAGCAGAGTGATAGAAGGTGACATCAAAGAAGTAATTGCAAAAAGTAGATGCAGGTTTAGAACATCTTCACTAGCAAGGGTCACTAACTTAATATTAAGCCATATATTTATATGATCTCCATATGTCTAAAAGGAAAATCGTCAGTGATAAAATTACAGAGAATATGATTGGAAGGTTTCGAAGGAAAAGTAAACACATTAAAATTAACATTTTAGTCCCTGACAATCTAGTCACCACTTAGAAGAGTGGGCCAAGGGACATGATTAATAAAAATCAAACGAAAAATGTGAATAAAATGTAATCTCAAATTTCAAGAAAATCATAGTCCAGTAGATTTCTTTAATCCCTACAACAACATAATGAATTAAGTATTATTGCCCTCAATTTATATCAAAGAACTGATGTAAGTAATGTGCTCTAAATTACATACATAGTGGACAAGCCAGAATTTAATGCCAAGTCTTTTATCTCTAAATCGTGTGCATTTTTTACTCTAAAAATGCCACCTGTTTAAAGATATCACTTTTTCTTGTGGCCCTACTTTTGTAGAAATTGATTTAGGCCAGCTCTAGTTGAAAGAGAGACATAAAATAGAACTATATAACTATCAGGCTGCTTCTTTTTAGAAGAGAGAAAACTAAAGATACAATATTTTTAATTGTATCTAGAAGGCAATAAGTATTTACAGTTTGATATTGTAAAAAAAAAAAAAAAAGAAAGAAAAAAAGTCCCTGTATTATATTCAAAGTACCTATAAGTCCATTTGACTTGTGATATTAAAAAAAAACAAAACGGGAACCCTAGTTATCTAGCAATTTTCATTGTGGAGCAATTTGTACAGAACAATCTCTTTTTCGAAAGTTAAAAAACAACCCTAAAAAACCTAGCAGAATCCAACTTTCCCATTAGTTTTTTTTTTTTTAAGTCCCTAGGGATTTTTTTTAAATGTAAAGAAAAATGTTCAATAATTCTTTTCTAATATGCTGTGCTGTCCCACAGAGGATGTGGTTAGAAGGTTTCAGAGGGAAAGCGAATGCATTAAAATTAATACTGGAGGTAGATCTTACTTAATGAACTACATTTTTATAATTAATATCATTGCAAGACTAAAACATATATATGGTTAAAATTCACCTTCTGCTAAAAAAAAAAAAAAACCACCTTGTTCTATGCGCATCTCTGATGGGGCAGGGTTGCCTCAGGGAGAAAACAGTGAAAGAAACAAAACAAAATAAAACAAAACAACAACCAAAAAAAAAAAACCAAACAAATAAACAAACAAAAAAAACCCTTGTATGTGTCCATTCACAACAAATATGTTATTGGTTCCTCCCTTGAAGAGTTGAAATGTCCCCTGCAGTTAAAAGACGTTCCTGTCTTTTTTATCATCCTTTGTAATCAGATAAGAAAGGGAGATCACAAGTGTCATGTCCCAGGCCTGGAGCAGTATCAGACTGAGCAAAAAGCTGCTTTCTTTGCTCTAGCTTACCATATGCATTTTCATGTCTTGAGGTTCTTTACTGCTTGAAAAATTAACACTGGTGAATCCCCTTAATTGGCCCTGACTGGTTAAACTCGGGAAAGGTGCCAATTATACAACCTTCCTGATTTCCAGGGTTTACAAAGTACACATTGTCTGAGAGACAGTCACATTTCATTTTCTGATTTACTTTTAAAGGTGTAAACCACTAATCAGTAAAACTTCTCAGAGTATTTTAGTTAAGGGATGTTTGATTCATTAAGCTGTTATGATTCAGAATGAAAAAAATTGAAAGACACATTAAGCAGGAATGGGAAGTATAGAAGAAATCCTGTCTGGGAAAAAGAAAACCCCAATTCTGGTGTCTCACTATAAAATTGGTGATGACACTGATGAAATTGAACAATTTTTTCTATAAGGGCCCCTCCAGATCTAACATTCCAAAAGATGTGCTAGCCTCTGGTAGACTTTGTGTTCAGACGTCGGGGTCTGTCATTGATCTAGGCCTTTCTCATTAAGCAACGTTGAACTGTTTTACTGAATCCCTGTTCTAGAGTTTCAGGAGAATATTCCAGATTAACTGGCAGTGCCATCTATTATAGGAAGATGCCATTATCTACCTGGAGATTTTTCTTTCATTCCAATGATTTCCTAAGATGGGTATGTGCTTCTCCCTAACTTTGGGAAGGGCAATATATAAGAATAAGGTTAATGTTGTAATGTTTTATTCCTCCAAATGTAAATATAGACCCATGTATAGCTCTATCACCTTTTTAAAAACCATATCATTATTTCAACAATTTAATTTTAACATGCATTTGGCTGCAACTTTTCCAGATAGGACAAAATTCTCAGTGTCCTATTCTCTGATATTTCCCACAAATTAACCTTACTGGAATCAACATGTACAACCCCAAGGAAGGTTTATGTTTGGCACTACTCCCTGTGACCACAGCAGTCTCGAACAAGCTTCCAACCTCCCTTGGCTTCACAATGTACCAGTACAATGAAGTCAGCCTTGCAATCCCAGGGAAACGTCAGATTTTTGCTGTTTTCTTTTAATTGACTTTGCAGAATTGTTTATATGTTCTAAATGGATAGGTGCTTTTTTTTTCTATTCTTAATAGTTTCTCATTTTATTGTTTTGTGCTCAGAGAATATGGTTCGTATGATTTCTGCTTTCTGCAATTAGTTGAGATTTTCTTTATAGGCCAATAATACATGGTTAATTTTCTGTACTATATGTGTTTGACAAGACAGTGTATTCATTGTTTTTTGGATACAAAGTTAAGTATTAAACATGCTAATAGTGTTATTTAAAACTCTAGATCCTTTCTTGTTTTTGTCTAATTGTTCTTTCTAAGGAGCTGTCTCCCACTGTGATTGCAGACTGATTGTTTTTCCTTTGTACTTTTAACTGTTTTTGATTTATACACTTTAATGTTGTTAGATACATAATGTTCATGACTGTTATATATTATTGTGGATTTTTCCTTTTCTCAATATAAACTAGCCTTTGTCCCTTTTCACACTTTTTTTTTCTGGGACGATTTTGTCTTATGGTGCTTTAACAATACTTAAATTTTATCTTAGCATTAAGCTGATATGTATGACTTGTCTTTGATTTTATCTAATTAATTTATCCAATTAATTTATCTAAATTATTTAGATACCTCTTTTTTCTTTTTTTATTTATTTAAATTCAATTAATTAACATAGAGTGTATTATAAGTTTTAGAGGCAGAGTTCAGTGATTCATCAGTTGTATATAACTCCCAGTGCTCATTACATCACGTGCCCTCCTTAATGCGCATCACCCAGTTACCCCATCCCCCACCCCCATCTCCTCCAGCAACCCTCAGTTTGTTTTCTGTGATAAAGAGTCTCCTGGAGCGCCTGGGTGGCTCAGATGGTTAAGCAGCTGCCTTTGGCTCAGGTCATGATCCCAGGGTCCTGGGATCGAGTCCCGCATCGGGCTCCCTGCTCCTTGGGGAGCCTGCTTCTCCCTCTGCCTCTTTCTCTCTCATGAATAAATAAATAAGATTTAAAAAAAAAAAAAAGAGTCTCTTATGGTTAGTTAGCATTAACCTGGCATGTATGTCTTGTCCTTGGTTTTAATTTAATTAATTTATCTAATTTATCTAATTAATTTTGGATATCTCTTATTTTTTTAGATTTTATTTATTTATTAGAGAGAGAGAAATAATTCGAGAGAGAGAGAGCACGAGGGTGGGGGGAGGGAGAAGCAGGCTCCAAGGCAGGGCTCCAACTCTCAACCCAAGCTGAGAGTCCTTTAGTTGTAGAAATACTACTAAAAATTTACTACACTAGAAATTTATTGTGATTACTTATATACTTGAACTTCTTCTTGCCATCATAATTTAAATTTTCTGTTTGCTTTTTGTGGATTGCATTTTTTTCTTCATGGTCTCCTTTTGTTCTATTGATTAAAGGTGGAGTAAAATTATTGTATTAACTTGGGAGTAGCAAGATTTATTTTATTGAGATTCTTATATGGTTTGAAGGTTATGCATTCTATTTCAATTTTTTCAGTTTTTACCCTTATATTTCCAACACATACATACTAAATAAATAAAATAAATGAAATCCCTTAGCAAACATTAATGATGCTATTCACCTCATCTGTTGATTTTTTTATTGTAATGTCATTTGAAAACCACTTCATTCTTCGAATCGGTAATACACACATATAGGAAAAAAATTCAAAAAGTTCTAAGAGTGATATAGTCAAATAAAAGTCTTTCTGACATCTCTATCCCCTAGCTATTCCACCATGCCAGTTCTCTTTTGGCTCTTCCTCCTGGTACTCATTTTTGTGTATCCTCTCGGAAATAGTGTGTGCATATGCAGCCTTGGAATCAGGCTTTTTTTTCTTTTTTTTAAGCACAACAGTATCACACTC
Source organism: Phoca vitulina (assembly GCF_004348235.1). Classification (NCBI taxonomy): domain Eukaryota; kingdom Metazoa; phylum Chordata; class Mammalia; order Carnivora; family Phocidae; genus Phoca; species Phoca vitulina. Next base: position 60,545,983 of record NW_022589711.1, on the reverse strand, counting down.
CATACACTGTTATGCTTTTGTGCTTGTTTATTTTGCTTTTGTTTTTACTTAGCAATATGTTTTGGACATCTCAATGTAAATACATATGGAGCCATTTCTTTTTCTTGCTTGATTTTTGGGCTTTTCTTTAAAATTTTTTGAAGAGATAATACATTCATATTGCTCAGTTTTTTAAAATTAAGACATATAGTGAAAACTCTCTAGCTCTTATTCCCCCATTGCCCAGTTTCAAGCACCAAACCAGAAAACCACTATTTTTATTTTCTTGCAATGTTCCAGAGTTTTTCTGCATGAGTACAACACAAATGTGTATATTTTCCTCCTCCTTATTCACAAAAATAGCATAATATACACTTGCCTTTTCACTTAACAGTGTATCTGAAGAGAACTTTCAGCATCTTACCCATAGAGTTTCTCTATTTATTTTGACAATGGAAAGGTACTTCTTCATTTGAATGTACCATATTTTATTTAATCAATCTGCTATTAATGGACATTTGGTTTATTTCTCACTTTTTGCAATTACAAGAAATGTTTCAATAAAAAGCCTTTTTCATAAATTGTTTTGTTCACTTTGCAAGTATCTCTGTGCAAGTACATCACCTATATGCAAGAATATTCGTAGGATAAACTCTCAAATGTAGAATTGTACAGTCTTTTTAAGGCATGAGTCTCCCTTGTATGGATGTACTATAATTTATTTAACCAGTTTTCCCTGATAGATATTTTGATTGTTTCCAATATTGTGCCAATCCAAAAAAGTTTGCAATTATTTTTTTTGTAGACACGCAAGTGAAATTTCATTTGCGTGCATGCACATCTAGATTTCTAGAAGTGCATCTCCTGGCTCCAGGGCATTTTATAACTTGATTTGCAGCCTAACTGTTCCAACTGGTCTTCGTATAGATTATGCTGATTTTACTCTCACCAGCAACATATGGGAGCTTGTTCTCTCACACTTTCACCAAATCAAAGTGTTATCAAAGCATTCAAACTTTATTAATCTTATAGGCGAAAATATTATCTAATTGCACTTCTAGTTTGCAATTTTCTTGCCATAAGTGAGGCAGAGCGTATAGTCAAATATTTAAGAATCATTTATATCCTCTTATCCTTGCCAATTTTCCTATTGTATTTTTGTTTTTTTAAAAGAAAAGAACTCTTAATATATTGAGGATATTAGTCTTTTGTGACAAATATTTAATTTCCCAAATCTCTCCTTGTTTATTTTTGATTGATATAATAATCTCTCAGCATTCACAGATATTAATTGTACTTATTTTTAAATTCTTCTTCTGTTTGTCTTATTACTCCAGGAATGTGGGATGATCTTTGAAAATCCCTGTACACCTGCCTGCTGTGTTTTCTCTAAGCCATCCTCAGTGATTGTGGGAGAAAGATGGGATGTACTGCGGAAGCCAACTGGTATCTTGTTTTTTGAGTGTGGAGGCCTTCCAGCACTGTTGGGGGTGGAGGAGCACCTGCCTGGGGCAATACACTGCCCTTCTGGCTCCAGAGCCTTCTCACTTTCGCCTATGGGCCAGCTCAGCAGCTGCCTGTGATCAGCACAGGTGGGAGAGGGAAGGGGGAGGGACTTCCTGCAGCAACAGCGGAGTCGCCGTCTACACACTGCATGTGTGCCTAGGGACCCTTCCGTCTTGTAACCACCAACTCTGAGCTTTGCCTCCCCAAGAATTATTCCCACCTGGGTATAAGCACTCTTTTGTGTGTGTTTTGGGCCACGCTTTCTGAAGGTTATTTCTCCCATGATCCGATCCTATGTAATTCTTTTTTTGTCGGTTGTTTGGTTAGTTGGTTTTAACACTTAGGAGTTCCTTGAGATTTTTAGTCTGTTATTAGCCCTCTTTCTTAATTCTCAGTACAGTTACTGGTTTCTCACTCAACAACATTGTTTTGGTCATTTTGTGGCATTTTGGCTTGGGATGTTATCTTGATCTAATCTCCGCAAATTACTTTGAAAACCCAAAAGGTAGGAACACTACCTACCTTTTCAACTGCAGTTTTGCTCACCGTGAGCTTCTTGAAATCAGGCAGGATAAAATATATAACTTGGTACTTGCTTGGCATGGTGTCTGGCTTGTAAGAAGAATTTAGTAAGTTTTTATTGTATGATGAAATAAGGAAGGAAGGAAAGAAAGAAAACAAGAAAGGAATTTTAAGAATTATTTCTATCAGGGTCAATTCAACATGTTTTTATTCAATATATCGCTACATGCCAGGCACCACTAGGCACAAATGTTATAGAAATGAATAAAACACTCTCCTCGCCCTTCTGAAACATGTGTGTGTATGGAAGAGAAGGAGAGAAAAGATCAGAAGCATGCTTCCTAAAGTCCAAGAGTTAATATCCTAAGGAAAAAAAAAACTAATAGAAGTACATGGCAGCTAAGTCTTCAGGCTTTAGAGGAGAGCAAAGAAGGTAATTACTAATAGAATAACTTGGACTAATAGAGAAGCCTATTTCAAGGTGACTAAAACCAGAGATGGAGGAGAAGTAGAAGTCTAGGGGCGCCTGGCTGCCTCAGTCAGTAGAGTGTGTGACTCTTGATCTTGGGGTTGTAAGTTCAAGCCCCACTTGGGAAGTAGAGATTACTTAAAAATAAAATCTTAAAAAAAAGAGTAGAAGTCTAGACCACATGTTTTCTTATATGCCCACAAAAGGTTTTGCAGATGTATCCAACTCCTCCATATATTCACAGTCATAAAAATGAGCAATCACTGCACATTTTTAAAAGATGGCCTAAAAGTAGTCATTTGGAAGTACAGATGACAGATAAACTATCACATGAAAAGAAATCATTTCAGATATTAAAATAAGTTATCTTTTGAACTTAGTTAACTTTCAAGTAAATTTGGCTTTTCAAATTCATTGGGCTTGTGCTTTTAGGTAGCATACCAATGCATTGAAGTGACGCTGGGAAAGTGGCTCAACGTTAGCAAGAGAGAGGTTTGCTTCTTTGGTGGGTGTTCCTCTCTGCAAAACCTAATAGCTCACTTCTGCTCTCAGAATGAATAGCCGAGAGTGAACAGCTCCACTAGGTTGGCCTGATACAAAGAACAGGGGCAGGAACCCCACAGCCAGGAGAGACATGGGGGGAAAGGCAGGCAGCAAGGAGGCCAAAGGAAGAGAGATCTCTGCTCCCATCTGAGGCTGACCCTATGATCTAAAAGGTGACAATGCACTAAACTTGAAAGAATGTTTTCCAATATCCTCCGAATTTCACCTTTTTGCATTCCACGGCATGTAAGATTGGGCTTTTTCTGATAAATAAGCACATCTTCCAGGTACTGTAGAGCCTAGTCGTGAGGTGCCATTGCAGAGTTCTCCAGCACGTGGCCATCTTTCTTCAGGATGGCGTGAGGTGATAATAGGCACTCTCAGTAGGTAATGGTCAAGAGGACCAGCACTGGAGACAAATGCCCTGGAAGCGATAATCAAGTTGCTTGGCCTCCTCTTGCCTCAGTTTCCTCACTTGTAACATGAAGCTTATGATGGTAATTAGCTCTTATGGTTGTGGTCAGGATTAAATAAGATTGTATTCATAAACCATCAGCATGGTTCTTGGCACGCAACAAACGTTTGAAGTTGCTGTCTTTTCATTACAATTAATTTCTTCATACCACCTAGCTGCAATACTTTAAACTGGTCATTCTTAAAAGTGTGGTCTGGGGATCCCAGAAGGTTCCGAAACCCTCTTAGAAGGTCTACAAGATCCAAACAATTTTTGCATAAATGTTATTTTCATTACGGCAATAAATGCCTGATTTTATTTGCCTTTTTTACTCTCGTCCTCTCTTGAATGTACAGTGGAGTTTCCCAGAAGCTACATAGCATGTGATACCACAGTAGATAAAATGTGGAAGCATATGAAAATCTAGCCATCTACTGTGAAGTCAGATATTAAAGAGACTTGAAAAATGTGGAACAGTGTAAATCTGCTCACTAAATGTCTTTACTTTAGAAAAATATAGTACTTTTTTCATAAAAATACATTAACATTCAAGGGATTTATTATTATTTTAAGTTAATTAATTCACATATATTTTCCAAATTTCTGTTTTAATTTCTATTACAATAAATATAAATATATAGAACTCACATAAATAAAAGCTCTTTGGATTCCTTAATAATTTTTAGGAGTGTATCAAGGGGTCCTGAGAGCAAAATGTTTCAGACCTGTTGCCTTAAATCACACGGGTAATCATTAGGATAATTACTTTTTTCTCTATTTATAATGATTTTTAATCTTTTTTTTATTATTTATGAAGGGAATAGGGAGATTTAGAGCATAAAAATAACTAAAGGGAAGAATTAGATATCCTATAATTAAACCGTTCAGTGATAGCCATTATTAATATTTTGGCACATATCCCTCTGGTATTTAGTCCATTCACATCTCATGCACATAGAATTAAAATGGGATGATATGGTACATAATATTTTGAAACATTTTTCTTTTACTTAAAATACATCATATCATCTATCCATATCATTAACTGCTCTACAATAGCCTTTCTGAGGACTGCATTATCATTTACTTCATCAAGCTCCTATTTTTGAACATTTGTTGCTTATATTTTTTCATATTATAAACAATGTCATAGGATGTTAAAGGATGTAATGAACATCCTTTTTATACATACTTGATTATTTCTTAGAATATATTCCTAGAAGTAGAATTGATGTGTTAAGGATATGTCTATTTTTAAAACAATATGTTGCCAAATTGCTCTTCAGAAATGTGCCCAAGCCCATATTTTAGCAGTTTACATTAGACACTCTTGTTATTAACCATTATTTCATATCTTTGCCAATCTGATAGCTTGAAAGTGGTATTTCATTGTTATGATTTACATTTCTTTGATTACTAATATGTTTGACTACTTTTTCATATGTATCTTGGCTTTTTATATTTCACTTTCTGTAAAATGCCTCTTAGTATAATGAATTTTTATTGAATTGGTGAAGCTTCCAAAAATTGCTCACTTCTCTCAAGTGTTAGTTTCTATACTGGCAACATTGGCTTGTAAGACACAAGCGATGACATAGCTAATATAGTTTTTATATATTTATAAATATCAATTTATACCTTATTGGGTAAATTCAGTTGCTGCAAATTCTCCCCACTATGTTTTATCTTTATGAAAATGTGAATTTTAATGAAAGAGGTAACAATCATCCCTATGATCTAACAAGTAGGACTACTTTATTTTCTTTCTAAGATTTTATTTATTTATTTGGGGAGGAGGTGCAGAGGGAGAGACTCTCAAGCAGACTCGGAGCTGAACGTGGAGCCTGATGCAAGGCTCAATCTCACAACTCTGAGATCATGACCTGAGCTGAAACCAAGAGTCAGATGCTTAACTGACTGAGCCACCCAGGTGCCCCTAACAAGTAGGACTACTTTAAATGGAACTGTGTAAATTTCAAAATGCTATTCAAAAGTAAGGTGGTATTATGGTTTCAATGTTTTGGTCACAACTAGTTTACAAAGCCTATTGAGATAATATCCCAGACAGGTAAAATTCTCAAGAACACTATTGAGAGGAGGAGCCAGACTTCAGTGGCACTGGAAAGAGAGATCTAAGGATGGAAATGGCAGTTCCATAAGGATAGGATAGGGAAGGATAGGATAGGATGAGATGATAGGATAAGATAGGATAGGATAGGATAGGATAGGATAGAGCCGCCAGAGAACCTGAAAAACAATGGTACAGGAGGGTACTAGATGGGCGTGGGCTGAAACAGCATAACCATCAGGCAATGGGCCAGTCTGAAATTGGGCTGGAAGAGCAACATAATTCTAGTATTTCTGTCCTCTTCTTCCTTCTCTCTTTCATCCCTTCCCATCCATCATCTGGGGCTAAAGTAAGTGAGATAAGACCTATGGGAAAGATGCTGGAAAGAGCTAAGCAGAGCAACAGTCCTCAGGTAGGATCTCAGTGCAGTCACAGACTCCACCAGGAAGAGAAACCCATGCTGATTGTACGGCTTAGTCCACACAACAGGAGCAGAAGACTTTCTATAGGTCCAGGCTCACATCTCACCAAGTCAATAGCAGCAAGCTCCTAAATCTTCCCAGTGCTCATTAAGAAGGGCTAAGGAAGCAGTTTAAACCAAGGCTGTATCTGAGAAGAACTTCGGAATGGACAGGCCAACTGAATACCAGTCACTTCTGATGGCTTCTAATGCCACTAATCTCATTCTGCCCCTGAAACTCCAAGCAGAACACTGCACACAGTGAAGCCTGTGGATATTTGCCAAATGAAAAAATAAGTAAATAAGTGGGTGGACGAAATTTGTAAAACTCATGAAACTAACAAATGATCAGTATTCTTAAAATTTGTTGTTCATTCTTCAAAATAAAGATTTTTTAACTAAAAATAATGGGAAAAATAAAATCTTTACCCCCATGTATGTCAATGGTCATTGCCTCTATTGAAAGTTTCCTACCCAAAATCCTAATAAATATTTAAGCCGTTCCGATCTACCTTGCCAGTTGGTACTTAGGGAGACTTAAGCACTGGATTACAAGAATGGTTGCTTCGGAAGCTTTGAAGTCTACTGTTTTAGGCTGTGTGATCACAGGAATGTCTCATCCACTTCCCTTTCTCCTTTATTTTCTAATCTTTTGTTAAAGAAAAGTAGCTATAAACACGCCAACCTGTGTTGCTATAATGATTTTCTTAGTTAACACTGTAGTTAAGGTTACATACAGACTTTGACTGTAATCCCCCTTCTTCACCAGTTCCCAAGGTTTTGGACACATCCCTTCAGCCTAAAGCTTTCCAGTCTTTGTTCCTCATTCAGATAAACTTTAAACTTGGTCTGTTCAGCTGCTTCTGAGAAGAGAGAAAACAAGAAGTGTAATGTTTTACCCATGAGCGTTAGAAAGTCTAACTTTAAAAAGTTGACATATTCATCACAATTACTCGTTACTTGGGAAAGACATCATCATCCAGGGAATTATCACAGAATCAAAAGACCAGGAGAGAAGAATCAGATGATGTCTAAAAGCCAATGTGGCTCTTTTGACCGAACCTACTCAGATATCTTCACAATTTCAAAATGTCTGAAAAGCAGCCTACTTTTTTTATTATTATGTTATGTTAATCACCATACATTACATCATTAGTTTTTGATGTAGTGTTCCATGATTCATTATTTGCGTATAACACCCAGTGCTCCATGCAGAATGTGCCCTCTTTAATACCCATCACCAGGCTAACCCATCCTCCTACCCCCCTCCCCTCTAGAACCCTCAGTTTGTTTTTCAGAGTCCATCGTCTCTCATGGTTCATCTCCCCCTCCGATTTCCCCCCCTTCATTCTTCCCCTCCTGCTATCTTCTTCTTCTTCTTCTTTTTTTTTTTTTAACATATAATGTATTATTTGTTTCAGAGGTACAGATCTGTGATTCAACAGTTGAAAATCAGCCTACTGATAAGTGGATATCCCATATGCTAGAATTATCAACTCAAAGGATGAATACTTTTAAATGTGAGCTTTTTAAATGTACTTCAGGGTAACTTTTGTGCACAGACAATACTATTCAGTGGTTTACTTTGGTATAAAAGTTAATATAGGGGTGCCTGGGTGGCTCAGTCAGTTAAGTGTCTGACTTCGGCTCAGGTCATGATTCTGGGGTCCTGGGATTGAGCCCGGCATCGGGCTCCCTGCTCAGCGCTCTCTCTTTCTCTCTCAATCTGTGCACTCTCTCTCTCTCAAGTAAATAAATAAAATCTTTAAAAAAATAAAAATTAATATTCAGTTCATTATGATTACAAAATCAAAACTTCCTTATTCTTTTAAATTTACCCCACAAATCTTATACGCCTAACACATTTAAGCAAACATTTTTAAAGACCTTCTATTAATATTTGACCCATTAACAGATTTAAATGCCTTAAAATATTCTTAGCTGTTTTTATAAGTTCAATATATTCACTTTTCCTTTAAATATATTTTCTGACTTCATAAACTCTTCAAAAGTGTTTAAGGAAATCATGCAAATGTCATAAATCAAACATAAAATTTTAAGTCTAAACAAATAATGCAATCCCCCATGTAAAATTTGAATCATATATCTGGCATTTACTCTAAGAAGCCAAATTCTCTTAAACAAATTATAAGTGCTTAAAATACCAAACATGTATAGATTTCTTCATGCAAAAATAATAATACTATGGGTTTGATTTTTATAAACAGTATGTATTGAATCCTGTATTGAGGGGGGACTTAAAAGTTGCTTATTTGCTAATAAATAATTATGTGATCCCAAGCAAATTTGGAGTGTACCTCCTCAGGCCTATGCCTTCTGGTCACTACCACAAAATCCAGAATTAATGTTAACTTCTTAATGTAGAGAAACCTAGCCATTCTGGGTAACCTTCTAATTGGGCCTTGTCCAAGAAGGTCTTATCTTTCTCATCCCAAAAGTCCTATCAAGCTTAACAACAAAAATCCAGTGGCCTCTGAGTATCTGGTATCATTACTAATGCTCGTTCCTCCTCTAGAATGCAAAAGTAAAGTAAGGTTTTTTTTCTAAATAACACTTATTTTCCTTTCAGGTTAACTAGGTGTTAAGTCTCCTCAGGATAAAGATCATAATTTTTGCTCTCTTTTTAACTCCACACTTGCAATGATCTCTAACAGTGTTTCTGCTGGTTTGTGTGGACCCAGAAATCATGCTTGTCTCCTACATGGTTTGTCTTTTGAGAACAGGTGTAGTAAATTAAAGGTAGGTGCAAATTTTTTGTTACTCATCCCTGTTGGAGCTCTAAGCCACCAACTGAGAAGTCAGACTTCCTTGAAGCCGTTATAAAGTGAGGAAGCTCAAGGCCAGTGAAGAAATCATTTGTAGGTGCTAGCCGACAGTCACCACCAGTACCAGATATTTGAATGAATCATCGTGGACATACAGCTCAGTTAAGACTTCAGATGACTCTAGTTGGTATCTGACTGCAACTGTATGAAAGACCCCAAACAAGAACCATCCAGCTGAGCACAGTCGATCCCCAGAAATATGAGAACTAATAATACATTATTTTTTGTAAGCCAGTCTGGTGTGGAATGATTTTTACTAGGCAGCAATAGATAACTGGCATTGAAGATAATCATGACTATGGTTCTAAACCTGAGCCTTCGGCGTTACTTGAGCTTAGTTGTTGAAATGCATTCCAGTCTTATAGTATACTCAGAGAAACTTTTGACAGCCAACAGCATTTGGCAAGTCTATACCTCTGTTCATAGCATACAGATAGTTGAAATCTTCTTTTTTTCTTAATTTTTGTCTTTTTTTCTTTTTCTTTTTCTTTATCTCTTTCTCTTCCTTCCTTTTTCTTCTCTCTTTATTCTTTTTTTTCATTTTTTTCCTCTCTTTTCCCTTCAGCTTCTCTTTCTTATTCTGTATCTCATTCTTCTCCTTACATTATTCAGCACTCCCTCACAGAGCTAGTTCTAAAAACTATATTTTTAAAATAGGCAGCATTAACTCTAGCATTAGCACTGTAACCAGCATGAATTGAGAACATACTAAATGCCAGCATTATCTTCTTTATTTAATTCTCATTACAACTTCATGAAGTAGGTGTAATTAATATTTCCATGTTATAGGGAGAAACTGACGCTTAGCTATCACCTGAAATCCTTAAGCCCAAGCATTCCACAGAGCCATCATGGCATCTTGGGTCTTATGGTATGAGTGACAGCTCATGGTCTACATCCACCTGGCCTTCAAAGTTCTAAGGGTTCTCTTTTCCTTAGTGTGCATTTACTATTTTAAAAGAATTAACTAAAGATCAATTCACAGTGAATCCAATAGACTCAAGTGTTCACTTGTTATTTCCCCCATCCCTAAATGCATACATTTAGAAGCTGTTAGAATCCTTTCACTGGTTCCCTAACATGTGGAGTAAAAGCCATTATGGTAAACAGGGCCAAGTGGAAGCTCCTGCAACTGCACCCCATCTCCTGGCTAAGATAGTAAATTAGAAGTAATGCAACATCCATGGAGGAATTGAAGAGATTAGTGCCACCATAAATGACTCTTAGAAGGTAAGGGTCAAGAGAATGAAAAAAAAAGTCACAGACTGGAAGAAAATATCACAAAAAAGATATCTGATAAGGGACTATTACCTAAAATATACAAAGAACTTTTAAAATTCAACAACTAAAAAACCAAACAACTCAATTAAATCATGGGCAAAAACCTGAAAAGACATTTTACCAAAAAAGATATGGAGATGGCAAATAAGCATATGAAAAGATGCCCAACATCGTATGTCATTAAGGAATTGAAATAAAACAAGATATCACTTACACCTATCAGAATGGCAAAAATCAAAAACACTGACAATACCAAATGCTGGCAAGGATGTGGAGCAACAGAAGTTCTCATTCACTGCTGGTAGGAATGCAAATTAATACAGCCACTTTGGAAGACAGTTTGACAGTTTCTTACAAAACTAAACATATCTTAACTTACCACGCAGCAATAGTACTCCTTGGTAATTACCAAAATGGATTGTAAACTTAACATTCATTTATAGACACTTTATTCATAGTTGCCAAAACTTGGAAGCAACCAAGATGTTCTTCAATAGGTGAAAGGATAAACAAACTATGGTAAACCCAAACTATGAAATATTAATCAGTGCTAAAAAGAAATAAGTTGTCAAGCCATAAAAAGACATGGAAAAATCATAAATGGATGTTACTAAGGGAAAGAGAACAATATGGAAAAGGCTACATTCTATATTATTCCAATTATAGGACATTCTGGAAAAGACAAAACTATGAAGACAGTAAAAATATTAATGGTTACCAGTGCCAGCAGGGAGGGAGGGTTGGATAGGCTGAGCACAGAGAATTTTTAGGGCACTGAAACTAATCTGTATGGTACCACAATAGTAAATAATATGTCATCCTACATTATCAAAACCTATAAAATGTTCACAATGAGTGAATCCTAATGTAAACTATGGGCTTTGTATAATAATGTGCCAATGTAGATTCATTGATTATAACAAAAGTACCACTCTGGTGGGGGATGTTGATAATGGGGTAGGCTGTGCATGTGTAGGGGCAGGAGGTGTATAGGTAGGACACCTCCATATTGTCTGCTTAATTTTGCTGTGAACCTAAAACTGCTCTTAAACAGTCTTTTCAAAGATTTTTTTAAAGCAGGGGAACATTTGCTATATTAAGATCATACATGTGTCTCCAGACCTAGTTCTTTCTCTAGGTCTGGTTTTATAAAGACTGGTGGTAAACCAAGTCTGATTAATATGATATACTTTATGTAGGAAATGTCTGGGACTCTAGATATTTGATCAACCACAAGAAATGACAGCACAGATAATGTAATAACTTTTGCAGATAACCTTTGCTAATTTGATGATTACCAGTTGTCATTAAGTGAATAGTAAAACTGTTGTGTTCAGAAACACACAAACAAAAAAGGCAGGGGAGGTCAGCCTTTTCACGTCCCCAAGAAATTAATCTGTTTGGCCCATGCAAAATGCAAATGAAATGTGAATGATAACAGTAGACTACTCAAACTTAACCAAGTGGAAGCCACAATCTCAGTTGCTTTGCTGGATGTGGTATCTTTCCTGGAACAGGTAAACATAGCCTTTGGCACTTAGTGTTCATTGAGCCAATGTGTTTTATTCAATCTCATCCTGAAGGACGATCACAAGCATTTCACATTCATATGAAAAGGATAAGAGTACACATTCCTGGTCTTGTCATAGGGCTATATATTAACCCTCCTACTCTGTTACAATCAACTCCAGAAGAACTTTGATCATCTTGATATTCCATAGAGCATCACACTAGTTCACTTAATGAGGTTATACTAATTAGGCTGGTGAGCCACAACTGGTAAGTACTCTGGCTCTTCTATTTAGACACATGCATATCACAAGGTAGACAAGAAACCCTATAAAGATTCAGGGACCCGACACATTAGTAAGGTTTTCTTATGATAAATAAAAAATGTTTTTTCAATGTTTTATTATGAAAATTTTCAAACACATAAAAAAGTTGAAATAATTTTACAGCAAATCCTTGAATATCAACACCTAGATTCTATAATTAACATCTTACTATACTTGCTTTATCTTATTTAATAAAGTGTTTAGGAGTTCAATAATCTGGAGCATGTCAGGATATCCCCTTTAAATTAAAGGAAAAATTGTTGCATCTTGCATGCCCTATCACTAAGAAAAAGACATAGTACTTGAATTTTGGAGACAGCACATACTGCTCTTAGGAATACCACTCTGATTTATTTGTTGGACAGTTGGAAGACTGACAAATTCTAATGGATCCCAGACCAGAAAGAAAGCTCAGCAATAAGTCAAGTCTGCAGTACAAGATGCCCTACCCTCCAGACTATATAATCCAACAAATTAGATGGCACCAGGGGTATTCATAGTAAATACATGGAACCATGGTGAGCACAAGTGTGAGATCTTTGGAAAATGATAAACAAAAGCTACAGTAGGGAGACACTTCAGATTTTGGAGCAAGACTGTCTTCTGTGGCAGAAACTACACATTTTGTAAAGTAGTCCTGGCTGTTATTAAGCTCTAGTAGAGATTAAATCCCTCCAAATGGCTATGTACGTGTTGTAGCCCATTACGAATTGGTATTTTCATATCTACCAAGTTACAGAGTCAGACAAGTGCAGCAGCAACCTATCATACTATGGAAATGGCACAAAATCAGGACTAAGAAAAGTCAGAGGGTACAAAACACCTACATTAACAGGACTTCTGACTCCTGTTATCACTTACTTCTGCTGCATCAATGCCTAAACCTAACATCTTGTTGAGGGATGGGAAGTATTCCCAAAGCCAGCTGATGGAAGAGGAAAAATCTTGGGACCTGGTTCATAGCTGAGTCAGCACAATATGTTGGAACAAACTAAAAATGGACTGCTACTATAATATAGTCCTTCTGGGGGATGGCCCTGAATGTTAGTTGTGAGGGATAATCCTTCCAAAGACAAAGCTGGGAGCAGTGTGTATGATTTTTTACTTTTTATGTAGTAAAAAAGTAGCATGAGAAAGATATATATAGACTCCTGAGTATTGGAAAATGGGTTGGTTTGTTGGTCAGGGCCTGGAAGGAGCATATTTGGAAAATTAAAGAGAAAAAAAGGTCTAGGGAAGAAGCACATAATGGACCCACTTGAAGTGGGTACAAAGTGGAAACAGATCTCATGCTACTGCCCACCAGAGAGCATCCAAGTCAGGGGAAACACTCAACAATGAGGCTGACTCATCCTGTGACTCATCCTCAGCCAGCCTCCTTCCTCTACCACCCCTATGCTTTCACAATGGGGTCAAGAATAGAATCACCATGGTGGCAGGAATAGAGGCTATGCATGTTCCCAGCGGTATGGACTCCCACTCACCAAAGCTAAGCTAGCTGCTGTTACTGAACACCCAACCTGTCAAAGTGTTAACAACCTGATACAAAGCCCTTGATAAAGTAGCAAAGCTTGAGATCAGCCAGACACTTAATGTCAGGTTGATTACATCAGACCCCTTTCACCCTGGAGAAGGCAGTGATTCATCATTACTGCAATTAATACTCACTCCCATATGGCTTTAATTTTCCTGTCTGCCATGTCTCTGTCAGCACCACTATTCGAGGGCATATAGAATGCTTGATTTACTGTCATAAGATTCCCACATAAACCAAGAGACCCATTTTACAGGGAAGGATGTGCAACAATCGATGTACGAGTGAGGGATCCATTACTTCTACCTCATAGTACAACACCTGGAAGCAGCCAGCCTACTGGAACAATGGAATTGCTTACTAAAGGCTCAACTAAGGTGATAACTCAAGACAAAAGCTTGTTTGGAGTTGGGACATTGCCCACCAAAATCAAGTATATGAACTAAACAAACAGCTGTGCTGTGCCCCCAATAGCTAAAATAAACAGGTCTAGACATCAAGGGGTGGGAGTAAGATTTGTCCCTCTCTCTATCATTCACAGTGGCCTACTTACAGAATGTGTGCTTCCTGTCCCCACATCTTTAGGTTTGACAGGATTAGAGGTTTTGGCACCACTGCTTCTACTAAGGAAAACAGTGGAAATTCCATCAACCTGGAAGCTATGACTGCTGCATGTTATCCTTGAGTTCCTCTTGCCAGTAACCTAGCATACAAAAAAGGAGCACTTTGAAGATTCAATGACAAATATGTGGTGCAAGCAGGGGGTAGACTGTCTCAGATGATCCTTGTGCCCTGTTTCACTTCCTCTTGATCATCTGATTCCATTTGCAATTGTGGCTGTGGTGACAGTTACATGGCAAAGGGGTGAAGAGTTCCAATATTGACCACATCTTGCTTCAAGCATATCTTCGGCTTGCCATGGTGTTTTTCTGATACTGAAGGAGTGGAATACCCACAGGAGTTTACTGGACATGGATGCTTGAAGCCCAGGTGCTAGGGAGTTAACCTCCCTGAGGCAACCCTCAACCAACAGGAGTGGGAGCCAATGGACAAATGTTTCCAGTTGCTGGCTCCTGGGATCATTTCCCAAGTAAACTACCTAAATGCAAATTCTTTTCTCAGGCTCTGCTCTCCCGGGTAACTCAAGCTAAGAAAGAAATCAGTGAGAGTCAACATAGCTCTTGCAAATAAGATAGAAAATGCTTCAGAATAACAATAAAAGCTTTCATTCTACAAATACATCAGCTTCAAGGGCAACAGAAAATATCAGTTTTGACTCACTCTAGTCAATTCCTCCTCTTACCATAAATCAAGTTAAGACAGACAGACTCTTTGCAAATTCTTCCTCAGCAGACAGAACAGATTTGTGTTTGTTTTCTATTTCTCCTGCAAATTACCACAAACTTAGTGGCTTAAAACAATACAAATATATTATCTTACAGTTCTATAGGTTGAAAGTTCAACACATCTCACTGGGCTAAAATCAAGGTGTGAACAGGACTGAATTCTGTTCTGTAGGCTCTAGGGAAGAACCCATTTCCTAGCATTTTCCAGCTTCTAGAGGCTTCCCACATTCCTTAGCTCACAGTCCCCTTCCTCCATCTTCAAAGCCAACAATGACATGTTGAGTTCTTTTTATATCACATCACTCTGACCTCCTCTTCAGTGTCCCTCTTCTACTTTGAAAGACCTTTGTAATTATACTGGGTCTACCCAGATATTGTAGGATAATCTCCCTGAGGTAAAACCACCAAATTAACTAACTTAATTCTATCTGCACCCTTAATTCCCCTTTGCTGTATAATGTAATTTATTCATAGGTTCCAGGGATTAGGATATGGACATCCTTGGGAGTAGGGTGGAGAGCATTGTCCTGCCTACTGCAATATTTAAGAAAAAGAGAGTTTTACATTTTCTTTTAAGTCCATCTTCATATTTATTTTAGATGTAAACTTTCATTTAATTTAATACAACTTTAATTTCTTGGTTATAATTACACTGATTCATAGCATTTGATTACATTAGGCTGGTAAGTCCCTTTTCATTTTATAGGTGAACAGAATGGGGCATGAAAAGCAAAAGAAAAAATAAAAATAAATGTAAGAAAGGGAGAGGGAAAGAAAAAGGAGGAAGGAAGGAAGAAAGGAGACAATAAACTTTGATTTCATTTTTACTTATGGAAAGTATGCTTAGCTACTCAACTGAATGAGGTCATTGGGTTGGTATGACGGTTAATTTTATGTGTCAACCTGACTTGGGCTAAGGGATGGATAGCCAGATAGCTGATAAAACCTTATTTTTGAGTGTGTCTGTGAGGGTGTTTCTGAAAGAGATTAGCATTTGATTCAGCAAACTGAAATCTGAAGCAAGGAGATTTGCCCTCACCAATGTGGGAAGATACCCAGTCTACCAGGGCCTAGATGGAACAAAAAGGCAAAGGGCAAATTCTTTCTCTCTTCTCAGGCTGGGACATGGGAGCTCCTGGGACTCAGGCCTTTGAACTCTAACTGGAACTACAGTACCAGCTTTCCTGATTCTCCAGCTTGCAGGTAGCAGATTGTGGGACTTCTTTGCCTCCATAACCACATAAGCCAATTCTTATAAGAAATATCCTCTTAAATATATCCCCTTAAATATCCTAACTGTTCTGTTTCTCTGAAGAACCCTGACTAATAGAGTTGAAAAACACCGTCTGAGGAAGATGCACCTGACTGCTTCAAGTTAATAATCTCATTCACACTCAAAGTTCTGATAAGAGATATTTGACTAGATCACAGCTAGTCAAAAATCTAGTCAAGTATGAACTTTCACTAGCGCTCTTTGTTAATTATAACCTAAATTATTTGTACATTACAGGTTTTTCCAGGTCAAATTTTCTTGAAAAACTCATATTCTTCTTGATCCTGATAATATGGACAATACTGAAGAGTCAATGGCAGACCATAACATCCTTTGGAAAAACAAATGGGTGTTAATGGATAAAATGTATCTTATAGGCATCTTCAATAATTATCATTCATTGTTCTTGTGTGAATTGTTCATATTTCATAACCTCCCAAATCTGATCTGTAAGATTAAATGTGATGAAATGTTTCAATTGACAACATGTAATATTTTATTTTACTATTGATCTCAATCCATGTGATTAAGGTTACTTGTGCAAGACATATTTCTTTTGAACCAGTAAATCCAACAAAAGTGATAAAGAAATGGCAGGGAGGTGACATCCTGAATATGCATTTGGCACTTCAAAACAAATGGATTGTCAAAAAGTTATTTGAGATTAGTTGAGCATGAGTAGGTATTTATTGCTTTCTTCTTGGCCAGAAAATTGTTAGAGAAGTAAAGCTAATGGTAAAAAATATTTCCTCTTGTAAAGCATAATCATCTTTTCTTGAGAAGATTAAAATATCCTAGTGCTTTTAGATATTGTGTCTTTTCGATTATGCTAAATATCAGTTTACTTCAGGAAGCCAGTAATATGAATTATGATGTATTTAGTACAGAGGATTAAAGAGAAAACTGGAACCAGAAAGATGGTTCAGGAAGGGAAGTCAATGCTTATGCCATTCTCTACCTAATTATATACTTGAATTCCTTTTTTTCTTAAAGATTTATTTATTTATTTGAGAGAGAGAGAGCAGGGGGAGGGGCAGAAGGAGAGAGAGAATCCCCAAGCAGACTCCCTGCTTAGCATGGAACCTGATGCAGGGTTCAATCACAGGACCCCAAGATCATAACCTGAGCTGAAATCAAGAGTCCAACACTTAACCGACACTTACCCAACTGAGCCACCCAGGCTCCCCTGAATTCCTTTTGAGACTAAATTTCCACTCCTGAAGGCATATATTGCTAGGAAAGCCTTCTCTCTGCCTAGCTCTCAAATTATTTCCTTTTTTGATTGTCCTGGTCTCTATTGACAAAAATATCTCCTGATGTTCAAACAATATTAAGGCAAAATAGTTAGGAGATAGATTTACAATTGATCATTCTTGTGAATGGGAATTGAGGGTTACTTCCTGTAAGAAAGAGTATTTAAATCCAGTAATTTGTGGGGTTTTTTTTATGATTTGGGGGTGGGGAAAGTCACTGTTGAGAACTATATGTGTGCATTATATAAGTGGTCTTGGGCGCTTATATTTATATTCCATCCACAAAGAGCATTCCATCCTCAAGGACATTATTAAGTAAACTTAAAAAGCAAGCAGACCCACATCTTATTTGCTCAAGGGTTAAGTTCTTGGAAAGTGGAAAGTTATTAAATCCACAATTAATTTTCTCAGAAGAAATGAAGGTAAAATAGGTAATGTATTGCAATGTGCTGCAAATAATGCAAGTTGTCCCTTTTTTCTAAGTTTCCTTAATATATGCAGTAATTAAAAGTTTTTGGAAAAAAGTAAAGAGAATATATAAAAAATTAATCATCAATTACATTTTAAAATCATTGACAATGTCTAGTGACAATCTGCAGACAAAATTAGTCTCTTTAGATGTTTTGTTTTTCATCACACCCATTAAAGAAATTCTGGCTCATAAAGTCTTTGATATATATTTGTCCACCAAATTCTAGTGAGTAACCCTTGAAGGAAAAATATCTAGGGCACGAGATTTAGGATACCGTAATGAGGAAATTTATTTTACCCAGAAGACACAACTTAAGTAAGTTGTTTGCATCTGTACAGTGCTCTGGCCACAGAACTCTCTGATAACCACAATCTCATTTGACCTTCACCAACTCCCTATGAACTTGGTATTGCTAGGGAGGCACCTCCGTCCATACTGACGGAAGAAGAAACTGAACTCAAGAACTCTTAGTATTCACCAAGTATGTGTGCATTTGAACATGAAACTGAGTTTTATCCAACTCACTAGGTAACTCCTCAAAGAACTCATTAGCTAAAAACACAATAGGAATTAAAAATATAGATACACCTAAAAAAAGGCTTAGATAAAATTCATGTATAATAAACCTCTAATGGGTTATAATGTGTTGTTTTATATGTAGCTATTTAGTTCCTCCTTTAAGATAAAAATAATTTCCTTTATGAAATACTTGTCATATTACCTAGCTTCATCTGGTAAAAAACACTGTATTCACCATATTATATATAGAGTAAGTTTTAGAAGGAGGGTTCTTTAAGCATAAGTGACATATACACATTCTTTGGTGATGAAAAAAGAAATTATTCTACTGTGTATTCTTGGTTTACTTTAATTAATCATAGCTTATTACTAATGCAAACATGAAGCATCTTAATACCGATACTGACATCTATCATAACATCTGCATTGTATACAAGGGTTTGTCTGTATGTAAAGATTTAATATAACTATCTTCATGTATTCCCATTTCTATTAGAATTATCAGATTAGGAGAAAGGCTGATTTCCATTTCCAAACATCTGAATGTTAAAAAATATTTGTACATTATGACTGGTGTCCTCTTGTGGCCTTGAGAGTTTTCATTTCAGAATATCACCAAATTCCAGTTAGTCAAAATAGGAAAAAATAAGCACGGCTCTCTAGGACTGATAATAACAAATTCCATCTAATAAGTGTCTGTCATGTACCAGGTACATTCATGGGTTACTTCATTTAATCCTTACCTCCCAGAACAAACTCTCTAAGTAGGTGCTATTATTCCATTTTACAGATGAGAAATATAAGACCTAGAGAACCACATAATGTGACCAAGAATATATCGCTTAATACTGGTGAAGTTAGCATTTGACCAGGTCCAGGAACTCAAAATTCTTAGGCTACTCATTTAAATGACAAAGGATGTTACTATTTCAACAATTATTATAGAAAGTTTAATAAGAAAGTTTTACTTACCATGATATTAAAATACCATTTCTATAACAAGCCCAGTTACACTGAATTTCTCTGCAAGTGTCTCTCACACACATTGAAACTATCCAATCTTCTGAAAAGATAGCCTGTTCTGTCAATATTTTGCTTAAATGATAAAACACAAAAGAACTTTCAAACATTGTATTCAAAACTGTATAACAGTAGGCAAGAAATATTTTGGCACACGTATATTATACACAATATTGGCAGATAACATTAAACTGCATCTTGTTGTAGTGAATCACACAGATATTAAACAGGATTATCAGTTGAAAAGAGACACAACTCTTCTTTTAAATCATGGTAGGCCAATCAAATGATTGCATGAAATTCCATAGCGATTTACTCTAAGCAAGATAAAACATGACAAGCGCACAGAACCATAAAATTAAATTTTAAAATTATAATAGTCTCAGCATATATTTGTAGGAGACAGGGACGGAATGTACAGCTTAGTAGAAAAAGCAACCAGAGGTCTCCCCATCCAAAGATTTTTTTTTCTCAGATTTAGAAAGAATAAAGAAATTAGTAAGAAGCATTTGACTCACAGTGAATTGTGGGTCCAATATTGTCCAGCAGATACCCCAAGTTCGGGGCATGTAGGTGCAACAGCTCCAACCCCAGACAGCCACTCTGCAGCTGTGCTTTCCTCCTGGTGGGTCAAGGGGCTTCTCTCCTGCTTGGCTCTGAAGGCAAGCCATTAACTGGCCTTGCCTTGAGTTCTCTTCAGCTGAGAGAGAACCGGGGCCTCCAACAGATTGAACTCTAGGCTGATTTTAGTTGGAGATTCTGGAGGCAACTTTGGGCCCCAGAGCATACCAAAAGAGGAGAGGGGAAAAACTAGTGGGACAGATGACCTAGGTTCAAATCCTGTTTCTGCCCCTTCTGCATCTTTAGAGAAATTACCCAACCCTGTTTGCTAATCTGCAAAGTAGAGTTTGAATAATAAAAATATAAATGGCATTGTGATGATTAGCTCCAATAATGCCAAAAGACTGGTACAGTGCATTGACATCATGGGTTCTCAATAACCCTTCCTTCCTCCCTTCCTTCCTTCCTACATATCTATAAATACATCCAGGGCTCCTCCTATCTCCTGGGTGACAGGACTAGAAGCTTTAGAGAAAGCACTTCTCTGTCATTTAAGGCTTGCGCTCTTCAACCTCCTCATTTGGCTCCATGTCCATTTTTGCAGTTTCCCTTAAGAAGGGGTTTTGAATGGGGAAGTGAGAACCAGTAACCCTCCTGCTCAGTCTTTTTGTGGAGCCCAAGGGTCATTGTGAGCAGGCCCGAGAAGGCTTTTTTCCCTGATGCCAAACTAAATGATGCATTAAATTGGGTGAGGTCTGCCTTCAGGTGAAGATGAAAAGGACCCTGGCTGCCCTAGGAGAGAACATTTCCTCTGGGATGTTTTCAGCTGCAGTTTTCCATTACACATGAAATAGCTCAGGTGATGAGGACTTGATGTGCATAACCCCCTGAACCCACCCCGCAGCCCCATGTCACTTTCTGCTACAGAGAAAGAGAGAAGGGAAGACTGTGCAAGAGGAGATGCTTTAGCTTTCCTTTCAATTTTTTTTTCCTTCTTCATTCCCCCTTTGGAAGGAAAGAAAATACAAGCACAAAGAAGGTACCACTTATTTTACTAAAACTTCAAAAGACACCAAATCCAGGTCCCCAGGTAAGTTTCTGGAGCATTCCAGTAACCTTTGATTATAGTTCCAATTAGGATAAGTTTTGCTAAAATGAGTTAGGTATTTCTGTGTGTCTGCCATGGTCACATAATAGAGACAATCAGACATTTACTGTACACATCAACAGAGGACCGAGGGAAGACTTAGAAGATGTGGGACTCCGTCTCTCCAAAGGGTCAAAGGGCAGAGAATTTCACAATAAAGGGCAGTGAGATTTGGACCTCAAGGTTATGGGAGAAACCTTGCTATCTGATCAGAGTGCAAATTGCTCTAAGGTTTGGCTGTCAATCACAGCAGAATAAGTAGACCATTATATTTTACTGTCTGCGGCTTGCATAGACTAAATGAGAGCAGTTTGTATACTTTTGATCATTTTTTTTGTACTTGTGCTGTTAAAAAAATGAACATGGCATATATCCACTTTGGTCATGAGAGCTTCAAACATAAAGAAAACTGAGAGAATCCTTTTTAAAAATCATTTTTAAAAAACTTTCCCTGGCTATATAACAGATAAAGCAGTTTTTGGAACCATACGAATATAGAATACAGGAATTAGCCGAATATGGATACTGCCTACCTATAAGCTTATATATATCTCTAAATAAGTGGTAAAATAGGGCTTAAATGCAGGTCTGTCTAAACTCTACCTCATACAGAATTGAAAATTCAATGTAACAAACTCTCAAGACTAACTTAGAGCAGTGCCTGGCATGTAATGAGCACTCCATAAAGGAATCCCACTGCCAATGCACACACACACTTCAATTTTACATTTATCCACAGGGCCCCACTCACTCCACACTCCTCAGCCAGCTGAGGAACACAGGAAACAATCCTGGTTAACCATCTATCTGCAAGTAGAAATGACAGAAGAATGGACAAAGATGAGGCTATCAAGAAAGGAAGAAATAATTTTTCAAGTGTGCTACCTGGAGAAACACCAAGGTTCTGTGATAGCCTACATGAGAATGGAAAAAAAGTGCTTAGAAAAAGACACCAGGGAAGGGCAACAGGACTGGCTGGGTGGCAGGTACGGAAAGGACAGGATGCAGCATGCAACCGAGCTCTGCCAAACTCTAAAGATGGAGAAGAACCCAGCTCCGCGTGCCCTTTTCTGCAAATGGAGGTCGTAGGTCACAAGGTGATAGTCAAAGCCCTGAGTGGGTCTCTGACAGGAATAAAAACAAGGTCTCCTCTTTGTTTGCCTTGGGATATGGCCATATTTCCTTATAACTAAACCCTGTCTGGCTTGTAGACTATATAATTTCCCTACTTTTTCCTCAAAAATGACTCACAAATGCTATATTATTTTACCCTACGCAAATTGCTTTCCATAAACCCAGAGGAGAAAAAACTGCTCAGAGCCATCATTATAAACACGACACATCTGTTTTTAATAACTGAAGAAGTATAACAAAACCTTTACTTTGGGGGAATATCCAGAGTTTTATCTTGAAGAAAAATTGTATCCATCTGGTCCCAAGAGAGCTGGTTTTTGCATTAAGTGGTATTTGTTGGTTGGGTGATTGGAGAGTGGGAGTGAGGAAAAGGGGGAAGTTGTTAGATCCAACACTTATCGTTAAGTGGAGTTCGTTTCTAAAAATGTAGCATCCAGAAACTGGTGAGTAATCCTTCTTCGTAGTGCAATATTATGTCACCAGATCTGCTGATCCAGTGCACAATAAAATTAATCCTCCATTCTGCAAATGCTGGTGATATGGCAATCACAGATGTGCTGAAACAGAAGTGTTCATGCCAGGCAGAGTTCACGAGACACAGACCTAGCCAGTTGTTGAGTTTTCAGTCCACACTTGACTCTGAGCCCAAAATATCTGAAGAGAGGAGGTGGCTGAGGATTCACTAGATGGTTTTCCATTTCTTTCTATTTCCTGTCTTTCCACCGAGTTCTTATTGCACATTTTAAATTTCCCACCAATCTGGCAACATAGGAATTATGAAGATGGTATGGGACAGTGGTGTGGGGGCAGAGAAGGTAGGTAAGGGAAAAGAGCTGACGTTTGTGGGCACGCACACTACGCTAGGCCGCCTAGATTTAAAACTCCCCCAAACCCCACGGAACTGGTGTTACATGTGTTACACAGTGATCCAGTGACAAAACTTTATTTGGGACCCAAATCTGTGCCATTCCCAAGCCCTTTTCCATTATACCATGCTGATCCCATCATCCTATGGTCTATGCTTGAATTCTCCTTCATAACGATCCCTGTTGATTTCCAAAGAGGGGGCACCAGGAATTTAGGGTCAATATAATTTAATAACTCAGTGATATCAATGGCAAACTAAAGCAAGAGTTAGCCTTAAATTACAGGTCCAGCCCATTATGGCTGTCCATGACTATTCTGTGATATCAACAGGGGCCTTTCTTCAGAACCTGGCCACATGCCCATTGTTGGTCTCCACCAATCTTCAGGAAGGAGATTCTAATTGGTCAAACCTGGGCACATGCCCACTTTGTGGTTAGGGATGGACAAGATCCCTTGCCTGATAGTCTACCAAGACCATATGCCAGGAAAAACTGGTTTGCTGTTACCAAAAAGCCAAAATAAAGGATATTCACTGGAATAATATTATAGAAACTTGCAATACCTTGTCCATTATTTAAATTTTTATTATCTGTCTCCAACTAGAATGTAAACTCCATGAGGACAGGGAAGTAGTCCGTTTTGTTCCTCTCTGGAAACCAAATGGAGCCTGATACATAGTAGAAACCCAATAAATATCTGTTACATGAATGGGCCAGGCAAGATCCACATGGCATCTGAAGTCTCATTATGAGACATTAAACGAATAGAG
Source organism: Phoca vitulina (assembly GCF_004348235.1). Classification (NCBI taxonomy): domain Eukaryota; kingdom Metazoa; phylum Chordata; class Mammalia; order Carnivora; family Phocidae; genus Phoca; species Phoca vitulina. The sequence goes on along the minus strand of NW_022589711.1, from coordinate 60,522,125 downwards.
CTGGGTGCTTCCTTAAAACCCAGAGATTTATTAAAACTTATTCTTCTATCAGTTGAATCTCAAAATTGAACATGACTCCTAGAAGGCTCAACAACAGCAAGGAGAAAACTACCCAGCCCTGACTCTAGTCCCTTCAGGGAAATAACACTCACCAATTCTTCATGCTTAGCCAGGCAGTCACCCAGTCAGCTGAATGATAGCAGTTCCCACTAAACATCCTTTTAATTTTAATTAAGTGTCCTTTATTTTTAAATAGCTCAAGAATCTCAACTACCAAATACAATGCTGAATCTCCATTTCATGTATTTATGACTGCTTTAGCTTGTGTCTCAATACCATAGAAGAAAATCTTTTAATTTAAAGGATGACAGGGCGCCTGGGTGGCTCAGATGGTTAAGTGTCTGCCTTCGGCTCAGGTCATGATCCCAGCGTCCTGGGATCGAGTCCCGCATCGGGCTCCCTGCTCCTTGGGAGCCTGCTTCTCCCTCTGCCTCTCTCTCTCTCTCTGTCTCTCATGAATAAATAAATAAAATCTTAAAAAAAATAAAAATAAAAAAATAAAGGATGACACATTTTTTAAATGGAAATTAGGAATTGGGGATTTCTTCCATCTCCTTTTTACCGACCACTTACCCCTTAAAAAGGTCATTTTGGGGTTTTGTCTCATTGCCTCTATCTGAAGCTCTTTGAGTTCAGAGACAATGTCTACCTTATTACCCATTATATTCCAAACACCTAGTACGGTCAGTGCCATGCATAGAGGTGGTACTAAATCAATAGCTGTTGTACTTAATGAATGAATATGTAAATGAATAAATAATGAATGAATAAATAAATAAATAAATGTGCTTTTTCTTTAAATCAATTTCAATTAAATGCAAACCAGTTCTTGAATGCTAACTCTATGTTGGGTGGGGCATTATTGGAAACCCAGAGGGAATGTAATCTTAATGTTCTTATTAAACCCATATAGTTATTTTTCCCCTCAAAGACTCACTCTCAGCAAGATCTACAGTGAGAAAAGAATAGTAAGGAAGAACAGGTTGTCTCATGAAATAATTTAACTTGTTTAGCAACCCCTACACAGCACCATTTGGTAAATGTCCTCATCATGGAAGGAGCACATGAGGATTTTCATGAGCCTAGGCATTTCGCCATCATGGCTCCCTTCCTCCATGAGAATAATTAGAAGTTATACTTTACGACTATACTGGTGTAAAGAATATAAACCAGGCTGGATTCATTATTATATATTCATTATTATTATGTTCATTTTTTTCTTATTATCTTAAATGAATTAAAATGAAAACATTTCTGTGAGCTACTAAAAGTACCATGGGCCCTATAAGGCCCTGTGCCTAGTGGGTAAGTGGGCCGGGCTCTTGGGGCCACTTGTAGGGGACCCTTTCCCCACCAAGCAAGTTCTCCTCTCTCCTTTCCTGATGGGGTGCAGTTTCAAAGCAAGGAGCTGATCCAGGCTTTCTAGGTGGAATTCTAACTCAGGAGACCTCTCTTTTTCTTGTCTGACAAGAGCTAAATGTGAAGGGGGGAAATCCCGATCTGTATTAACCTTCCACTGGGTCTTAATCATGCTGACTCTTACCTTTTCTGTTGCTAAGCTTTGGGAAAATTACGCCTCCCCAACACTATAGAGCCCTCCTCTTGTTTATGTAAAGACCCCAATTAAGCTAGAAATAGAATTTAGCACTGCAAACATTGTTTAAAAAATGTTAAGACATCCAGTCCAGTGCTCCTGTTCATTATTCTCTGCTGAAACCTAATATTAGTAGCAGCATGTACCGAGGACCTGGACCATGAATTAATAATGAAGCACTTGTACTGGAAAATATGTGAGCACCTAGTGACTTTATTGGGCAGGCACCAAAGCGGGGGGGGGTTGGGGGGGAAGGAGTTCACTCTGTCTTGCACAGCACCTTTAGTGATAGTTCTGCAGGATAAAAGTAGTTACCGGTTATTTCTGAGGGATTACCTGCAGGGGAAAAGATAACCGAGCATTCACCTACCACCCACACTCCTCCTTGCTCTGCTGTTATAGACACAGGGGTCCTGAGCATTATTCTGGCTTGAACCATTCCTTCCGTGAAATTTTCACTTTCCTCAAGTGCTTAGTTGTGTCAGGGTTTTCACAGGTACAGTTTCAATGATTTCTTCATCTGCTTTTTTAGTCCACCACAAGAGTAAAAACCCCATAAGGACAAAGAAAGAATTGTACAGAGAGGCGACGCAGGATAGGGGTTGAGGACAAAGGTCTCAGGTTAAATCGGATGTCGGTTGGAATCCTATCTCTATGGACCACCATATAATAATAGCTGCACAATCTTGAGGACATCATTTAACTTTTCTGATCCACAGTTTCTCCTCTATGAAGTGGAGGATAATGGCAATTACCCTTCTGGACTAATGTAAGGATTGGGATGAATGTAGTAGGGCATCTAACACAGTGTAGTTTATAGTGGGCCTTTCATAAATACTAGCTGCTACATGATTACCATTTTCCCCATCACCTTCTATCTCTACCATCTAGCATAGCAATGAGCAGATGCTAATGTTTGTTATATAAATCATGTAACATACTTTACATGTAGTCCTTTGATCCAAGAAGACGGGCTGGGGAAGGCAATTTGTTTTGTTGGGTCTGGTTTTTGACAAAATGAATTTTCACCTGAGTTTCCTCCTTTAGTGCATCATCCCCTACCTCCCAGAGGCATCTTTGAATACCTGATCACAATGTATCAGGGAGGTTTTCCAATAGGTTTTCCATTCCTGACGGATTCTACTTCAAGAGAGTTCAGAACAAATTCTCAGCCAGACGCGATCACAGCACCTATGGTAGCCATCGAGAGAAAAGTAAACCTGAACGAGAAAATATGTTTGTGTACAGAGGTATCAAGCTTTTGGCTCTGTATGTGTTGCTACAACTTTAAGGATTATTTGGTTTATTTCTTGCAAGTCAACTCACTCACCTGTCCCCTAAGACCAGGCTTTTTGTTGCTTCCTGCACATGTAAAAAAATGCCTTTCTACATCTGCAGAGAACAAGCAGTTGTTGTCATCACTATACTTGCCCTGTGAAACCTTAGCAAGGTGATAGAGTTACACAGCCCATTCCTTCAGGAGGAGCACAGCGTTTCAGCTCCATCGTCAGGAGCTGCATCCAGGGGACCTAATAAACTTGGCTTCTGAGTTTTGTGCATTTAGACACGAAATCATTTTTAAAAAGAAAATAAAACCCAAAACAGCTTTTCATAAATAATCTAAAAAAAAAGATTTTTTTTTTAAAGGAAGGGGTTAGAATTCTCTCGGCTGATGAAAACAAATTCATAGGGGAATGTCCAGTTTTTTTTTTTTAAGCTATTACATAACTGTGTAGTATGTGGTACAGGAAATCATTTTGCCCATGCACCTGCACAGAAAAACCCACATCAACAGGTTTGCTTCGGCCATCAATCTGTGGGACCAAGAGCTAAGCCTGAAAGCAGAGGTGAAATAAAATACGAAAATTGCACAGCAGCCGCGGAGGAGTCAGCTATCCAGGGGCCCCTGCTGAAACCCCATCTTTAGGGTAGAGTTTCAGACACATTTTGATGTTTTGGTCACATGACCCAAGCTCCGGAGCCCCATTGGCCTCCACCTTTACAGGCTAAGTAATGATGTAACCAGAGTGTGTGGGAACCAGAACGAAGAGACAGATACAATTTTTCCCAGTCGTTTATTAGACTTGGCTACTAATTCTGCTTGTTCCTGGGTTTGACTGCTGGTTATCAGGAAATTCGAACTACTTAAGGGACATAATGAGTTTATCTAGCCCCAGGGTAGAATTTAGTCACATTCATATAAAATTAAACCACAGTTATGGAGAGGAGTAATTTGTGAAATTCAATTATTTATGTTTGAGTTTGGTAGCAGATAATTTTAATGTATCTATATTTTGTTTTTCCTGTTCTCCTTTTTTTTTTTTTTTTACTAAACATCATTTACATTGCTTACAATATCATTCTTATGTTGCCTTAAAAAGAATCCATCAAAACAAATGTGTTGGTTTATCCATGATTTTCCTTTTTTTTTTTTTTCTTAATCTTACAGAGTTTTCATCTAAACAGAATTAATGTTTTTATACTCATGCAATTTGTCACTATGGCAACTTTGGCCTTTAAAATGCTGACACTATATCAGAGACAACCAAGAGAAGAAATTATCCTTGTTTGACAAGAATAAGCAGAACCAGTTTGGCAAACTTCAGGTATAACCAAACATAGCAGGGCAAGGATGCCTAAGGATAAAAAGCATTTGTTGTTCTACCCATATGACCTCATGCCAAGGAAAAGCAGAGCATATTCAGGTTTCGTGGCAAAAACTGGAGATGTAATGCCAATAGCAAAACTTAAAGGAAGGCTTTTTTTTTCCTTTAAATTTCCTATACCTGTCCCCCGGCCCCCCGAGTCTCCCCTGCCCAACCAAAGAAATCATTTAAGTAATTTCCAACACTCACACTGTATTAGCTTTCTGATCTGTCAGCATGAGGTCGTAAACAATTTTCCAACTTCTCGTTCTGAATCTCTTGAGCACGGTCTTGCAGTTGTACCTCACAAGAGTTTCTCAACAGTTTTACGACAGAAAACGTCATAGGTCTCAAACTGGTGGAATGGCTGGACTTTCTAATGAACTCCCTGCGTGATTTTTTTTTTTAATTAACCGATGTTGTATTTTGGTGGCATTTATACCCATAGAAAGTGTTTCACATTCTCAAAATACTCAATCTAGGTAGCACAGATGTCTTTAGGAGAGAAATCCCTAAAAAACACTTTTTCGTCATTTGTCCTATGTGTGTCATGCTCAACACATATGCAATAGATGTGGGGTCTGGCATCTACTTAAACCTGTTGGGAACTATATCAAACATTAATGGAGACTGGTGCTAGAACTGGTGTAAATGTAGCAAACAACCTGCTGAAAGTACATCCTCACATTTCCATATGTTATGCGGTCAGCAGAGTCATTTAAGAAGTAGGATACTCAGGGAGATGGTGTTCAGGTAGCGAGTGTTTGATTGGTGAGAAGTAAACACACCCTGGATATATTTACTTCGTAACACTAGCGTATATGTCTCTATCCAACTCTGGCCCTTAAGCCTTGACTCAAGAGATAGGTCAAGTTCAAGATATGCAATTTCATTACGAAAAGCTTCTAAAACGTAGATAAAAATGATTTAGTACTTCCAGGTGCACTGTACTTCTTGGCAGAAAAAGTTAATTCCAGGTGTGTAATCTCCTAAAGAAATCTGTTGTCAAAGCCGGATAAAACCATCACATTAGAAAAATAGAAGTTCACCCGTGAACAAAGTACAAGGTATGGCTAGGAAAACCCTCTGCTCCTTGCAGAAATTACAGCATAAAAGTGAAACTCCCTTTTACTTATGTAAACATTGCTTGGTTTTGGGCATCATTTCAAAAGAGGTAGAGCTGAGCATGCACGAGCATATAGAAATATGACATACTCTTGGTGGGAGGTTTGGGGTGGGGCCCTAGTGCCAAGCCAGACTCTAATACACAGACAAAGGAAGAAAGAAGATGCATTTTATAGCTTACAGATTTTTTCTTCATTTTTTTTAAGCAGCGGACCAACCAAATAACTCAATCGACAACAACAAAACTGAGATGTGCCACACAGTGGAAAATGTTATAACAGCTTGAATAACAAGGGGGCCCTGGCAGGGGTGGGAATGCGGGGAGAGGGGGTAGGGACAGAGGTCCCATGTTATGGAATATTTAAACTTCGTAATTCAATGCACATTTATTAATTGGTTTCTTCTTAAGAGGCACTTATTTATGACAGGTTTATGAACAATATAGTATGTACAGAGCCCTGAAGTTTTCCCATGACTTGTTTTTATTTCCATATGTTCAGATGAAATGAACATCACATTTAATAGTAGTACTAGCCGCTCTTGAAGTGTTTCCAGTGCTACATCCCTTGGGAGTTGTTACCACCAGATTAATATCCTGTGGGTCACTTAATTTAAAAAAACCACATTATAGAGGCATTATGTGATTAGATGTACTGCTTTTACAAGCGAATTGGGGTGTGTACTCTGCATCTGGGCCGGTGAGGCTAACTTAGGAAGACCTCCAACCTGGAGTCTCTGAGAGGCCAATGACTGTCCAGACACATGGATGAGCAGAGAAAAACATGTCCTCCATCCACCCTCAGAAACTGCCTTGAAAACAGGATCTAAAAGGAAAGACTCATTGAGTCAGAAACAGGCCTGAACAGCTGGCTGGAACTGGCTGCTTCAGAGAGGGAAGGGAGGTGCTCTCGGTCCCCCATCAGGCCTGCTTGTCACCAAATGCTCACAGTAAAGAGCGAATGGTGCTATTTCCACGTTATGCTCTCAGCACGGAGTCCTACCAATGGTAAAGTATTTTACTTGTGAATTTAAAACGTGCTCCTTATTCTTGAGACATTTTCAAATCTGGGTATTGGGCAGACCACCCAAAACAACAGAAAATGTGCCTTTTGAGTGAACAAGAGGAATTTGCCATTGGCTCCAAGGACAGCCTGGAGTAGGATGCCCAGCATTTCCTGCAGGAGTTTCAAATAGCATCAGGTGCAGAGGCTCCAGGCAACATGGAAGCATCAATCATCATTTATGGTCCACTATGGATTATCTGTAAGGAGATCATTCATTTAGGCTTCCTCCAGGCCAGGCCCAAAGAGGCTTCAGGCTCCCATCAGAAGGGAAAGACTCTGAAAGGCATCCAGGTGGGACACTGTGAGCTGGACAACCTATGTGCGAGGTACATTGTAGGTATTTCTAGTTACATTCACAGTCAAATAAAAACTGTGCTTTCCTTCATTAGCACAAATCTGTAATACTTACTTATCTTTTTAACTGTCCTGGACTTTTACAAATACTGTAGACTGAAATGATTATTTTAAAAATAAAGTCATTTGGGGGAAACTGAGTGGCTCAGTCGGTTAAGCATCTGCCTTCATCTCAGGTCATGATCCCAGGGTCCCAGGATGGAGCCCCACGTGGGGCTCCCTGCTCAGCGGGGAGTCTGCTTCTCCCTCTCCCTCTGCCCTTCCCCCACACACACCACTTGTGCTCTCTCACACGCACAAGCTCTCTATCTATCTCTCTCTCTCAAATAAAATCTTAAAAAAAATAATAAAGTCATTTTGTCCAGTCCTTCAAACTGTCCGATGGGTATGTTTTGGGAAATGTTACAATTTTTATCAAATATAAATTGAACTGATCAATTGTAAAGTTCATTTCACTACGTAGAAGAAGTAGAATTTATTAGGAGTCGAGGCTGTAGAGATGCACTGGACAGCAGAAATGGCGTCCCTATGGGTTTACCAAAGCAGAAAATTCCTGCCAGCCTCCCTGTAAGTACAACTGAGTTCTTAGTTTTTGGAGGAAGGCGAGGTCCTAGAGAAAAGAGGCATCTCCTGTGGTTGCTTTTGAAGCCCTGCTTACAGGTTTAAGCGGTGAGGATCACAAGCCTTTCAGCCTAACCGCAACCATGCAGGTTTGCCCATTACTGTATTTTTTAACCTGAAGCAACAGGAAAAATGTGGAAGTGAGAAAGGGAGTGCTGAAAAGATGAATCATACTCTTCATATTCTGTTCTGCCACTTGCCACATTTCTAAAATACCAAGGTTCCCAATCTCAAGAAGAAGCATGAATTTTTTGCTCTATTCATCTTTAGACAAAGAACTAATAATTCCCAGTGGCTGAATAATGATAAGAAACACTTTCCAGTTTCTTGCCTTTGTATCTTTAAACTGACAACAGGTGGAGATCACTCCCAATTGATACCGACTCAGACACTTGGATCCTGCTCCAAACTGTGCCGCCCGGAGTGGGTCACAGAGCTCCTCAGTGTCTGTTTCCTTATCTGTAAAATGTTCATATTATCTCACTGTTAAATTCACAAGGTTCTGGAGAAAAATTAAGTGAGTGCATGACCATGAAAATAGCTTCAAGAATATGAAGCACCCAACAAATTCAAGGAAAGATGGCAGTTACGAAGATGATGATGACAACGAGAGAGAATGTAGGTGGGAATTGTGTACATTCATGAAATTACATTCAGTGTTTGTCATTGGGAATTTTGATATTTGGGGACATCCAGGACTGGGATAATAATAAAAATTTATGAGTACATGGTGATCCTTGAATGAAATATGTTTTAGATATACAATGTACACTTTTCAAAAGAAAATTAATGACCTGCATATTTCTGTATTTACTAGTGCTACCAAAAGTAACAAGATATTAATGCAAAGTACACAACAGTGTGCACACCTCTGGAAGTTATCTTTCCCTGCTTTGCCTACATGAATCACCTCCTCTTGAACAATTCGTGGGAAAGCTTGGTGACGGTCACCGTTAAACCTTTCGTCTGAGATACTGTCCTGTCCTATTCAAGCGCCGTGGTTTCTGTCAAAGGATGAAATGAACGTGCTCCTCAGTAGCATCCCTCCAGAGATTTTACCTTTGACCCTCTGGGTCTGCCTCAAGTAGCCACTGAGCCATGGAAGGATGAAAAAGAGGAAGAGTAGGTCACTGTGAGAACTAAAAATAGGCACTAAGAAAAGGTCTAGTTTTCCTAGGATAAGACACAGATTTAATTTTGCAAGATCAACTGCTGCCCTATTAAATAAGCCACTGCACTCTAAAATACTTCATCTTTCTAGGTATCTGTACATATCTCTATCCACAGTGCCCTCCCCCCACTGTCTAAGGCAAAGAAAAGCATATTGATTTTCCTGCAAACTTCCATAACTTTCTTTTAAATTGACTAGCTGGAAATCTGCTATCTAAATAGGAAGCTACGTCCTGCTTAGGTAGCTGAAGTTGCCAGCAGAGCTTTAATTGAGAAGACACTGAAGGACAAAAGCACTAATTCAAAGTGAAATGCAGGGGGCGTCGCGTCTTCTTGGGCCCGCTCTGAGAGGACAGCAATTATTTATCCTCCGCCTTATTATTCAGACACACAAAATAAGGCTAAAGCAAGAAGAGCAATGCTCTCCACGGAGAAATGAGAATGACAGCATTCTGGATGGATAGATTTTGATTATCCCTGTTTCCAGATAAGTAAACATCGAACCAGAGTGCATGGATTACTCTGTGACAGGAGGATGGTAGAAAACCTGTGCCCTATTTTCTTGTCAACTTTCAATATCCTGTACTAGGACTTCGAGAACACTTGAAATCCTCTTGCTTTCCTCTTTTTGCCCATTATATTCCTCGTGTCCAGTGGGCATTTTCAACTCTGCCAGCGGAGTCCGTGATTCTGTGCTCCGGATGTCAGGACCCCGCCGACTAGGTTTGCTAATCATCCTAACTCCCCCTGCTGGTGCATTTAACAACCCAAACTCCAAAACACAGTAACTATTAAAATAGTTTCCAAGTTAATCCACATAGTAAAAGAGTAGGTCAAAAGAAGCAAGAAAACTTTAAAAGAAGGTGAATTTTATATGAGGATGTAACTCACTATAATATAAATAAATTGGAGGTTTAATATTATTTCTAAAGCTAGCCTTTGCAATTAGATTTGTAAAATAAAAAATAGATTCATTGGTCTAATTTTCCCCTTATTCTCTTTTTGTTCCCACACCTCTTTTCATTTTTGTGGTTTGTGATATTTCCCTTTGTCTCTAAGCTCTAGACTTCTACTTAATAAGTACCAATAAAGATTGGATGTTATCCTTAAACAGTGGTAGCATTCCCCACCTGCTAATTGCTTTATTTGTACTTACTGTTTCCGTCCTCTCATCAACAGGGGCTTTAGCATAAAGAGCAATGAAGTAGAACGTGATGAGGCAAACAGGAGCCAGCCAAGTGAATGCTTCTGTAATTACACAGTAGCCTGGAGTAGCTCTTCTCAAATCAAATTATGAGCCTGGATTACCTAAAACTTTCAGGACACAGCCTGGGTTTTCATTTGTCTGTAGGTTACTGTCGACAAGCAGCCCTCTTTCCTCTTGCCTATT
>NW_022589711.1:59871183-59907102 GCF_004348235.1 Phoca vitulina | reverse complement strand
TATATATATATATATATATATATATATATATATATATATATATCACATCTTCTTTATCCATATCTGTTGATGAACATCTTGGCTCTTTCCATAGTTTGGCTATTGTGGACATTGCTGCTATAAACATTGGAGTGCACATGCCCCTTTGGATCACTTCATTTGTATCTTTGGGGTAAATACCCAGTTGTGCAATTGCTGGGTCGTAGGGTAGCTCTATTTTCAACTTTTTGAGGAACCTCCATACTGTTTTCCAGAGTGGCTGCACCAGCTTGCATTCCCACCAACAGTGTAGGAGGGTTCCCCTTTCTCCACATCCTCACCAACATCTGTCTTTTCCTGACTTGTTAATTTTAGCCATTCTGACTGGTGTGAGGTGGTATCTCATTGAGGTTTTGATTTGGATTTCCCTGATGCTGAGTGATGTTGAGCACTTTATCATGTGTCTGTTGGCCATTTGGATGTCTTCTTTGCAGAAATGTCTGTTCATGTCTTCTGCCCATTTCTTGATTGGATTATTTGTTCTTTGGGTGTGGAGTTTGATAAGTTCTTTATAGATTTTGGATACTAGCCCTTTATCTGATATGTCATCTGCAAATATCTTCTCCCATTCTGTCAGTTGTCTTTTGGTTTTGTTGACTGTTTCCTTTGCTGTGCGAAAGCTTTTTATCTTGATGAAGTCCCAGTAGTTCATTTTTGCCCTTGCTTCCCTTGCCTTCGGCAATGTTTCTAGGAAGAAGTTGCTGCGGCTGAGGTCGAAGAGGTTGCTGTCTGTGTTCTCCTCAAGGATTTTGATGGATTCCTGTCTTACATTTAGGTCTTTCATCCATTTTGAGTTTATTTTTATGTGTGGTGTAAGGAAATGGTCCAGTTTCATCCTTCTGCATGTGGCTATCCAATTTTCTCAACATCATTTGTTGAAGAGACTGTCTTTTTTTCATTGGACATTCTTTCCTGCTTTGTCGAAGATGAGTTGACCATAGAGTTGAGGGTCCATTTCTGGGCTCTCTATTCTGTTCCATTGACCTATGTGTCTGTTTTTGTGCCAGTACCATACTGTCTTGATGATGACAGCTTTGTAATAGAGCTGGAAGTCCGGAATTGTGATGCCACTGGCTTTGCTTTGCTTTTTCAGCATTCCTCTGGCTATTCGGGGTCTTTTCTGGTTCCATACAAATTTTAGGATTATTTGTTCCATTTCTTTGAAAAAAGTGGATGGTATTTTGATAGGGATTGCATAATGTGTAGATTGCTCTAGGTAGCATAGACATTTTCACAATATTTGTTCTTCCAATCCAGGAGCATGGAACATTTTTCCATTTCTTTTTGTCTTCCTCAATTTCTTTCATGAGTATTCTATAGTTTCCTGAATACAGATTCTTTGCCTCTTTGGTTAGATTAATTCCTAGGTATCTTATGGTTTTGGGTGCAATTGTAAATGGGATCGACTCCTTAATTTCTCTTTCTTCTGTCTTGTTGTTGATGTATATAAATGCAGCTGATTTCTGTGCATTGATTTTATATCCTGCCACTTTACTGAATTCCTGTATGAGTTCTAGCAGTTTTGGGGTGAAGTCTTTTGGGTTTTCCACATAAAGTACATATCATCTGCAAAGAGTGACAGTTTCACTTCTTCTTTGCCAATTCGGATGCCTTTTATTTCTTTCTGTTGTCTGATTGCTGAGGCTAGGACTTCTAGTACTATGTTGAATAGCAGTGGTGATAGTGGACATCCCTGCCGTGTTTCTGACCTTAGGGGGAAAGCTCTCAGTTTTTGCCCATTGAGAATGATATTTGCTGTAGGTTTTTCATAGATGGCTTTTATGATATTGAGGTATGTACCCTCTATCCCTACACTGTGAAGAGTTTCAATCAAGAAAGCATGCTGTACTTTGTCAAATGCTTTTTCTGCATCTATTGAGAGGATCATATGGTTCTTGTTCTTTCTTTTATTAATGTATTGTATCATATTGATTGATTTGCAGATGTTGAACCAACCTTGCAGCCCAGGAATAAATCCCACTTGGTTGTGGTGAATAATCATTTTAATGTACTATTGGATCCGATTGGCTAGTATTTTGGTGAGAATTTTTGCATCCATGTTCATCAAGGATATTGGTCTGTAATTCTCCTTTTCGATGGGGTCTTTGTCTGGTTTTGGGATCAAGGTAATGCTGGCCTCGTAAAATGAGTTTGGAAGTTTTTCTTTCATTTCTATTCTTTGAAACAGCTTCAGAAGAATAGGTATTAATTCTTCTTTAAATGTTTGGTAGAATTCCCCTGGGAAGCCATCTGGCCCTGGGCTCTTGTTTGTTGGGAGATTTTTGATTACTGCTTCAATTTCCTTAGTGGTTATGGGTCTGTTCAGGTTTTCTATTTAGGAAGAGCATTGACTCTTGAGGTTGCTTCCTACTCTCTTTCAAACTGGCTCTGAGGACCAAATGAGGTCCTATCTGTCAAGCACCAGGGCCAGCGCCTGGCCAGCCCTAATGCTTGTACCTTTCTGAATCCTGTGGCCCAGTGGCCTCTGTCAATGCATCCTCCCTGCCATGCATAGCTCCTCCATGCCTCTGTGCCTGCGCACAACCAGGATGTCCTTCTCCTTCTCCACCTGGAGAAAACACCTGCTCCAGGAGACCCAGCCCAGATGTCACGCCATCCCTGATGACATCAGAAAGTCAGTGGCAGGATTCCGTGCCCCCATAGTATTTGTCATACTGTGTTGTGATGATGTGTTTCTTCATCTGTCTCTCCCAACTGTACTGAGAGCTTCTCACTCATCGTCATGCCTTCCTGGTCTCTCCTGATGCCAGCACCTTCCTGAAGACAGGAGTGCTCAGGAAATAGGTATTGATTAGAATGAACAAATAAACAAACAAATAAATGTTTTATGGCCAGAATGGAATAATGTGTGTTGGAAAAAAACGCAAGTAGAAGGAGATAAGATTTCCTATGGATTTGGAAAGAACTTTATTTTAGTGTTCAAATAATCAATATTGTAGTCTACAAATGTGAAACACACTCCACTGAGAATGATACTTTGTTGTTAGGAAAGGGGCACAAGAGGGTAGCTCCACAACATAACTTTCTGAAAAATTTCAAAGAACACCGTGTTGGACAATTTTGCTGAAGAGCCTCTCCCTGATGGTCTGTCCCTTAGTCTCTGCCCTTTTTTGGCCACAAAGTCAAAGGGCTTCTTTATGAACAAAGTGAGATACTTATTTTTGTTTTCTTGATTCTGAAGTGATTTTCTTGAGTCACATGGGAGACAGTCCTCAGGTGTTTAAGAAGTTCCCACTGCATTCCAGAAACAAATCTGGGAACCAAAAACTTAGCCAGATCCCACGTCCAGTGAAAAGTTAAAATCAAATCACGCTAACAATTCCAAAACTAACTAAATCCAAAACTAACTCTAAAAGTAAACAACTCCAGAGGTCAGTGTGCTGGTTATTAGCCAAGATTTCTCAGCTTTCAGCCCACCCTTCTAATCTCTGCTTTGGGGCCTGGGGCCACTCACCTCCTTTGCCAGCTACTCTCTGTCAGGCTCGGCCAATAGAGCAGACTGACCAGAGGCTGTAAGAGGGAGCGGGGGACCTCTGTGTGCCTGAGCACCCTAGCAACTGGTCTGCACCCTGAGAGCAGACTGACCAGAGGCTGTAAGAGGGGAGAGGGGGACCTCTGTGTGCCTGAGTTCCTGTCAGCATCCTCCTAGCAACCAGTCTGCACCCTGAGAGCAACAGCTGATTCCAGTAGCTGCAGTTGGCCATTTTCCCAACACCTCCGTAACCAGCCTCATCACCCCCACCCCCCTGCTTCAAAGATACCAGCACCAAGCTGGCAGCTCCCAGACCAACTTCCAGCTCCTGGGACACCTGTCCTATGAAGCAACACTTCCTCCTCAGAGGGCTAAGCCCAGCTCTGCGGGGCTACCTCCAACCTCCTCCCTTTGCTCCCTCAGCCCTTGGTAGCTGCGTCTTGCAGTTACCATCTCCATGATATCACCTTATCACTTTTTTTCCTCTTAAAATTTCCAATAGCTGGATAACAATTCTTTATACTAAATTCTCTCTGTTAAAATTACTGATGTCGTGTCTCTCTCGTTTGGATCCCCTAGACTAAGTAATTCTAACACTAAATAATTCTGAAAATAAATCTGAAAATGAAATAAGTAAAAATACAGAACAGAAAAAAATTTTAAGTGGCAAAGATGTAAATGAAAAGTAATAATTGAGAATAACCGAAAATAACTCAAAACTAAATCTCTCAAAAACTCTGAAAATAAAAAATTCAGGAAATATAATGCTCAAAAACGCAACAATTGAAAATAACTTAAAACCAAAAAACTAAAAGATAATAAATGAATATAAACAACCCCAAATCTAAAATAACTAAAAATAAATAACTGTGACTATAAGGAACTCTAAAATTAACAAGGGGAAAAAACTCTAAAATAACTAAAAACACTTAATCCTGAAAATAATTCTAAAATAGTTTTAAAACTTCCGGTGAATTTTTAGTAGGCAAATAAGTAACTGTAAAAATAAATAACTCAAAAAACTCCAATAACTAAAAAACAGAATAACTATAAAAGTAAATAACTCAGATATTAATAAGTGTAAAGATAATTTAAAATAATTCTAAAGCTAATTTGGAAATGTATTAACTTAAAGTAACTGTAAATAAGAAACTGAAAATGAATAACTCAAAAACGAAATAACCTTGAAAACAAAATATTTATAAACAAAGTAACTTTAAAGCTATAAAATTAAATAACTAGAAAACTAAAAATAGAAATTAACTAAAAATTAACTAACAAAACGAAAAATAAAAAATAGCTGAAGATAACAAACTAATTTTAAAACCAATAAATCTAAAACGAAATACCTCAGACATTAACTTGGAACCAACCCTCTGAAAGGATACAATCCTGGAACAAAGTAACACAAACACCACAGGAACATTCTTGTGGGGATTCAAGGAGAAGAGCACAGGGCTGCCCCTGTAGAGTTTCGGCTCCTCTGAGGCTCGGATGGGAGATTCTCAACAGATCTCCCCACTCCCACCCGAGGAAAAATTTGGCAATGTCTGAAGGCATTTTTAAAAAGATTGTCATAATTTGGGTGAGCGGGTGGGAAAGGGATTTTACTGGCATCTTGTGGGTGGGAAGAGGCCAGGGATGCTGCCAAATACCCTACAATGCACTAGACAGCTCTCCCCTCCCCAACAAAGAATTATCCAGCCCCCAGAGTCAGAGTGCCAACGTTGGGAAACCTTGGGCAGAGCCCTCCAGGACTGGCCTCCGCTAACCTCTGCAGACGCGCGTAGAGCAGCCCGGGGGGTCCCGGGCGTCTGCAAGTCCCGGCGCAGGCGCAGGCGCGTGTGGAGCCGCCCGGGAGGTGGCGGAGGTCGGCTCCCAGTGCCCAGAGCTCGCGCAGGCGCGTGGGGAGCAGCTCCCAGGTTCGCCGCCGCCGGCCCCGGGAGGATGGGCTTCGCCGGCAGGCCGTGGACCCTTCCTCAGGCTTCTGGAAGGTGGTCCTGGCCCTTCCCCCCGCGCCAGGGTGGCAGATTCGGAGGGTCCGAGGCCCCTTGGCCCCGTTCTATTTAAGTGTGGGCCCGGCCCCCAGCGCCCGCCGCAGCCTGTGCCCGGAACGAAGGCGGCCTGGGGCGGCTCGGCCGAGCCGGGAGCCGCTGCGGTCTGGAACCAGTGTCAGTTCTCTGGGGAAGAGGGTCCTCCGGCATCCTTCCCTCGCCCGCACTGCTTTTGCCCGCAGATTAGTCGTCTCCCCCCCAGGGGCGAGCAAGCCGGTGCACACTGGCTTATTAGTTTTGTTTGTTGTCCTGAAATTCCAAGGAGAGTCAGGGGAGCAATGGCTAACCAATTCGCTCGCTGTTCTTTCCTCTTTCACACTCACAGGTCCTCGTCGCCACCTTCTTTCTTACCCTGGATGCTTTCTCCCGTTTCCAGGACAGATTTGGAGGAACACGTTTCATAACTGTCGTCCAACTGGAAAAGTCCGGATAGCTGTAAGGGAGAGGACAGTGGTGCACCCTCAGAGTTGGCAGTGCCGAGGAGTGCCCGGGCCAGGCGCAACCGGTGATTCCCGCTGGCAGGTTGGGGCCCACCCTAGCTCTCAAACGGGGTCACTCGGGATCCCAGCAGGAGCCCCATATTTATGACCAGAAACCAGTGCATTGCTAAGGAGACAGGGGCCATGCTAGGCTGGGAAGGGTCTGAGGCACTTTGCAGATCCAGTGACCTCAGCTTCCTGGATTAGGCCTGGTCCTCCTGGGTGAGAATCATGAAAAGGGGGGAGAGGGAAAGGGGAGAGAGAGGAAACGGGGAGAGGAAGACGCAGGAGAAGCTGATGAATAGGAATGAGGGAGAAAAATGAAAGAGGTAAGAAGAAAATAAATTACACTCAGAGCACTGCTCTCCTTTTCCATTTCTTCTGCACCTTCAGGCTCCTCAGAGGTTGCCATGGAGATAAACTCTCTGCTGGAGCAGCCTTGGAGAAAGAAAGGGAAGAATTTGGCCTGCTGTGCTGGAGAGGGGATGGCCAGATGTCCCAGGCAATGCCTGTCCCCAAGAACCCATTCTCCCCCATCTCTAACTCCTACTCTCCCAGGACCTGAACTGCCTCACCTGGGGGGAGGTGGAGGTCTGTGATCTCCAGGTTCCCTTTTCCAGCTCAAAATTCTGTAACTGTGACTGAGAAGACATGTCTACATGGTGTTCATAGCTCTATTCCTTGTCCTCCAAGAAAATGGTCTTTTTGTGTTTGATGACCTTCCTGCCCTCCACCCTTCTTCCCTCCCTTCTTTTCCCCTTGCCCTCTTTTCTCTCCCCTGATTACGGCCCATCTCCCATTCCCTTGGTAGCCTCTGTCACCGCTCTCCCCATGGGAAATCAGAGGAGCAAGTACATCCTGCCTCTCTTTCCAGTGAATTGATTCATTAACTGGCCAGTCATGCCAGCAACCTCCACCAGACACTGAGCCCTGCTTTGTGCCTGCTGGGGTGCCAGTTGGTCAAAAGTTAAGCTTCATATAACCCTGTAAGAGCTTTAGCTCCATTATACAGATGAGAAACTGAGATGAGAGAGGAATAATCACTTGACCAAGTTCCGTTGGCTGAGTGGCTGAGCTGCAGCTGAGTAATCAGTCCCGCAGGAATCTGAGTGCAGGACGAAGTTTCTGTTCAGGTGACAATTCAAGGGCAGGGTTGGGGTGAGGCCTTAAAGGGCATAAGCAGGGCATGGAGGGCGAGAACTTTCTGGACACAGGAATCCCAGAGGAGCCTACAGTTGGGGGTGATGGCACAGTAATAGCAGTGAGCTGGAAGCACACATGTGGGAACGCCCGTGACCTGCTGCCCAGAGGCCTCCCAAGCTGCGTTCTGGGGCCGAGGGCTCTCCCCAGAGCAGATCAGTGGGGGCTGTGCCAGGAAAACAGGGAGCAGCCAGGCAGCCCCTTCCCAGAGGCCTCCAGGGACCCCGCCTGATGCTGCAGGGTTGTAAGGCAGCTGGACACAGTGCTCTCAGATTGCAGCAAACCTGGTTTAATTTCCAGTCCCAGGACCTGGTAGGGTGAGGGATGGAGGGCGGAGGAGAAACTGGCTCAGGGAGGTGCCTCCCACTGCCCCCCTCCCGATGGGACTCAGGGACATCCGCAGTAACACCCAGAGACTCGTCTCTAGGGCAGTCATCCAAGACACACCCCCTTACACCGGGGAGCAGACAGTGAGGATGAGGATTGGCAGTCTTGCTGAAAGGCTGTAAGGCAGGAAACGGAGACCTTGCCCTGCAAGGTCAGGCTCCCTGCTCAGCGGGGAGTCTGCCTCTCCCTCGCCCCTCCCCCTCCTTTGCTCTCTCTTTCTCTCTCAAATAAATAAAATCTTTTAAAAAAAGAATAGAACACAATAGAATAAAGCAGAAGAGAACAAAAGAACAGAATAGAACAGATCAGATCAGATGAGGACATCATACTTATAAGGGCACTATTGTTCCATAAACTTGTTTTCATTTTAGAGATGTATTACGTGTGTACACTGTGTTGGAGGTAAAGTCCACCCCCTCCCCATCCCTCACCCCCGACAGCGCTGTGTGAACAGAAGGGCTGCTCCTCCGGGGGCCATGGCCTCAGTGGCCCAGACAAAGCAGGGGAGGGGGGCAGGGGTCCCAGAGCCACCTGCTGGGAGGCCAGGGGTGGGGCCTGGCCCTGAGGCCTCTGGCAGCCATGGAGCACTCAGGGCCCCGGGGCGGCAGGGCTGGGGGGCAGTGCAGGAACTGAGAGACCTGACAGCCAGTTGCGGCCGCTCCGCAGGGAAGTGGCACCGGGGATAAAATGATGACCAGGCACCGGTGGCGGCTTGCCCCTCTCCTGTGGGCCCAGCCGGAGGGGGAGGGGGCCCTCAGCCCGGCACAGGGCTGCCACACAGGTTGGCCACAGGTTGACTGCATTATTTCAAGGTCATCTGGGCCTTTCCCTGCCTTCAGGGAGGATCTGCCTGAGCCTGGGAAGAGAAATGATCTTCCCAGCTCTGACAATACCCAAATGCCACCTCCCTGCTGGGGACTGTCACCACACATGGCCTCCTTCATTCCTGGTACCACAGATGAGGGTGGGGGATGCCTGGGACCCCCCGGGCCCCCAGTTAGCCTAGACCAAAGTTGTCTATATTCCTTAGGGTGCAGCCACAGAGAGATGCCCGTTTTACACCCAACACAGTGTACACACATAATACATCTCTAAAATGAAAACAAGTTTATGCAACAATATTCCCCTTACAGGGTGTGATGTCCTCACCTGATCTGTTCTATTCTATTCTTTTATTCTGTCCTACTTTATTCTGTTGTGTTCTATTCTATTCTATCGCATTCTATTCTGGGAGACAGAGGAGGAGAGGGGCTGTGGAGGTGGTGGGCTCACCCACAATCACCTCATAAGACCCTTGAAGGGACACAAATTGCAGCTGCCCCGGGTGAGCCCTCCTATGTCTCCCCCGAGGGTCCTGGGGCTCTTGGCAGCAGAGACCATACCCTGTTCACCCGGTATCCCCCCTGGCTCCTGGAAGAGACTCCGAATTCGCAGAACCAGCAAACCTTGGAGAAGGGCCGTCAGTCCAAGCTGGAAGTGCAGGGGACGAAAGCGCAGCTCCCAGTCTGAGTCTGCTGCATCTTTGTCATTTGCATATTGAATCCCTTCCTCCTGGATTCACTGGCCATGGGCCCTTGGGGGCCTTAGGGACTAAGTCTTAGGTCCTATAGAGGTGACAGCACTCAGGAGACCCCAGAATCTTGGGCTCAGGGTCTGGCAGATCCCATGAGTGAATAAATGAAAGGCCCATTGTCCAAGGGTAGGAGCAGAGGCTTTGGGGTCAGTGCGACCTGAGCACAGTTCTGAGTTTGTCACGCACTTGCTAGCTGTGTGGTCCTGGGTAAGCCACTTAGCCTCTGGGAGCACCAGTTTGCTTGTCTATAACAATGGGGATATTAATATCTATTGCAGTTTTGATATAAAGATTAGCAAAAGCGCTTATAAAGTAAAATGGTACATCTTAGGAATTTAATAAATAACACCTGTTATTATTGTTAATAGTGATTACAATAATACTAAAGGTTTCAGAACAGCTGTGGGTACTCCAAGTATGCTATTATTACTCACATTTGGGGGAGATTTGTTTGCCATTGTCTTCACCCTCATAAATATCTGGAAGAGGAAACAAATTATAAAGGTAATAAATGGCTGTAAAAGGAAACAGAGCGTGCACGTGCGCGTGCGCGCACACACACACACACACACACACACACACACGAAAAACAAAACCAAACACATAGGTCCTTGAAAAATATTCAATTTGATTACAGCAAAATTTTAAGTGATAGTTGTATTCTTGGAAAATGAGCAGAATGGCTCTGGTACCAGTCAAGGTCTAGTGGTGTGTTGGGAAGGTATACTTTGAGTCTCGGGGGCACTCCCAGTCCATGCACCAGAATAAGCATAAAAATGTTGGTGGAGAAGGATAAGAAGAATGGGAAAGGTGGGCTGTGAAAATTCATGCTAGTAAGAACTGGCGTATATTCTCTTTTCCTTCAGTGGATGATCTTTCTAGCATACATCACATAAATCCTAAATGGTTTTGGGAATTTAGTTTCCAAACTTAGTGTTGGAATTCTGATCTTTCATTTTGGTTTAAAAATTGAATGAAACTTATTAACAAGTGAACCCCTGAGTTTTTATCAGGATACATGTTTTTGGTAAATTACAACCTTTGAAGATAAAATCATGCCTTTCCCGTGCTGTCCACTAGATGGAATAACAGGACCACTGTAGAGCTCACTTGTTCGGAGGCCACCCATTCCTTACCACTCAGATTTCAAATGGGCAAACTATTTTTTTCTTTCAAACTAGACTTTTCTCTATTCCTTACAATATGCAAAACTTTAAAAAACATTTATTATTTTTTGAGAGAGAGAGGGCGTGGGCTCGCGCGCACAAGCCGGGGGAGCGGGGGGTGCAGTGGGGTGGAGACATGCCTTTAAATTATGGGTAAGCCTTTCCTTTCCTTCCCTGGAGGAACAAATGTGGGTAACTAGCTGCTAATGATAATATGCAAACAGCCATCTAGGCACTAGTCTGAAAGCTTCATCTCATTTAATTCTCATTGTGAGGGGTCCCACCACTGCATCCTCATCGTGAGGGGTCCCAACACTCCATCCTCATCGTGAGGGGTCCCAACACTGCATCCACTAGACATACAGGCAAAAAAAAGCAGTTGCCACGCTGGAGGAAGCAATTGATCCTAGTCCTCATGAGGAGCTTAGGCTGTTACCTAACAGCGTCAGAGAGGAATGTGCCTGATGCTCAGGTGACCCACTGGGACATCCCCCAACACCTCCACACCCAGCTGTAACTGTAAATGGGCAAGTAAAAGAAGTAGCCAGACAAGAGTCCGGGACACCCCCTGGGCACACCACCAGCAGAAGATGAGAAGGAGGGGTATCTAGAATGAGTGGGAGAGAGATGGTAACAACGGTACAACCTAAAAACCAATTGCAGCAGCAGGGGGCATAGATTCAAGTTAAGTAGGACTCTTACTATGTCCCCTGGTGGAAACCCCCCCCCTTGGGAACCAAGGCCTCTAGACTCACTGAGACTAACGAACGTTGCAGGGATGGGGAAGACAAATGTCCTATGCAAGTCACTAAAGCATGATAATGAATAAGGTCACAACTCATTCAACCTCTTGCCTCCCAGATTCATATATTCTGCTTACTGAGGGCACAGTACCATGACATGGCATTGGTTTAAGGTATATACTGCATCCTGAAGGCTAGCACCCCACCCCACAGTGCCATGTCTAAACTGTTGCACATCTCGCTTTCAAGAGGCTATTCCATGGCTCTATCAGGCCGGCAGCTTCTAAATGGGGTGGTGTGTGGTAGGACTGTAGGTCAGTCCTGTGGTCATATGCCGACGGCCAAGTCTCTCCATTAAAGCAATGCTTTATGGTTGATCAGATGCTACATGAGTCCTCGAACAGTGGAGGCACTGTGAGCAGGAAAGGCATACATGTCAATCCTGCTCAGAGTGAATTACTGTACTTTCCAGCCTGGAGGGGGTCTGATGACATCGACCGTTCTCCTCAAGGGATACTATCCAACTGGGAGCTCAGCATCCATCTGTACCGGCCAGTTGACTGTCAGCAGTGACAGAAGCTATGTCGGTCTTGACAACAGGAAGCCCATGCTGCTGGGCCTATGCATAGCCTCCCACTCTGCTGTGAAGGTGTCTCTATGAGCCCACTGTGCAGGCACTGGGGTACCAAGGAAAAAGCCAGCTGACACCTGCTGGCCAAGTCATCCAGTTGGTTTAGCTGTTAGGCACCTTTTCTGCAATGGATGTTCTCTGATGGGCGTGAACACAGTACGAAGATCCTCACATTTTGAGCTTAAGTCTCTAGGTCTCTGTGCCTCTTCCCCAGTCAGATCATTGTTATATTTAGATGGTAATTATTATTCTGGAAGGAAGGTGGGGACACATCCTGAGAAGGGCAAGCATTGTCATGTACATCTCATTTGAGGCTTCTGCATAATTTTGGGGGGAGAAGAGTCTCTCTCCCAATAAGGGGGGGTAGGCCACTTACACCAGCCCAGGGGCATTAAGGGCCTAGACCTAGATGTCCTCATCTCAAGCTTTATAGTCCCACATCTTCCCTATCAGGGCATGACCTGCCAGCTCTTCTACTAGCACTAGGAGCCCCAAATGATCAGGCAGCACATTTGCCTAGGCTGAGAATTCATCCTCTCACATAGTGCCATGCTGTAGAAGATGAGGGGCTGAACACTGGCAAGGAAGCCCTCTGAGTCTCACATGAGGCTTTAAATTGGTGGTTAATCTGAGGCTCTCACTTTCTTCACTCTCTTCAGCGAGCGCATCCATGGTGCTTAGCAATAGCCTCCCAATTCTGTGGTCCCGATACTTCATATTTTCCCCAAACTTCTCAAATCCTAGAGACATTGCACCAACTGGTGCATCCCTGTCCCCCTGTGTCTGGCCCCAGGTGTCACCACAGGTGAAGATCTTAGCAACTGAACTGCTACCACAAACCAGGGCCCAGGGCTTTCCACACGCCACCTAACCAGCAGCAATGGAATCCTCATTGCCACTGGCCAGCAAGTGACCTAACAACGCCAGAATCCCATCCTTTCTAGGACCTTTCTTGGTACTGTCTTGGGTCAAGTTTCCCAGAAGCAGGTTGCACAAGCGAGTGGTGGAGAAAGGGCTTTCAGAGGAAACCTGTAAGAGCACTGAGGACAGAAGACAGGGCAGGGAAGAAGTGGGCTCTGCTCAAGTCTAGTGCCAGCCTGATCTCCTGGGAAACCCTGGACCATAGATAGTACCACAGGTGTCCCATTTTGTACCCCGAATCAGTCAGCCATTGGCTGGCTGGCCATAAGCTGCCCTTGAGGGAGGCCATAACCTCTCAGGCATTTCCTGGCTGGACAGCTCTGGTCAGCTGAGGGCACTCCTCCGAAGGGCACAACCGAGAGCTGTTAGCAGCTAACCTCATAGCAGCTGGGCAGTGGGCACACGCACCTGATAAAAACGATGTAGGCAAGGTTTTAGTCTAAAGCCCCTGTGACACTACCGTGTGTGATTTTTTTAATTAAAAAATGAACAGATTTTATTTTTAGAGCAGTTTTAGGTTTACAGAAAAACTGAGCAGAAAATACTGAGTTCCCATATAGCCCCTCTCCATTGGCTCTCTACACAATATCTCCTATTATTAACATCTTGCATTAGTGTGGTACGTTCCTTACAGTGAACCAGTACTGATGCATTATTATTAACTGAAGTCCACAGTTTACATCAGGGTTTACTCTTTGTGTTGGACAGTTCTGTGGATTTTGACAAGTGCACAATGTCCTATATCCACCATTACGATATCATACAGAATAGTTTCACTGCCCTAAAAATCTCTTGTATGCAGTCTGCTCATCCCCTCTTCCCCATATCCCTGGTAACCACTGATCTTTCTACTGTCTCTATAGTTTTGTCTTCTCCAGAGTGTCAAACAGTTGGAATCATGCAGTATGTATTTTCAGACAGAATTCTTTTGTTTAGCAATTTGTCACTTTGGTTTCCTTATGTCTTTTTGTGGCTTGATAGCTCATTTCTTTTTATTCCTGAGTAATATCCCATCGTATGGATATATCATAGTTTGCAATTCATTTGGGTAAATACTAAGGAATATGATTGCTGGTCTGTATGGTAAAACAATTTTTAGCTTTTGTAAGAAACTATCAAACTATACCATTTTGCATGGCCACCAGCAGTGAATGAGAGTTCCTGTTGCTTCCTGTCATCACCAGCATTGGTGCTGTCAGTGTGCTATATACTACTTTTCACAATGTAACTCTTGAGTTTTGCTTCTTGTTTTTGGGTCTTTTTTGCTTTGTTTTGAGGTGTCAGCCAATCTTCTGAAGAGCTGACTGGTTTTTGTGAAACTAACTCGTGAAAAAGTCGTAAGTTCAAATGGACATCAGTTTTTCCCTTGTATCTTTCTGACTTCTGAAACCAGCCTGCTTTCCTAGCACTGAAGTGCATACATGCACGCACCAGATAACACCAGATAACATAAACAGTCTACAGCCAAGTCTAGACTAAGACACACTTAACTAAATGCTATCCATTCTTCTGCTCATCTCACACCTTTGAGTCTGATCACTTTGAATTAGCAGGATAGACAGAAGGAAAAAAAAGAAGGGCACCTGGACAATCCACATCCTTATGCTTTGGGTGAAGGAGTTATAACTCTATCAAATGGCTCATGTCTGTAAGTTTATAGATTATGCCACTGGGTTGACCAATGTATGCCAATGTCTTCAAGCAAAGGGGCTTTTAAAGATCTGTTTAAGAGATTCTTGGCACATGAAAAAAGGCGTTAAAGGCTTCAAGAATAAAATATACTTTAGGACCAGATAAGGTTGATAGGCTCAATTTTCTAATAGTCCTTGAAAATCTGAAGAGTTGCCTGTTAAATAAATAACCTGGAATGGAATTCTCAACACACATTTTACTCATCTGTAGGGCCCCAGCTGAAAGGGGGTCCAATATCAGGGGTCTTCCTTCATTTTGAGCTTTACAAAGTAGAAAAGGAAGCCAGGATGTGACTTGATTAGAGACAATATTGGGGGATAAAGCCAATTATTTAGGAGATAAAAATCTGATTTTATCTTTTCTTAAAAAAGTTTTTTTTACAAGCCATTACAAAATACCCATGGAAAACAAAACATAAAAATTTCACACGTCCTAGAGATTCTGCTATATCCCATAGAGGGATAGGCCTTATCATGCAAAGCAAATTTAGGGACTATATTATAGTCTATGAGCTTTCACCAGCCAAGATTTTTCTCAAGCCTCACTTTTCCTGGTCTGTATTTTCCAAATACAAAATTTTAGAACACACATATATACCCTAATTGAAAATCACTGTTTTATTTTTATTTATTTATTTATTTTAGAGAGGGGAGGGGCAGAGGGAGAGAATCCCAAGCAGACTCCACACCCAGCATGGAGCCCAATGCAGGGCTCGATCTCATAACCCTGAGATTATGACCTGAACCGAAACCAAGAGTCAGAAACTTAACCGACTAAGCCACCCAGGTGCCCTGACAATCACTGCTTTATTAAATGGCATTGCCATTAATATTTGTTGACCAAGACTGCACATCCAATTACTTATTATGTGACCATCTTCCTGTTAATTTGCCATTTCATGCTCATTAGCATCCAAACGTCTAGAAGTCTGACCAAGAAACATAAGTTAGCTTTGCCCCTGAGTGGGGGTGTGGGATCTGTGTATGTTTCTTCAATGACTTTTGTACTTTGTAGACACTCAATAAATGTGTTTTGAACTAAAATTCCTTCCAGAGGCCTTTTCTAAATAAATCGTAGGCCTGAATACATACCTCATGTCCCATCAAATTAATTACATAATAGTCCAAAACCAAAATCTCAAATACTGAATTCCCAAGACTTTGATTATGGGCAGTGGTAAAAGCATAAAGTAGAAGGTCTTTTGGAAAAGGTTATCTCCAATTTAAACAGGCAGGGAAAGACAAGATGACGACAAAAGGAGCACATTTGGAACCCCATAAACCATAATCTATTATGTCATTAAAATATAAAGTAAAAAAACCTTCCACACTTGTTTTTCTTTGTGATCCCATACCAAATTCTGGCCACCAGAAAACTGACCCACGAAGAAGTCAGGGCTGAAGTCTTATGGGGAAGCACCTGGATCAAGTGCTCCTAGCCTTTGCATGGAAAGTTTGGAGAGGAGGTGAAATCCATAAATCTTGGATAGAGCAAGAAATTAAGTTGCCACAAGCTGGTGTCTTTATTCCCAAGCACAGACATTCTGGCAATAATAATAATCTCCACAACCATTTCCTTAAGAGGACAGCTTTTCCAAAGAGGGAGTCACTTTCAATGTGAAACATTTGCCCTTCATTTTAATTCAAGCCTAGTTAAATCTACACAAATGAATAGCAGAAAACTGATATTATATCTTTCTTCTCGCTCACATAATTCAGGAAAGGCTGAGACTAAGGCAATGTCTTCTTCAGCTTCTCAGCAGCTGGTATCACCCATTGGTATCCCACTCTCCCACTGGATCCTACCTTTAATCCCATGTATGCTGGGGACTGGGTCTTCCTTACTGCTGGTAGCTCTTTCCATATTTTCAATCCAGGGTACAAATTCCACTCCAATGTCTTTGCTTTAGAGAAATATACATGAACATTGAACCATAGGAAAGAATGGCACATGCATTCCTCCCTATACCAGGTGGAGTTGTGCTGGCTCACCCAGGTTCTCCTGAAGTCTCAAGGACCTGCTTTATCTTCCTCCTTCACTTTAGTCTAAGACCTGGCCCGGCTCTGTGCATGATATTCAACAAGGAAATGTTCAGTGGACACCATTTGCTGAATTATACAGTTAACATCTAACTGGCTGCAAGTCTTTTTTTTTTTTTTTTCCCTTAAAATTTTATTCTTAGGTAATCTGTACAGCCAATGTGGGGCTTGAACTCACAACCCTGAGGTCAAGAGCTGTGTGTTCTACTGACTGAGCCAGCCAGGCGCCCCTGGGTACAAGTCTTAAAGTGGGAGAGGTGAGGAAGAGGAATGCCCTTTCATCCTCTCATAAGCTGTTTCATTGGCTCACTCTAGCTCCCGCCTTCCCTCTTCCCTGTCCTGAAATGCCAACTATTAATAGTAACTCTTCTGGGTTAGTCTAGCTCAACAAATAAACACTTGCTAGGCGCTGGAGGTCTGAGATGAATGAGATGTGTCCTGAGCTAAACCTCATCACCCCTGACTCTGCTTGCAGAGTAGTTTGCCAGCCTGATGTGATTATTCAATGAGTTCTTTTATTTGTTTATTCACTAAACATTTACTGAGCACCTATGAGTGCCAGGCCCTTGTCTAATATGAGGCCCAAAGGAAGCTAAAACCACTAAGACAACCTTCATGCTCTAGAGGAATTCATGGTCTAGTGGGGAGAAAAATGTAAACACATCATAAAATTATAATATAGCCTGCTATATGCTGTGATAGAGTACTCTGCAGAGTGTGAGTGCCTTGCCCAGAGCGTACAAGGTTATTATGCTCAGCAATCCCAAGGGTTAAAGATGGTATAGGAATGGATTGGGATGATAATCTGGTATGTGTCAGAGCTTTGAAAAATGCTAGACAGACATAAGGTCCTGATATTCCTGATCCTGAAACCTCCTTCCCCCGTTGCCTGATGCTTCTGTGTTCTGTCTGGGAAGTCTCACCTCCTCTCAGGGACCAGCCCAAGGCCCTGCTCTGGTCTGCTGCCTAACATCTGTGTGAAATTGACCCTCTGTTTGCCAGTCTGTGAAAGGAAGGTGCTGGACAATGCCTCTGGGCCTGTCTTTGAGTTCAGTAGGGCTTTTCTTTTTATCTACAAGCTAGGATCTGGTTCTGCTTATTTTTTTGTACTTTTCAATCCAGTGACTCACTTATTTTCTAACTGGATGTTTGCACCTCTTAATCCCCTTCACCTATAATCCCCATTCCCCACCCCCTACACCCTGGCAACCACTAGTTTGTTCTCTATATTTATCAGTTATTTCATTTTTGTTATTTTTGATTGGTTCGTTGGTTTTTTAGATTCCATATGTAAGTGAAATAATGGAATATTTGTCTTTCTTTGACTTATTTCACTCGGCATAATACCCTCTAGGTCCATCCCATGTTGTTGCAAATGGCCAGACTTCATTCTTTTTTATGGCTAAGTAGTATTCCATTGTGTACATATACCACATCTTCTTTATTTACTCATCTATCTATGGACATCTAGATTGCTTTCATATCTTAGCTATTATAAATAATGCTATATTAAACATAAGGGTGCATATATCTTTTTGAATTAGTGTTTTCATTTTCTTTGGGTAAATACCCAGAAGTGGAATTACTGGATAGTATGGCACTTTTATTTTTAGTTTTTTGAGGAATCTCTGTACTGTTTTCCATAATGGCTGCACCAGTTAACATCCCCACTATGCTCAAGGGTTCCCTTTTCTCCACGTTCTCAGCAACATTTGTTATCTCTTGTCTTTTTGATGCTAGCCATTCTGACTGGCGTGAGGTGGTATCTCATTGTGGTATTGACTTGCATTTCCCTGATGATCAGTGATGTTGAGCATCTTTTCATGTGTCTGTTGGCCATCTGTATGTCTTCTTTGGAAAAATGTCTGTTCGGGTCTTCTGTTCATTTTTTAATCAGATTGGGGTTTTTTGGCATTGAGCTGTATGAATTCTTTATATATTTTGGATAGTAATGCTTTATTGGATATATCATTTGCAAATGTTTTCTCCCATTCAATAGGTTGCCTTTTTTGGTTTGCTGATGGCTTCCTTTGCTGTGTAAAACCTTTTTAGTTTGATGTAGTCCCAATAGTTTATATTTTTGCTCTTGCTTCCTTTGCCTGGGGAGACCTGCCCAGAAAAATATTGCTAAGGCTGATTTCCAAGAGATTACTGCCTATGTTATCTTTTAGGAATTTTGTGGTTTTGGGTCTTATACTTAAGTCTTTAATCCACTTTGAATTTATTATGTGTATGGTATAAGAAAGTGGTCCAGTTTCATTCTTTTGCATGTAGCTGTCCAATTTTCCCAACAACATTTATGGAAGGTGCTGTCTTTTCCCCATTATGTATTCTTGCCTCCTTTGTTATAGATTAATTAACTATATAAGCATGGATTTATTTCTGGGCTATCAATCGTGTTCCATTGATCTGTGTCTATTTTGTGCCAGTACCATATTGTTTTGATTACTATAGCTTTGTAGTAAATCTTGAAATCTGGAATTGTGATAGCTCCAACTTTGTTCTTTTTTCTCAATATTGCTTTGGCTATTTGGGGGTCTTTTGTGGTTCAATACAAATTTTAGGATCATTTGTTCTAGTTCTGTGAAAAATGCTATTGATATTTTGATAGGGATTGCATTCAATCTATAGGTTGGTTTGGGTAGTATGGACATTTTAACAATATTTGTTCTTCCAATCCATAAACTTCATATATTTTTCCATTTATTTGTGTCATCTCTGATTTCTTTCATCAATGTCTTATAATTTTCAAAGTACAGGTCTTTCATCTCTGGTTAAATTTATCCCTAGATATTGCATTCTTTTTGATGCAATTGTAAATGGGACTATTTTCTTAATTTTTCTTTTTGCTATCTCATTAGTAGTGTATAGAAACACAACAGATTTCTGTATGTTGATTTTGTATCCTGCAACTTTACTGAATTCATTTATTAGTTCTAATAGTTTTTTTGGGGGGGGGTGGACTCTTTAGAGTTTCCTATATATAGTATCATGTCATCTGCAAATAGTGAAAATTTTACTTCTTGCCTGCCAAATTGAATGCCTTTAATTTCTTTTTCTTGCCTGATGACTAGGAACTCCAGTATTATGTTGATTAAAAGTGGTGAGAGTGGACATCCTTGTCTTTTTCCTGATCTTAGAGGAAAAGCTCTCAGTTTTTCACTGTTGAGTATGAGGTTAACTGTGGGTTTTTCATATATGGCTTTTATTATGTTGAAGTATGTTTCCTCTAAGTATACTTTGTTGAGAGATTTTTATCATAAATGGATGTTGAATATTGTCAAGTGTTTTTTCTGCATCTATTGAGATGACTGTATGATGTTTTGTTTTTTTTTTTAATTTTTTTTTTTTTTTTTTTTAAGATTTTATTTATTTGCGAGAGAGACAATGAGAGACAGAGAGCATGAGAGGGAGGAGGGTCAGAGGGAGAAGCAGACTCCCTGCTGAGCAGGGAGCCTGATGTGGGACTCGATCCCGGGACTCCAGGATCATGTCCTGAGCCGAAGGCAGTCGCTTAACCAACTGAGCCACCCAGGCGCCCCGACTGTATGATGTTTATCCTTCATTTTGTTAATAATGATGTGTCACATTGATTTGCATATATTAAACCATCTTTGTATCCCTGGAATAAATTCCACTTGATTGTGATGAATGACCCTTTTAATGTATTTTTGAATTCAGCTTGCTAATATTTTGTTGAGGATTTTTGCATCTATGCTCATCAGGGATATTGGTTTGTAATTTTCTTTTTTTATAGTATCTTTGGGTTTGGTATCAGAGTAATACTGGCCTCAAAGCATGAATTTGGAAGCATTCCTTCCTCTTCTGTTTTTTGGAATAGTTTGAGAAGAATAGGTGTTAGCTCTTTTTTAAATGTTTGGTAGAATTCACCTGTGAAGCCGTCTGGTCCTGGACTTTTGTTTGTTGGGAGTTTTTTTTGTTTTTTGTTTTTTGTTTTTTAAAGATTTTATTTATTTATTTGATAGAGACACAGCGAGAGAGGGAACACAATCAGGGGGAGTGGGAGAGAGAGAAGCAGGCTTCCCGCTGAGCGGAGAGCTCGATGTGGGGCTCGATCCCAGGATCCTGGGACCATGACCTGAGCCGAAGGCAGACGCTTCACGACTGAGCCACCCAGGCGCCCCTGTTGGGAGTTTTTTTAAGTACTGATTCAATTTTGTTACTAGTAATTGGTCTGTTCAGAAATTCTATTTCTTCCTAATTCAGCCTTGGAAGATAGTATGTTTCTAGGAATTTATCCATTTCTTCTAGGTTGTCCAATTTGTTGGCATATAATTTTTCATAATTTTTATAATCCTTTGTATTTCTCTGATGTCACTTGTAACTTCTCTTTCATTTCTGATTTTATTGGAGTCCTCTCTCTTTTTCTCTTGATGAGCCTAGCTAAAGGTTTATCAGTTTTGTTTAACTTTTCAAAGAGCCAACTCTTAGTTTTACTGATCCTTTCTATTTTTTTAGTCTCTATTTCATTTATTTCCAGTCTGATCTGTATTACCTCCTTCCTTCTACTAACTTTAGGTTTTATTTTATTTTTCTAGTTCGTTTTTTTTTAAGATTTTATTTATTCATTTAGAGAGACAGCACATGCATGCACAAGTGGGAGCAGGAGCAGAGGGGGAGGGAGAGGGACAAGCAGACTCTGTATTGAGTATGGAGCCCCACACAGGGCTCAATCTCATGACCCTGAGATCATGACCTGAGCTGAAACCAAGAGTGGGATGCTTAACCAACTGAGCCACCCAGGTGCCCTCTAGTTCCTTTATGTGTGAGGTTAAATTGTTCATTTGAGATTTTTCTTCTTTCTTGAGGTACATCTGTATCACTATAAACTTCTCTCTTAAAAGAGCTTTAGCTGTGTTGCAAAGATTTTGAACTGTAGTGTTTCCATTTTCATTTGCCTGCAGGTATTTTTTTCATTTTCACTATGATTTCTCCATTGACCCATTGGTTGTTTATAGAAAAATGTTGTTTAGCTTCCATGTTTTTGTGTTTCTTCTAGTTTTTTCCTGAAACTGACTTTTAAAGATTTTTATTTATTATTTATTTATTTATTTTTTGAGAGAGAGTGCATGCACACATGCATGAGCTGGGAGATGGGGAGGCCAGAGAGAGAATCTCAAGCAGGCTCCACATCCATCATAGAGCCCAATGTGGGACTCGATCTCATGACCTCAAGATCATGACCTGAGCCAAAACCAAGAGTTGGACGCTTAACCAACTGAGCCACCCAGGCACCCAATTTTTTTCATTTTTAGGTAATCTCTACACTGCACATGGGGCTCCAACTTACAACCCTGAGATCAAGACTTGCATGCTCCACTGACTAGCCAGCCAGGTGTCCTTCCTGTAACTGATTTTTTTGGAGGGGAGGGGCAGAGGAAGAGGAGAGAGAGAATCCCAAGCAGGCTCCACGCCCAGCATGGAGCCCAACGCAGGGCTCAATCTTACAACCCTGAGATCATGACCTGAGTGAGATTAAGAGTTGGATGCTTAACTGACTAAGCTACCCAGGCACCACTTGAGCTTTTAATTTCATATTGCTGTGGTTGGAAAGATGCTTGATATGATTTCAATCTTCTTAAATTCATTGAGACTTGTTTTTTGGCCTATCATGTGATCTGTTCTGGAGAATATTCTATGTGGGGTTCTGCTTCTTATCTAGATTTTACATTCCTGTCACAACCTAGGGAGCATAGTGCTAAGACTTGAGAAGGGCTTGATAATGTATTTCTGAATTATTAACTGAATAAATGTCATATCCTCATAACAAACACGTGTCTTTTTTTGTGTGAGGCAGAGTAGGGTAGGGTGATTCAGTTAAAATCTAAATCGTCAATTAGGAACAATTTTGGTAAGATGCCCTTTCTTACCAAGGTGATCTATAGATTTTACACAATACCAAGCAAAATCTCAGCAAGCTTTTTTGTAGAAATTGAAAAGCTGATTCCAAAATACATACAGAAATGTTAAGGATGTAGAATAGCCAAAACAACTTTAAAAAGGAAGAACAGAAGATGGAGGTGGAGTTAGAGGACCCTAGGCTCACCTCATCCCACAAATACAGCTAGATAACTGTCAAATCACCCTAAATACTCCAGAAATTGACCTGAAGACTAACAGAACAAACTCCACAACTAAAGGGAGAGAAATGGCTACATCGAAAAAGAAAGTGCAGAGATGTGGCTTAGGGGAGAAACAGATCACAGCTGCTGCAGGGGGAAGGGAGTCGTGATCGAAGAGAAGGGTGTGAGAGAGAGGAGCACAAGGGGAATGCACAAGGAGAACATTTTCCCATAGCCACTGGCTTGGAAAATGAGAGGGGCTGAATTTTCATGAGTTCTTGCAACCAGCAGGGCTTAAAGCCTGGAATTTTAAAGATCAGCAGGCTTGTCTGGGATAGAGCCTGGAGGGCACTGAGCTGCTCCTGGAGAGAAGGCAGGCAAACAACACTGGACCATACAGCATGACAACAATGATCTGAAGAGTGCCTGGGACACACAGTGGGGAGATTATTTGCTCTTCTTAGAGTGTGTTCCTGAGAGGCAACATTCATGGGGATACCTCTCTGGGAACAAAGGAGATAGTTGGTGTCATTTCCCTCCTCTGCTCCTCAGCGTAAACAGAACCACCTGCAGGAAGCAATTCCAACACTGGCTGCCTAACTTGCTTACACCAAGCCCCAACCCCTGCACTCCAGTGGAACTACTCTTCTCAGGCACACTTGCCTCAGTCCCAGCTTGCTGGGCCCCTCTCCCAGAAGACCAGTACAAACCCTTGCCCACACCACGTCTCCCAATCAGAGAGTTTTACAGGGCCTTAGTTCTCGTGGAGGTGGTGACAGGTCTCATTTCACAAGCAGACCAGAGCACACTTAGTTAACACTTGCTACATTCAGGCCAGGGACCAAACACTGCTCACAGCAGGCAAGGAGAGCCTCTGTAGATGACTGGCCTGAAGGATAGAGCAGCCAGAACACAATAGCAGAGTGCATGCAGCACACACTGAAGACACTACCCGAAGCACCAGGCCCAGGGCACTACATGACCTCTTCTTTATAAGGCCATTATTTTCAGAAGCAAAAGATATAACTGGTTTTTCTAACATAGAGAAGAAGACAGAGCACCTAGACAAAATGCCAAGATGGAGGAATTCATCCCAAATGAAAGAACAAGATAAGGCCATGGCCAGAGATCTAAGCTAAACAGATATAGGTAACATGCCTGATAGAAAACTTAAAGAAATGATCATAAGGATACTCACTGGGCTTGAGAAAAGAATAGAAGACATCAGTGAGACCCTTACCACAGAGATGAAAGAGCTAAGAAAGAATCAATCAGAGATGAAGAGTGCAATAAATGAGATTAGAAACATGCTTGATGCAACGAAAGCAGGCTGAAAGAAGCAGAGAAATGAACTAATGAGCTAGAAGACAAACTAATGGAAAGCAAGGAAGATGAACAAATGAGAGGGAAAAAATTATGCAAAATGAGAATAGACTTAGGGAACTTAGTGACTCCATCAAATGTAATAACATTAATATTATAGGAGTCCCAGAAGAAGAAGAGAGAAGAAAGGGGGCAGAAAATTTATTTGAAGAAATAATAGCTGAAAACTTAACCTAATCTGGGGAAGGGAACAGACATCCAGATTGAGGAGACACAGAGAACTCCCATTAAAATCAACAAAAGCAGGCCAACACCAAGACATATGGTAATTAAATTTGCAACATATAGTAATAAAGGAAAAATCTTAAAAGCAGCAAAAGAAGTCATTAATTTATAAGGAAAAACCCATAAGGCTAGCTGGACATTTTTCAACAGAAACTTGACATGCCAGAAGAAAGTGGCATGATATATTCAAAGTGCTAAAAGGGGAAAATCTGCAGCCAAGAATATTCTATCCAGCAAGGCTATTATTCGTAATAGAAGGAGAGATAAAGAGTTTCCTAGACAAACAAAAACTAAAGGAGCTTGTGACCACTAAACCAACCCTGCAAGAAATATTAAAGGGGACCCTTTAAGTGGAAAGGAGAGACAAAAAGTGACAATATAAAGCCAGGAAACACAAAATCAGTAAAAACGAATATTTCTTTTTTTTTTTTTTTAAGATTTTATTTATTTATTTGACAGAGAGAGACACAGCAAGAGAGGGAACACAAGCAGGGCGAGTGGGAGAGGGAGAAGCAGGCTTCCTGCTGAGCAGGGAGCCCGATGCAGGGCTCGATCCCAGGACCCTGGGATCATGACCTGAGCCGAAGGCAGATGCTTAATGACTGAGCCACCCAGGCACCCCAAAATGAATATTTCTGTAAAAATCAGTCAAGGAACTCACACACAAAAAAGGATATAAAATATAATAACATATGCCTAAAACATGGGTAGGAGAGGAGAAAAGAATGGGTTCAAACTTGAACAACCATCAACTTAATATAGACTGCTATTTGCAAAGAGGTTACATACAAACCTAATGGTCACCATATATAAAAAAAACACTAATAAACATGCAAAGAATAAAGAGAAATAAATCCAAATATATCACTAAAGAAAATCAGCAAAACATGAAAGACAGAAAGATATGCAAGCATCAGAGAAAAACTCCAGAAACAACCACAAAACAAGCAATAAAATGGCAATAAATACATATCTATCAATAATTACTGTGAATGTAAATGGACTAAATGCTCCAATCAAAAGACACAGGGTGTCAGAATGGATTAAAAAAAAAAAAAGACCTATCTATATGTTGCCTACAAGAGACTCATTTTAGACCTAAAGACACATGCAGATTGAAAGTGAGGGGTTGGAAAAACATGTATCATGCAAATGAATGTCAAAAGAAATCTGGAGTAGCAACACTTATATTGGACAAACTGTACTTTATTTGTTTTTTAAGTAGGCTCCATGCCCAGTGTGGAGCCCAATGCAGGCCTTGAACTCATGACCCTAAGATCAAGATCTGAGCTGAGATCAAGAGTCAGGTGCTTAACTAAGTGAGCCACCTGGGTGACCTGGACAAACTGGACTTTAAAACAAAGACTGTAACAAGAGACAAAGAGAGGCACTATATAATAATAAAGGGGACAATCGACGAAGAAGATAAAACAATTATAAATATTTATGCACCCAACATGGGAACACCCAAATATATAAAACAACAACAAACATAAAGGAAATAATCAATAATAATGCAACAATAGTAGGAGACATTAACACCCCACTTACATCAATGGACAGATCATTTAAACAGAAAATCAACAAGTAAACAATGGCTTTGAATGACACACTGGACCAGATGGACTTAACAAATATATTCAGAACATTCCATCCTAAAACAGCAGACTATACATTCTTTCTAAGTGCACATAGAACATTCTCCAGAATAGATCACATATTAGGTCACAAACAGGCTTCAACAAATACAAAAAGATTGAAGTCATACCATACACCTTTTCTGATCACAATGCTGTGAACCTAGAAGTCAACCACAGAAAAAATCTGGAAAGACTACAAATACACACAGGTTAAACAACATACCACTAAACAATGAGTAAGTCCACCAGGAAATCAAAGAAGAAATTAAAAAAAGAATATATGGAGACAAATGAAAATGAAAACACAACAGTCCAGCACTTTGGGGTACAGCAAAAGCGGTCCTAAGAGGGAAGTAATAGCAATACAGGCCTACCTCAAGAAGCAAGAAAAATCTCAAATAAACAACCTAATCTTACACCTAAAGGAGCTAGAAAAAGAACAACAAATGAATCCTAAAGCCAGCAGAAAGAAGGAAATAATAAAGATTAGAGCAGAAATAAATAGTATAGAAACTTAAAAAACAGATCAATGAAACCAGGAGCTGGTTCTTTGAAAAAATTAATAAAACTGATAAACCTCTAGCCAGACTTACCAAGAGAAAAGAGAAAGGACCCAAATATATAAAATCACAAATGAAAGAGGAGAAATAACAACCAATACCACAGAATACAAACAATTATAAGAGAATATTATGAAAAACTATATGCCAACAAATTGGACTACCTACAAGAAATGGCTAAATTTCTAGAAACACATAAATGACCAAAAGTGAAATAGGAAGAAATAGAAAACTTGAACAGACCAATAACCAGCAAAGAAATTGAATCAGTAATCAAAAACTCCTAACAAAAAAAGTCCAGGACCAGATAGCTTGACAGCTATCTGTAGAATTCTCCAAACATTTAAAGAAGAGTTAATACAAATTCTTCTCAAACCATTCCAAAAAATAAAAGAGGAAGGAAAGCTTCCCAATTCATTCTATGAGGACAGCATTACCCTGATACTAAAACCAGATAAAGATACCACACACATATACAAAAGAGAACTACAGACCAATATCTCTGATGAGCATAGATGCGAAGATCCTCAACAAAATATTAGCAAACCAAATCTAACAATATATTAAAAGAATCATTCACCATGATAAAGTGGGATTTATTCCTGGGTTGCAAGGGTGGTACAGTATTCACAAGTCAATCAACATGATATATCACCTTAATAAAAGAAAGGATAAGAACCATATGATCAGTCCAATAGATGCAGAAAAAGCATTTGACAAAGTACAACATACATTCATGATAAAAACCCTCAACAAAGCAGGGATAAAGGGAACATACCTCAACATAATAAAGGCCATATGCGGGGCGCCTGGGTGGCTCAGTCGTTAAGCGTCTGCCTTCAGCTCAGCTCATGATCCCAGCTCCTGGGATCGAGCCCCGCATCGAGCCCCGCATCGGGCTCCCTGCTCGGCGGGAAGCCTGCTTCTCCCTCTCCCACTCCCCCTGCTTGTGTTCCCTCTCTCGCTGTGTCTCTCTCTGTCAAATAAATAAATAAAATCCTTTAAATAAATAAAGACCATATGTGAAAAACCCACAGCTAATATCATCCTAAATGGGGAAAAATTGAGAGCTCTTCTTCTACGGTCAGGAACAAGACAGGGATGTCCACTCTCACCACTTTTATTCAAACTAGTACTGGAAGTCCTAGCTACAGCAATCAGACAACAGAAAGAAGTAAAAGTCATCCAAATAGGCAAGAAAGAAGTCAAACTTTCACTATTTATAGATGACATGATACTATATATATAGAAAACATAAAGCTTCCACCAAAAAAATGCTAGAAACTAATAAATGAATTCAGTAAAGTCATAGAATACAAAATCAATGTATGGAAGTCTGTTGCATTTCTTTTTTTTTTTCTTTTTTCTCTCTTTTTTAAAATTTAAATTCAATTAGCCAACACATATTACATCATTAGTTTCAGATGTAATGTTCAACAACTCATCAGTTTCGTATAACACCCAGTGCTCATCACATCATGTGCCTTCCTTAATGCCCATCACCCAATTACCCCACCCCCCAACCCACCTCCTCTTCATCAACCCTCAGTTTGTTTCCCATAGTTAAGAGTCTCTCATGGTTTGTCTCCCTCTCTCATTTCTTCCCATTCAGTTTTCCCTCCTTTCCCTTATGGTCCTCTGCACTGTTTCTTACATTCCACATATGAGTGAAACCATATGATAATTGTCTTTCTCCAGCTACTTATTTCATTTAGCATAATACCCTCAAGTTCCATTACTTCCAAGTAATATTCCAAAATATATATATTCCATAATATGTGTGTGTGTGTATATATATATATATATATATATATATATATATATATATACCATAACTTCTTTATCCTTTCATCTGTTGAAGGACATCTTGGCTCTTTCCACAGTTTGGCTATTGTGGACATTGCTTCTATAAACATTGGGATGCAGGTGCCCTTTGGGTCACTATGTTTGTATCCTTTGGGTAAATACCTAGCAGTGCAATTGCTAGGTCATAGGGTAGCTCTATTTTTAACTTTTTGAGGAACCTCCATACTGTTTTCCAGAGTGGCTGCACCAGCTTGCATTCCCACCAACAGCATAAGAGGGTTCCCCTTTCTCTGCATCCTTACCAACACCTGTTGTTTCCTGATGTTAATTTTAGCCATTCTGACTGGTGTGAGGTGGTATCTCATTGTGGTTTTGATTTGGATTTCCGTGATGCCGAGTTGTTGAGCATTTTTTCATGTGTCTGTTGGCTATTTGGATGTCTCCTTTGGAGAAATGTCTTCTGCCCATTTCTTAACTGGATTTTTTGTTATTTTTGGGTGTTGTGTTAGGTAAGTTCTTTATAGATTTTAGATACTAGCCCCTTGTCAGATATGTCATTTGCAAATATTTTCTCCCATTCCGTAGGTTGCCTTTTAGTTTCATTGACTATTTCCATTGCTGTGCAAAAGCTTTTTATCTTGATGAAGTCCCAATAGTTCATTTTTGCTTTTCTTTCCTTTGCCTTTGGAGACATGTCTAGCAAGAAGTTGCTGTGTGGCATTTCTATACACCAATAATGAAGCAGCAGAAAGAGAAATCAAGGAATCAATGCCATTTACAATTGCACCAAAACCACCAAGAGGTGAAAGACCTATACTCTGAAAACTATAAAACACTGATGAAAGAAATGGAAGATGACACAAATAAATGGAAAGACATTCCATGCTCGTGGATTGGAAGCACAAATATGGTTAAAATGTCCATACTACCCAAAGCAATCTACACACTTAATGCAATCCCTATCAAAATACCACCAGCATTTTTCAGAGCTAGAAAAAACAATTCTAAAATTTTGTATGGAACCACAAAAGATGCTGAATAGCCAAAGCAATCTTGAAAAAGAAAAGCAAAACTGGAGACATCACACTTCCAGACTTCAAGTTGTATTACAAAGCTGTAGTAATCAAAACAATATGGTCCTGGCACAAAAATAGACACATAGATCAATAGAACAAAACAGAAACCCAGAAATGAACACACAAATATATTGTCAATTAATCTTTGACAAAGCAGGTAAGAATATCCAATGAGAAAGACTGTCTCATCACCAAATGGTGTTGGGGAAACTGACAGCAACATGCAAAAGAATGAAACTGGACCACTTTCTTATACCATACACAAAAATAAACTCAAAATGGATTAAGGACTTAAATGTGAGACCTGAAACCATAAAAATCCTAAAAGAGAGCACAGGCAGTAACTTCTTTGACATCAGCCACAGCAACTTCTTTCTACATATGTTCCTTGAAGCAAGGGAAACAAAAGCAAGAATAAACTATGGCGACTACATCAAAATAAAAAGCCTCTACACAGCAAAGGAACAACCAACAAAACTAAAAGGCAACCTATGGAATGGGAGAAAATATTTGTAAATGACACATCTGATAAAGGGTTAATATCCAAAATACATAAAGAACTTCTACAACTGGGCGCCTGGGTGGCTCAGTCGTTAAGCGTCTGCCTTCGGCTCAGGTCATGATCCCAGGGTCCTGGGATCGAGTCCCACATCGGGCTCCCTTCTCGGCAGGAAGCCTGCTTCTCCCTCTCCCACTCCCCCTGCTTGTGTTCCTGCTCTCGCTCTCTCTGTCTGTCAAATAAATAAATAAAATCTTTAAAAAAAAAAAAAAAAAAAGAACTTCTAAAACTGAACACCCAAAAAATAATCAAAAAATGGGCAGAAGACAAGAATAGGCATTTTTTCCAAAGAAGACATCTGATGGCCAACAGACACATGAAAAGATGCTCAACATCACTCATCATCAGGGAAATGCAAATCAAAACTACAGTGAGATACCACCTCACAGCTGTCAGAATGGCTAAAATCAACAACACAATAAACAGCAGGTGTTGACAAGGATGTGGAGAAAAGGGAACCCTCTTGCACTGTTGGTGGGAATGTAAACTGGTGCAGCCATTCTGGAAAACAGTATGAAGGTTCCTCAGAAAATTAAAAATAGAACCACCCTATGACTCACAAATTGCACTACTAGGTATTTACCCAAAGGATACAAAAATACAGATTGGAAGGGGTACATGCACCCCGATGTTTACAGCAGCATTATCAACAATAGTCACACTATGGAGAGAGCCCAGATGTCCATCAACTGATGAATGGATAAAGAGGAGGTAGTATATATACACAATGGAATATTACTCAGCCATAAAAAAGAATAAAATCTTGCCATTTGCAAGGACATGGATGGAGCTAGAGAGTATAATGCTAAGGGAAATAAGTTAATCAGAGAAAGACAAATATAATTTGTCATAGAATTTCACTCATATATGGAATTTCACTCATACGTGGAATTTAAGAAACAAAACAAATGAGCAAAGAGGAAAAAGGTGGGGGCGGGGCAAACCAAGAAACAGACTCTTAACTACAGAGAACAAAGTGATGGTTACCAGAGGGGAAGTGGGGGAAAATGGGTTAAATAGGTGATGGGGATTAAGGAGTGCACTTGTGGTGATGAGCACCAGGTGTTGCATGTAAGTGTTGAATCACTATATTGTACACCTGAAACTAATATTACACTGTATGTTAACTAACTGGAATGTAAATAAAAAATGTTTTAAAAAGGAAGAGCAAAGTTGAAGGATTTTATTTTAAGGCTTATTATAAAGCTACAGTAATCAAGATAGTAAGGTATTGATGTCAGGATAGACAAATAGATCAATGGAACAGAATAGAGCATCCAGAAATTGATGCACTTATATAAATAGTCAATTGGAGAAATGGTAATGGAATAACAGGACACTAATAAACAAAAAACTGAACTTTGATCCACATTTCACACCATATACCAAAACAAGCAAACAAAAATCTCAAAATGGATTAGAGATCTAACTATAAAACTATAGAGAAAATCTTTGTGACTTTAGACAAAGATTTCTTAGGCACACACCAAAAATATAATCCATAATTTTTTTAAAATTTGGATTTCATCAAAATTAAAATCTTCTGTTTTTCAAAAGACACTCTTTTTTAAAAAAAATTAAGTAGGCTCCATGCCCAACATGGGGCTTGAACTCACCAATCCTGAAAGACACTGCGACTGAGCCAGCATGGCTCCCCCAATAGATACTCTTAAGAGTATGAAAAGATAAGCCATACACTGAAAGAAAATATTTGCAAAGCATAAATCTAACAAAGGATTTTTATCTAGGGTATATAAAAATAAACCTCTCAAAACTTAATAATAAGAAAACAATGAGCAAAAGATTTGAATGGACACTTGACCGACGAAAGATATATGGATAGCAAAGAAGCACATGAAAAGATGCTTAACCATTAGTCACTAGGAAAAAGCGAATTAAAACCTCAATAACATACTATTCCACAACTATTATAAGGCTGGCTTAAAAGTAAAAGACTGACAACACCAAGTTTGGGTGAGGAATGTGGAGCCAAGTGAAACTCTCATGCGCTGCTGTGGAAATAAAAATGATATTACCAATTTGGAAAATAGCAGTTTCTTAAAACGGTAAACATGTACCTGCCATATGGCCTAACCATTACACTCTTCGGTGATTACCCATGAGAAACAAAAACACATGTCCACAAGAACACTTACACTTGAACGTTAATAGCAGCATTATTCAAAATAGCCCAAGACAAACAGAGAAAGTCAATTATCATATGGTTTCACTAATTTGTGGAACATAAGGAATAGCATGGAGGACATTAGGAGAAGGAAGGGAAAAATGAAGGGAGGGAAATCGGAAGGAGAGACGAACCATGAGAGACTATGGACTCCGAGAAACAAACTGAGGGTTTCAGAGGGGAGGGGGGTGGGGGGATGGGTTAGCCCGGTGATAGGTATTAAGGAGGGCACATACTGCATGGAGCACTGGGTGTTATACGAAAACAATGAATCATGGATCACTATATCAAAGACTAATGATGTATTGTATGGTGACTAACATAACATAAGAGAATAATAATCCAAGAAAGTGGAAATATTCATTAACAGGTAAATGGATACAGAAATTGGGCTATATTCAAACAATGGAATACTATACCTCACTTAAAAGGAATGTGCTATTCTTACACAAAGCAACATGAATGAATCTCAAGATAATTATGCTGAGTGAGAGAAACCAGACCAAACAAAGTACATGCTGTATGATTCTCTTTATGGAATGATAGAAAATTCAAACTATCTATAGTGACAGAAAGAAGATCCGTGACCACCTGGGAAGCAGTGGGGGATAAGGGAAGGGCAGAAGAAAGATAATACAAAGGAGAATTTGGAAACTTTTGGGGGTGATAGATGTGTTCATTATCTTGATTGTGGTGATGGTTTCACAGGT
This sequence comes from Phoca vitulina, assembly GCF_004348235.1. NCBI lineage: Eukaryota > Metazoa > Chordata > Mammalia > Carnivora > Phocidae > Phoca > Phoca vitulina. The sequence goes on along the minus strand of NW_022589711.1, from coordinate 59,874,458 downwards.
GTATACATGTATCAAAACATCAAATTGCATACTTTAAATATGTGCACTTTACTATGTTAATTATACATAAATAAAGTTGTTTTCAAAATAATAGTTTGGAAACAAATAATGCAATATATGTTAAGAAAGAAAAAAAGAAGAAGAATGTAGCAGGAGGGGAAGAAGGAAGGGGGGGAAATCGGAGGGGGAGAAGAACCATGAGAGACGATGGAATCTGAAAAACAAACTGAGGGTTCTAGAGGGGAGGGGGGTGGGAGGATGGGTTAGCCTGGTGATGGGTATTGAGGAGGGCACGTTCTGCATGGAGCACTGGGTGTTATGCACAAACAATGAATCATGGAACACTATATCTAAAACTAATGATGTAATGTATGGGGATTAACATAACAATAAAAAAATTAAAAAAAAAATAGTTTGGGGTGGCCTGGGTGGCTTAGTTGGTTAAGCATCCGACTCTTGGTTTCGGCTCAGGTCATGATCTCAGGGTCCTGGGACTGAGCCCTGCATCGGGCTCTGTGCCCAGTGCAGAGTCTGCTTATCCCTTTCCTTCTGCTCCTCCTCCTGCTCTCTCTCGCTCTCTCTCTCTCTCTCAAATAAATAAATAAAATCTTTAAAAAAAATCGTTTAAGGCCTCTGTCCAGAAACTTTAATAAGCTAAAATTCATATTCCAAGGCATTAACCCTAACTACCTTAATTCCACAGCTCTAAGGTAGGACCCAGATATCTACATTTGTAACAAGCCCTTCAAGTAATTCTAATGCAGGCTATCCCTAAAACATCCTTTGCGAAACTATGGTAAGGATTTCTAGAACAATCTTGTGATGAGAATGTTGCTTCTGGGGAAAACAAGTAACTTTTTCTACTGGGGTTGTTACATCTTCCTGTGATACGCCTCCAGAGCATTCATGGTCAATTACCTTAACATATATTTAGCACAGTATTAATAGTTCAAGAGTAAATCATAATTTTTCCCCATCTTACCTTTATATAAATTAAAATAAACTATACAATGTAGTTATTATTTCTTGGCAAAGGCCAATAGTTTAAGTAAGGAACTTACATCACTTGGTTGTTGTGACAGAAAACTGATGTGATGGTTTTCCAGTCACAGTCTTAGTTTATCTTTTTCCTCATCTTGTCATGCATACCCACCCTTGCATCCTCCTGTCCAACTAATGGTCAGAGAAGACACAGAAAGAATGTGAAATGGTTGCATTCCTGATAAGTCTCTGAGGACAAAGTTTATCTTTTCATATTTACATAACTTCCCTTACCAAACACACAAATCATTGTCAGTATAAATGATAGGAGATCAATTTTCCATGTGAGACTAGCATTTCTCAGCCCTCACAACATTACCTGAAGGAAATATCTGAATTCAATTGATGCAGCTTGCGGATTTTCCTACCAAATATCCCTGCTGCTATGAGGATCAACTGAGAAAACAAATGTGAAAGGGCAAATGTTTGAGTAGTCAAAGATGTTTGAGTAGTCAAAGATGATTCTTAATTATTAAAAGGAGTATAGCAAGTGATACCTGTGAAAATGGTGCAGAAAAAAAAAAAACCTTAAAAAATTCTCTGCTCCATGAAAACATAGAAAAAAACTGGCAAAAATAGTCAGAAACAATATTTTCAGAACACTAGAAATTAAACAAAGGCTTACAGTAACTAGGAGAACATTTATTCAAGAGAAATGGCTGAATCTTAGTATGAACAGTGAGCTTTGTGGTGTTTTAGCTGTTCTGTTCCCAACCTTGTTGATGGCAGCCTTGGAAATCAACAGCCAGAGATCATGGTGAAAATTAGCAGTCTAGCAGCCATAGGAGGGAGCAGAACAGGGTTAGAGTTCATTCAAAGTCTCATTCCCAGAGAACTATCATTATTTGACTTGTTTGGGGGTTCCTTGGAACACCCTACTTATAAGTCTGTCTTTATTAGACCTATTCACACCTAGCACAGTGTGAAAAACCTTTTCCTCAGGGGCATTTGTAGAAAATTACTAGAGGCAATTGTTTAACTTCTTGGCTGCCCGAGGCACCGGATAACAGCTGGGGCAAAAATAGGCTAATTGAAAGTTTAAAAGGAAAACCTTGGGAATGAGATGTCCATAGTGGCTTTGAAAAGCTCCCAAATATTCCTGAGAATCTAGAAGACCATATACAAATGCCCAAGTCTGTGTGCATGTTCAGGACAAATCTGTGAAGGCCTTATGCTCTCATCTCTGGTGGGGAGATATCTTGGGGCTCTGCACAAACAGGAAGTGAAGGCTAAGGCGGAATTGTCACCTGCTTGGCTGTGTGTTGAAGGTGTGTTGAAAGTGCACCCCAATATCCACACAGAGCTCCTGGCAAGACTGGAAAAATTACTAAACAAACAAACAATAACAAAACAACAAACAATACCAACAAAAACCACTGGAGATGGAGGAGACTCTGATTTCTAAAATCACCACATTATGTTATTAAATGTCCAGTTTTCAACAGAAACATTGTAAGCCATGTAAAGAAACAAGAAAGCATGACCCATACATAGAAAAAAGAAAAAAAAAATCAAGAGAAACTGTCCCCGAAGCCAAGATAATTAGACTTCTTAGACCAAGACTTTTAAAATCAACTATTTAAAAACTGTTCAAAGAATTAAAAGAAACCATAAAAAAGGAACTAAAGGAAAGTATCAGAACATGCTCTCATCAAATTGAGAAAAGAGAGAGAAATTATATTTGAAAGGGCCAATAGAAATTCTGGGTTGAAAAGTAGAATAAACTAGAGTGGCTCAAAGGCAAATTTGAGCAGGCACAAGAAAGAGTCAGGAAACTTAGATATAGGTCAATTGAAACTAACCAGTTTGAGGAAGAGAAAGAAAAAGAATGAACAAGAATTTGCAGAGCCATAAAGACCTGTAGGACTCCATCGAGCGTACCAACATACACAGAATGGGAATTCCAGAAGAAGACAGAAACAAAGGGGCTGAAAGAATACTTAAAGAAATCAGTGGCTGAAGACTTCCTAAATTTGATGAAAAACACTAATCTCCACATCCAAATGATCTATTTACAAACTCCAACAAATATAAATTCAAAGAGGTCTACACCTAGACATATCAATCAAACTGTCAAAACATAAAGAATCTGAAAGCAGCAAGAGAAAAGCAATTTGTCACATGCAAGACATTTTTAAAAAATTTTATCTCTGATCTTTACATATATATATATATATATATATGTTCTTTATATATATATATATATATATATATATATATATATATATATATAT
>NW_022589711.1:59850978-59871173 GCF_004348235.1 Phoca vitulina | reverse complement strand
TTAGAGAGAGAGTGTGTACACACATGCTGGGGGGAGGGTCAGGGGGAAAGGGAGAGAGAATCCCAAGCAGGCTCCATGCCCAGCACAGAGCCTAATGCAGGGATTGATCTCACAACCCTGAGATCATGACCTGAGAGGAAATCAAGAGTTGGACACTTAACCAACTGAGCCACCCAGGCACTCCAAGACATTTTCAATAAGATTAATAGTTGATTTCTTATCAGAAACTATGGAGGCCACAAAACAGTACATGACATATTCAAAATGCTTAAAGAAAATGACTGGCAACCAAGAATTCTATATCTATGGCCAATTGATTTTCAACAAGGGTGCTGTCTTAGTTCAGGCTGCTATAACAAAGTACCACAGACTGGGCAGCTTATATACGACAGAAATCTATTTCTCACAGTTCTGGAGGCTTGGAAGTCTGAGATCACAGTGCCAGCATGGTTGAGTTCTGGTGAGGATCCTCTTCTGGGCTGCAGATTGATGACTTCTCATTATATCCTCACATAGCAGAGAGTAGACAGAGGAAGCAAGTTCTCTCATGGCACTTATAAGGGCATTAATCCTATTCATGATGGCTCAACTCTTATAATTTCATCTACTCCTAATTACCTCCCAAAGTCTTCACTTTCTCATACCATTGGGTAAAGTTCTAACATGAATTTTAGGGGAACACAAACATTGTTATGGCACTTGAGTCCCTAACAAGTGCCAAGACCATTCAGTGGAGAATAGAATAGTCTTTTTAACAAATGGTTCAGGAACAGCAGGGTATATATACACAGGTGGAAAAATAAACTTAGATCCCTAATTCACACCTTATACAAAAATTAACTCAAAATGGATCAAAGAGTTAAAACTAAATTTTTGGAAGGGAACACAGGTGTAAATCTTGGATTAGGCAATGGTTTCTTAGATATGACACCAAAACACAAGCAACTAAAGAAAAAATAGATAAATTAGACTTCATCAAAATTAAAAACTTTTGTGCTTCAAAAGACATCATCAAGAAAATGAAAAGACAGTCCACAGAATGGGAAAAAATACTTGTAAATCATATATTTGATATGAATCTAGTACCCAGAATATATAAATAATTTTTACAACCATAAGAAGGCAAATAACCTAATTAAAAAATGAGCAAAGAATTGTATAGACATCTCTTCAAAGGAAATACACAAATGGCCAATAAGCACATGAAAAGATGCTTAATATCACTAGCATTAGGGAAATGCAAATCAAAACCACAATGAGCTACCACTTCACACCTACTGGGGTGGGAAGAAAGATGAAGATGAAGATTAAGACGAAGACGAAGAAGAAGAAGAAGAAGAAGAAGAAAAGAAGAAGAAGAAGAAGAAGAGGAGGAGGAGGAGAAAAAAGAAGAAGGAGGAGGAGGAGAAGACAACAATCACAAGTGTCAGGGAGGGGAGAAAATGGAACACTTATACACTGCTAGTCCGAACAAGAAATGGTGCTACTTTAACTTTAGAAAACAATTTGGAAGTTCCTCAGAAAATTAACATAGGTTTACCATTTGGCCCAGCAATTATTTATATACATACATATTTTTTCAGAGGTTCACACAAAAACTTGTACACAAGTTCCCATAGCAGCATTATTCACAATACCCCCAAAATGGAAACCACCCAAATATCCAACAACTTATGAATGGATAAACAAATATGCTATATCCATACAATGTACTATATTTTGGCCATGGAAAGGAATGAAGTACTGAGACAAACCACAACATGGATGAACACTGAAAAAATTATGCTGAGTGAAAGAAACTAGACAGAAAGTGCCATATTTTATATGATTCCATTTATGTAAAATGTCCAGAATAAGAAAATCCATAAAGATAGAAAGTAGATTAGTGGTTGCCAGGGGCAGAGGGGAGGAGGGAGAGGACGGGGAACGACTGCTAATGGGTACTGGATTTTTTGTTGGGGAGGGTGATGAAAATGTTCTGGTGATGGCTGCACAACCTTGTGACTAGACTAACACCCATGGAATTGCACACTTTAAGAGAGTGCATTTTATGGCATGTTAATTATATCTCAGCCTTAAAAAAAGCAGTACAGCTTCTGAAAGTAGTATTGGCCACTTAAGTCCCCATTAACATAATCTTGGGTGGCTTTGGGATTTGGGGTTGAGAAAGTTGATCTTGGCATTTAGGTATGTGGGGGAAAACAGTTGAAAGGGACACATCCACACACAACCACAAAAAAAAAACCCACACGACTTAAAGCAAGCACAGGTGCTTCCAGGTACCATGAAAATGGGGCCCACGGTTATTTTCCTGGCAAACCATTTCCTTTACAATATCCCCAATGTGCATACCCACCACAAATTTGGAATCAGTATGACTCTCCAGACTAAAGTTAGCAAGTAACCTTACCTTTGTTATTGTTTTGTTGTTCCAGCAGTAATTTACTTATTTCTGAAAACCAACAATCTCTGATTTCTTTTGAAGCTGCCTGCAAGTTGCAGATAAGAAGATACTATGAGTATCAAATCACCTGGAGCATTAACTGGGCGGGGTTTTTATTCTCTGGGTGACCTCTAGAATAATGAGATAGAAAACACTTGCCAAGTCATGGGAACACAGGAAAGAGTAGCAGACACCCATGGGGAAGACGTGAGCTTTACCTGCAGGATGTATTTCTCGAGTCCATTTCGGTTGGCAATTTCAAACTTTCGGCTGCTCCCCCTTCCAAGCTGGCGAATTGAAAGTGTCATCAACTATTGTAAAGAAAGAAGAAAAATTGCTGTACTACCGTTTTCTGATTTTAAAATTGTCCCTGTCAGCCACTCTGGTTCTTTCTACCCTCGATAGCTCTCTTCTTCCATCTTCCTTCCGTGTGTTTTGTTGTCCTCTGTTAATGGTCCCAGGGAGCATAGAGCACAAGCACAGTGTGGCACAGTGTCATCTGTCCTCTCTCTTTCAGGGGACAACACAGACTGCATCTTTCCGTATGTAGGGCTGGAGCCCTCAACATTTAAGCAAAGAGATCATCTCTCCTTTAACACCTAACTATTTCACAAATCTGTACATAATAGTAACTGAATTAGTATCCATTAAGAAACATAAATAACAAAAGCTACCATAAATAATTAACAACTTTAATCACAAGAGCACAGATGTGTATGTGTGTGCATGTATGCACACATGTGTGCGGTATGTGTGTGTGGTGGTGTGGGGGTGGTCTCATCACCACCTATGAAATAATTCCTACACAGGCTAGAGATGATGTTTGGTGTGGACATGGGTTCCTAGACCTCCAGAGTCTTTGCCAACCCTAGTATGCAAAGATGTGTGGCTGAGAAGGACAAGTAGGAGACGAAATCCAGCCCATGTGCTAATCACCAAATATTTAACCCCTCTGCCTGCAGGGTACTTTCCTAAATCGTTTGTCAGGACAGCTGCCATATGGTCCCTGTTCTCTTCCTAGCACAAAGGCACCTCTATGCCGGCCCTGGCCCGGTCCAGTGACTGATTACAAGCTGACTTTGGAGTTAGAAAGGCCTGGGTGCAGAGTCTAGTTCTGTTGTGTGGCATTTGGCAAGTTAACCTCTCCTCTCTAGGCTTCAGTTTCCTTATCTGTAAAATAAGGATAACTATTTTTCTCTCCCTAGGGCCATGCTGCTTCTCAAGTGCAACAGGACCCTTTACCTTCATAGATTTCTTAAAGCTGTAATGAGGAGCGAGGCCCTGGTCACTGGGCTCCATTCGAATCTTACAGAACACGATTCCCCTTTCAAATAGATAGATTTGCCTTTGGCTGGGCTTAAATCGGATAAAATCCTTCATTTTATAACGATCCTTGTGAACTGTCCAGACGTTGAAAGAGCCATGCATCAACAGCTTGCCCAGTTTCCTGATATCGTCCTTTGGGGAAGATAGACATACATAAAAAGAAGTTGTTACATTACTTGACAGGGAAAGAACTCTTAAGGGTCTGTTTTCAAATTATAAAGTATGCTTATTTGAAGTTGACAATTTAAAAAGTGCCAAACAGGCTCATCTGTCACTAAATCAAAACTATAATTTTGTGAGCTTCACTGAGCATGACACCATTCAGTTATGTAGGTCTGCGCAAGGTAATAAACACAAAGCATGTTAGAAATACTTGAACTAAAGATATTGGTACTCTGATATTTTTGTCTTTGTAATTAATTTTAGCTAGCAGAATTCTATTTCCTCTTCTTGGTTTTTGATACATGACAGTCTACTTTAGAAGGGCAAGAAATTAACATTTAAGTATGTTCAGGAGAGACAGAATTTTTGCTGCATTATGGACCTAATTCCATAATCATCCATGAGCTCTTTCTGCATCCCAACATCTGCTTCGGTTCGGGTATGAGCACCTGAGAACATGAGATTTGTTTTGCAAGCAAAAAGGCTTCATATAACCTAATCTTCATAACATCGTAATGAAAATAACAATGACATTCAACTTCGCATTTCTCAAAGTGGACAGGGCAAAGATAATCCCAAAGGACAAAATTTTTCAGAAAGTCTACTTGGCTTCAGGGCACATTTTATGCCTATCCATCCACCAGCAAACCCATCTTTCGCATATGTCTGGTTAGAAGTCCAAATGGGTGACCCTGCCTTCTCTGAGCTCTCTCCAAAGGGTAGTGGGGTGAGATGAGCTAAGAACGTTGTATTTTATCTGGTATTTTTTGAAAATTAGATCACTTGAAGCAGATAATCAAGAATTTATTTCCCAAAAGGAAAAGGCCAAAAGGAGAAAATTATTTGAACAGGACCAGGACAGAGAAATTTCCCTGAGTTATGTCTAGCTGAAATAAATCTCTACAATTTCTGAGTTAATACTAGAAATATGTACATTATTTATAATTGGGCATTTTAATAATTTATTGCTTATATTGAACAAACTGTGAATATTGTTTTAAAAATAATTTATTGCACTTCTGAAATTCTAAAATAAAAATTTCAAGAGCATAAACTGTACTCATTTCTATGGTGCTTGTGGCATAGTTTCTGTGCTATTTTTCTCTTTATGCTTTGTAAAATTTATATGTGTAAACTGTGGTGAATGAACCTCTCAGTGAGGAATAAAGAGCCCCCAGCCATAACGACTGCTCTCCGAAAAGCACGATACTCCTGCTTTAGTTACACAGGCTCAGCTTGACCGTGCTCTGAGACAGATGGGTGATGGGTTCATGAGGACCCTTGAGAAGTTCTTCACTTTATCCACATCCTTCCAGGAGCTACTCCAGCTCTCAGTGATTGCATTCCCTTTTAAACCCATTCCGTTTCTACTATATAGACATAAATAATGCAGGAAATTTGTTTCGTCAAGGTGACTGGCAAAAGTTGGTGCTTAATGTTTGCCACATAAACTACAATCAGTAGTTTCTATTTTATTTTTTAAAAGATTTATTTATTTGAGAGAGAGAGAGAATGAGTGGGAGGGACAGAGGGAGAGAGAATTTCAAGCAGACTCTGCTCTGAGCACAGAGCACGATGCAGGGCTTGATCCCACGACCCTTAGATCATGACCTGAGCCAAAACTGAGAGTCTGAAGCTTCACCGACTGCATAGTTTTTATTTTAAAATGTACTTGTACTCCACCTCATTTCAAAAATTTGATCTCTCTTATAAAAATATATACATTATAGGCAGACAGAAAATAACCAATGTACTTAGGGTGAAAAAAGATAAAAAAAAATAAGATGAAGAGGTTGCACATAAAACCTCTATAATAAAGCTATGTAAACCTACTGCAGACTAGGCTAGGACCTTCTAGTGGGCCCTACAGAGGGAAACACAGGGAGTCGTATGATACATTATGTTCAAAGACACACCTAAACCAGTTGTTCAGAAAATGTACAGCAATTCCTATTAATAGGACATGAGATAAATTTCTCCCATGGGTCCTGGTCCTCATAAAGAGCCACTGAATCAAATACTGAGCCTGTCCTCAACCACATCCCAGAATAGCTAAACAAATGGATTTTAGGTAAAGCTGTTCCTGACAACACATTTGGTGAATGTGGAGGCATTACTTCAAAGCACAGCTGTTAAAAGCAATTCTAAAAGAAGCCAGAATAGAGAACCCAGAAATGGACCTTCACCTCTGTGGTCAACTAATCTTCGACAAGGCAGGAAAGAATATCCAATGGGAAAAAGACAGACTGTTCAACAAATGGTGCTGGGAAAATTGGACAGCCACTTGCAGAAGAATGAAACTGGACCATTTCCTTACACCATACAAAAAATAGACTCAAAATGGATGAAAGACCTAAATGTGAGACAGTAATCCATCAAAATCCTTGAGGAGAACACAGGCAGCAACCTCTGTGACTTCTTGCAAGACACATCTCCAAAGGCAAGGGAAAAAAGGCAAAAATAAACTATTGGGACTCCATCAAGTTAAAAAACTTTTGCACGGCAAAGGAAACAGTCGACAAAACCAAAAGACAACCACAGAATGGGAGAAGATATTTGTAAATGACACATCAGATAAAGGGCTAGTATCCAAAATCTATAAAGAACTTATCAAACTCAACACCCAAAGAACAAAGAATCCAGTCAAGAAACAGGCAGAAGACACGAACAGACATTTCTCCAAAGAAGACATACAAATGGCCTACAGACACATGAAAAAATGTTCAACATCACTTCTCATCAGGGAACTACAAATCAAAACCTCAATGAGATACCACCTCACACCAGTCAGAATGGCTAAAATTAACAAGTCAAGAAAAGACAGATGTTGGCAAGGATGCGGAGAAAGGGGAACCCTCCTACACTGTTGGTGGGAATGCAAGCTGGTGCAGCCACTCTGGAAAACAGTATGGAGGTTCCTCAAAAAGTTGAAAATAGAGCTACCCTACGACCCAGCAATTGCACAACTGGGTATTTACCCCAAAGATACAAATGTAGGGATCCAAAGGGGCATATGCACTCCAATGTTTATAGCAGCAATGTCCACAATAGCCAAACTATTGAAAGAGCCAAGAAGTTCATCAACAGATGAATGGATAAAGAAGATGTGAGATATATATATACAATGGAATATTATGCAGCTATAAAAAAACCCCAAAATCTTGCCATTTGCAACGACGTGGATGGAACTAGAGGGTATTATGCAAAATAAGTCAATCAGAGAAAGACAGGTATCATATGATCTCACTGATAAGAGGAATTTGAGAAACAAGACAGAGGATCATAGGGGAAGGGAGGGAAAAATGAAACAAGATGAAACCAGAGAGGGAGACAAACCATAAGAGACTCTTAATCTCAGGAAACAAACTGAGGGTTGCTGGAATGGAGGGGGGTGGGAGGGATGGGGTGGCTGGGTGATGGACATTGGGGAGGGTGAGTACTATGGTGAGTGCTGTGAATTGTGTGAGACTGATGAATCACAGACCTGTACCCCTGAAACAAATAATACATTATATGTTAATAAAAATTTTTTTTTTAAAAAAAGAGTCAATGCTCTTCCTGGTCTTACTGTTCCAATCACAGCCTAGAAGGTCCTTTGACTTGTCATTTCTGGAATTCTTCAGCTCATTTCTGGCTTTATCCTTGGCCCATTCACTCCTCCCCACCTACCCTTGGAGGTGAGTCTCTCCCTCCTCTATCTTTTGATTCCTGTTTCTTAAACATCCGTGGGGAAGGAGGAGGTTTGAGACCAGCCAGCTGTGGGGTGGGTATTTACCCCAAAGATATAAATGTAGTGACCCGAAGGGCACCTGCACCCCAGTGTTTATAGTAGCAATGTCCACAATAGCCAAACTATGGAAAAAGTCCAGATGTCCATCGACAGATGAATGGATAAAGAAGATGCAGTATATATATATACACAGTGGAATATTACTCATCCATCAAAAAAAAAAAAAAAAAAGAAATCTTGCTATTTGCAATGATGTGGGTGGAACTAGAGGGTATTATGCTAAGTGAAATAAGTCAGTCAGAAAAAGATAATTATCATATGATCTCACTCATATGTGGAAGTTAAGAAACAAAACAGAGGATCATAGGGGAAGGGAGGGAAAAAGAAAACAAGATGAAAGCAGAGAGGGAGACAAACCACAAAAGACCCTTAACCACAGGAAACAAACTGAGGATTGCTGGAGGGGAGGAGTGTGGGGGGATGTAGTAAATGGGTGATGGACATTTAGGAGGGCATGTGATGTAATGAGCACTGGGTGTTATATAAGACTGATGAATCACTGAACTCTACCTCTGAAACTAAAAATACATTATATGTTAATTAATTGAATTTAAATTGAAAAAATAGGGGACTGCCTAAATAAATAAATAGAATTAAAAATAAAATTAGTGGAGACATAAAATATAGGCATATCATTACATTTTATTAATAAAGGTTGTCTAAAAATAAAAATAAATAAAAATTTTAAAAGAAAAAAATAAAAATAAATAAATAAAAGAAGCCAGAATGATGGGGAAGTGGGGAACAAGTCCCAGTGTGCACTCTCTAATGACCCGTAGAGGGCTGGGTGAGGTTAGTTAAGGTGTCTGCCGAGGCCATGGGCTGCAGAGGAAACTGCCCTGTCTATAGCCCTGCTGAAGAGGCAACCTTAGGAAGTGATGTTGCCTTTATCCCCTCGGCTCTCTCCTCCTCATCCCTCCAGCAGCCATAGCTGTTTGCACCTCAGTAGGCAATTGACCAATGGATACGAATCCAGAGAGGGGCCAGTCCCTCACCACAGAGGCCAATCTGATCCCTGTCTGAACTGAGGCTGTAGGCAGCAGGAGTTGTAGCTGTGAGATGCTTTATAAGAGGGCAGGACGTGGAATAAACAATAAGGTAGCCGAGCAATAAAGAAAGTGAGTCACCAGAAAAGCAGAAACTATGAGGAAGAGGGAAAGACACCGATGGAGGGAAAGAACCAGACAGCAGGTGGTAAGAGAAGACAGCAGGTGTGTGGATGTACCTGGCACATACAGGCAGAACACACAGGTAAAAACCCCCACTCTCTCCCAAGCCAAGGCCCCGGAACTCCTATGGGTCCTGGAATTGTCCCATTCCCACCTCCGTGAGCCTGGCTCTGTCATTGTGCTGGCTCTTCCCAAGGCTCTGTGGTCACCTATTCCAGTAAGCCCATCATTTCTGAAGGTCACTGGAGGGAATTGCTGGGTCTTTTGAGTCCAGCTGCAACAGAAGGGTTGCATGTGACGGGATTGGACATCTCAATACTCAGGGCCCACCTTGCAGTGGCTGAGGGTGTGTGCCCCATGCAGTGCTGATGCAGGGCAGGTGCATGCATATTACCACCAGCCAGGATGCATGCCTGCATGGAGGCAACCCCACCTCCCAAGGGAAAGGGCAGGGGGAGTTCCTCTGAGCAAGACCAAAGATACCTTTGGTCATCTTTAGACTCACCTCCAGGGGTAGGTGGGGAGGAGTGAATGGACCAAGGATATGTATCCTTTCTTTCCAATCAGACTGCAGTTGGTCCCAAGGCCAGAGACCATGTGCATGACTCTTGCAGATATATGTCCCCTAGACACATAGTATTTATTCATTTACTGGCATGAGTGCCTGGGAGGACGAGTCTAAATGCTCAGCACCATGAGGAAACTAATTCAGTAATGCCCCAGTACTAGGTTGAACAGTGTCTCACAAAAAACTCATGTCCACCTGGGACCTCAGAATGTGATCTTATCTGGAAATAAGGTCTTTGCAGATGTAATGAGCTAAAATGAAGTCTTACTGGATTAGGGTGGGTCCGAATCCATGACTGGTGTCCTCATGAGAAGAGAAAACAGAGACACAGACACATACATAGAGAAGCCAGTCATGAAGACAGGCAGAAGTTGGAGTCATGTAGCTGTAAGCCAAGGAACGCCAAGCACTGTGGGCAATGACTAGAAGCCAGGAGAGAAGCAAGGAAGGATACTTTCCTGGAGCCTTCAGAGGATGCAAAGGCCTGATAACACCTTGATTTTGGACTTCTAGCCTCCAGAACTGTGGAGCTTTGTTATGGCAGCTCTAGGAAATGAATATATCTGCAATCAGTTTTTCCACTAGTGATGGCCATCATTGTGTGTGTTGAATCTAATGGATATGAACTCAGAGATACAACACCATTTGGTATTGGCTACCCCAAACAAAAAAGCAAGTGAAAAGTCAGATGGCCTCTTCCATATGGGAAATAATGGCAAAATAAACTAGTAAATGTTACCACTTTTTGTGTGTAGAATTTTGTAGTTAAGAGCTCTGGTTTAAGAATTTCAAATGTGACTACATCAGCCAAATGAAGGATCTGGCTGAGAGAGTGTCTGGTGAAGCTGGCTTCCAGAAAGAGACCACTTTTGGGTGCCCAGCTTTTCATTCCTGGCAGTGACAGCAATGTGGCCGAGCTATATACTTCTTGCACAAAGAAGGAGGGAACATCTGGATAAAGGAATCAGCACAAAGCCAGTCCAGAAACGAAAAGCAGAAACTGTATGACAGAGGAACCCGTAATTATAATCACTAGAAGCAAAAGGGTTCGTTCCTTTCCAAACTGATCAAGTATCCAAATGAGTCAGCTCTGAGGGCCCTTTATTCAGCATCTCCCAGGTGCCAGGCACGATGCAAGGTGCTTTTATTATGACTTAATCCTCATTTACTCCTCACAACCACTCTTGACATAGGTGTCTGGAGCATGGGAAGATGTGTGGGCAATCCCATGGAGTCGTTAAGATTATTTACTCGGCTTTATCTCCGCAGCCAACATTCTGCCCAGGGGAGTGGAGACTGAATCAGAAATAAAATACCTGGCCTTAGCCCATAAAACTTGCAATAAAAATACTTCCTTTATTGAATGACATAAATTTGTTCCAGGAAATAAAAATGTTTCATTCAACCTTTACTATTCAACTTTGGAACTTATTCCTGACCAGCCAGGATTTAAAAGGATCCTACACATATTTCTATTTTTTTTTAAAGATTTTTTTATTCATTTGACAGAGAGACACAGCTGGGGGAACACAAGCTGGGGGAGTGGGAGAGGGAGAAGCAGACCCCGCTGAGCCAAAGGCAGACGCTTAACTGACTGAGCCACCCAGGCGCCCCTACATATCTCTATTTTATGTGTTAGATTGAATAGAGGGGAAACTTTTTTTTTTTTTTTTTGCCAATGGAAGGAAGTAAATGACATCTCAGTGTTCCACAAAACACACTTTCTTAAAACAAAAAAACTTTAAAATTCCTGTGATTGAATTAAATCGAGAACTGAGTGTACACAACAGGACTAAAATGTAAATATCAGGAGGGAATTTTTTTTCTAGTTGTTTTAATTATGCATTCACCCACTCAGGTTCAATGTCTTTCCTTTTCAAAACCAGGTCAATATTGGATGTCAAGTAGAGAAACTAACAGTTAAGTTCTGGGTTCATCCACACACTCAGCATGTGATTTTCAGCACCTTGTGGTAAGGTTCTACAAAGCTGAGTCAAAGAATCTTAGAATCATTACATGTGAGTTAGGAGTAGCTGAGCTGTTAGTAGACTCTAAACAAAATCAGACGAAGAATGCATTGAGAGAATGAAAGGCACTCTGGATAGGGAGTGAAGAGATCCAAGAAGTGGTCCAAGCTGATGCACAATGTGGTCTTGGGTGAGTTAACTCTTCTTTCCGTGGATCTACTCATGAATCAGAAAGGGAAAATTTCACTGCCTGCTCTTCCTTAATTCAATAGGATTATACAAAACTGTCAGGGTAAAGTAGCTAATGTACTAGATGTAAAGCAAGTTAAAATCTTAGTGAAAAAACAACAGAGTTTATGTCAAAGGTGCAATTCTGAGGACATATGGGAGAAAAAAGTTCTTTGCATTTGATGTAAAGAATCTCTACAATTCTATAAGCTGGTTCATCTTATTTGCATGCAAGCTGGCTTGGAATGAAATTAGAGTAGATTGCTATTTACTCACATTTTACTAATTATTTTCTCATAACTTCCTCACCCTCTGATACTTACACTCAGAATAATAACTGGGAGTTTCCTGCTCTGTGAATGGTTTCCGGGACATTCATTTGATTCAGGGAAGTGTATATCTAATAGGGGTCGCTGATGTGTGTTCAGACATAAAAAGAGCAGAAAGATGTCCCAAAATGATTAAATAAATGGCTCCCTTGAGTTTCCTTAAATGAAGAAGGAAAAAATTATTACCAAGAAAATGATCCCCTCCCACGCATACCTTGTGGTTCATGAATACCCTCCTGAATCATTCATCAGTAGTAAGCAGAGAGCACTCTTGAGTCCCAGGGGACTGTAACAGCATCACTACCTGGATCACTGTGGGCCCAGTGGGGCTGCTTCTGAGATGCTAGCCAGAGAAATACCAGGAGGGAGGGAAATAAAAAGATCATGGGGTTTTTTTGCCCCTAATTAATTTACATGGCTTGACTTAGGACCAGAAAAGAAAAGAAAGTCATTTCTTTTGCCCAGACCTCAATGAACAGTATGTTAAAGCCAGGTAAAAATGAAAAGGAAAAAGAGAGAAGGAAAAGTATCTGTCTGAAGTGTAATCCTCAAAATGCTTCATCCCTGTGTGGTAGACAGAATAGCCTTCCAAAGAGGTCCACATCCTAACCCGTGGAATCTGAGAATATGTCAGGTTACATGACAAATGGGAATTAAGGTTGCAGATGGAATTAGGATTGTTCATCAGCTGACTTCGAGATAGGCCGACATCGTGGATGAATGGGTGGGTCCAATGTAATCACAGAGTCCTCAAAAGTGGAAGAGAAGCAGAAGAAAAGGTCAGGATGATGTGAGTCAAGAAGAACTTTGACAATGGAAGGAGAAACCATGAGCCAGGGGATGTGTGGTGCCTTGGTAAGCTGGACAAGGCAAGGAAACAGATTCTCTCCCAGAGCCTCCCAAAAGGAAAGCAGACACCTTGATTTTAGCCTAGTGAGACTGTGTTATATTTCTGACCAGTGGAACTATAATATAATAACATTTGTGCTGCTCTAAGCCACTAAGGTTGTGGTAATTTGTTATGACAAAGATGAAAAACTAATCCACCTGAGTCAAGATCTAGAGCACCTCCCAGTGAAATCCAGCTGAATAGTAATGATGTCCCAGTCCCAAGGAGCTCATCTGGTTCCAGAGGGTGGCCTGCCTAGAATTCCTGGGACTGACCCGCTCAGAGTTTACCCTCATGCCCGTGTTGAGAGGGCTCAACTCCCTAGCACTGCCTCTTCTGGTATTTTTCTTCAACCATTTGGATTACAGCATATACGATATATTCTTGTTGGTCCTCTTCTGAGATCTGTGACATAAAAATGGAGTTAGACTTTCACTTAGGACCCATTTTCAAAGGACTTTGCACAGAGAAAATCTGAGGCAAGAAGGAAAATCTTTTAATCTCTTAACAGTGCCATGAGTCAGAGAATAAATTACTCCTTCAGCACCTTCCTCTGCCCATCTATGTTCTGGCCTCTGAGTTCCTGGTCGTTCCAGAGTGTGGGTCAGTCTCAACATTCAGGACCCCAAGGAATCGAACCCAAGACTCCTGAAAATGCTGAGAGGCTGCCTGGATTCCCACAGCACAGATTTGCTGCACAATTTAGGCTACTTTCCTCAGAGTCATATTCCTTCACCATGGGTCACCTCTCTACCTTTGCCACAGCATCTCCTACCTTTGTAATATTGTGCCTGCCCTTTGCTGAACTGTTCCCACACTTGCTACGGCCCGTACCGGACATCCAGTGACTGCTGCCAGGTCCACAGCCAACTCACAAGACTTGATCAAATCCTCCATCATGGCCAAAGCTTGCTGTAGTTCAGCTGAGAATGCGGAATCCTTGGTCCTCTTTGGCCCATTCTGTGGAAACCAAATGCCTTGTTGGAAATCAAAAGGTAAACCATCTAACCAAGTGAACCAGGGAAACAGGACAGAAATAAGGAGCCATGGATCCAGCCAGCACAGAGACGGAGAAGGTGGATACATGGATCTCTTGCCCTGCTCCCAAAGAATGGTGGCTAAAGATACTTGCTGGTTTACATATATGATATACACACTAGCAAAATCATCGACCACACCTTCTGTACATGGCACTCATGAAGAACGGAGTTCATAAAATCATGGACATCATGCCGCATAAGAAACATACTGACCTTCTTTAAAGCATGGAAAACCCAGACCCTTTAAATAGGCTGCTCTTCCTTTTTACACCCCTAGCCCAGGAGCCTATTGAAAAGTAATATCTGAGTATCATATTCCTGAATGTAATGTGAAAGTCCTATTCTTATGAGTAAAATTATACTTAAAACCATCTCAGGGAGGATATTTGTAATCTCCTATAGAAGCAGAGAATGAGCTTCCATGTGGAGGTTTACTCATGATTTACATGTAAATGCCTGTTGAATTTGCCACCTCGAATCCCCACACCCCGCCCCAGCTCTGCCCTTCCTCCCTCTTCTCCTTCCCCAGTCTTTCTCACATTCTATCACCATTAAAGACACCAAAGAGATAAGCCAACAAGGGCTGCACCTCCCAGACAGGAAGACTCAGCACTGAGGGCAAACACTATAACTGCTAATTCAAGAGACCAATGTTCCAATTACTACTACTGAGACACTTAGGACATAATAGGGATGATTGTTCCAGTGTGCAAGTCTTTTGCTTACAGTTCCAGTATTTTATTCCCCTGCTACCTACGTGGCATATTTATCTGTTCTATGGTAAATACCAACAAAAAAATTTTGGTTTCTTCCTTTTTTTTTCTTTTTAACATATCAATCTCTATAACAAAAAACAGACAGCTCTTTGCCGCCCCTCCCCTCCCTGTATAGTCCCATCTCTTTTTGTCCTCTACGTGTGATGTAAGCAAAAGTTTGTGTATTCCCCTGATCTCTGCCTAAGCACTGAGGATTAGCTTCTTTGGATCAGAGATATGAGTGACAGGGCCGATGAATGGGAGGGAACACGCTGCTTCCACTCAACAATCTGCCATGGATTCTTACCCTCTCACTCATATAAACATGCTCCAGGCGCTGGGAGAAGACAACAGACTCTCACCTGAGTTTTTTGTAATATATCAATAAAGGATTACATTCTTACACCTGGGGTCTTCCTCTTTACCCAACGCTTAAAACGCAACTTCCTTTTAGAGACTCAACTGTTCCAAATCCCTCTCCTTCCCACTAACCCTCCTCCCATAAACATAGCAGGTAGCTACTTTTACATTGTGTAATGCAGGGCTCAGAAACATCCTTACAAACATTATTAAACTAACTCAGCCTAGCTCCCCTTGCTCCAGGCTATATTACCTGTGTCTTGAGCTTCTCTTAATTTCAAGGAGTCCCTACCATATATACTGAGCAGAGAAGGACTGCTCCTCATGTTTTTCTTGTTAAAATTAGAATAGTCTATAGAAAATTTAAAAGAAACCCCACTCCTAAGTCACAGATTTCTTCCCAGTATGGTATGGTCACCATTTCTTCTGAGGGAACCTTGGCTGTCTTAGAATTCACACCCACAAACACACTTAGAGGTGAACAGGGCATAATGTATGCAAATTAGATATACTACAAAGCACAAACAAGTAAATATAAATCATACATAATCCTACCCTGCAGGAAAACCACAGCAGAGATTTTATCATATTTACTTCCAGTCTTTTATGTAAGCATTTTACACATTCACTTAATTTTGTATTCCTGTTAAAACATTTTTATGTGGAGGAAAATAAATATATTACTAGTTATCCTGTTACAAAACCTCACTTTGAAATTGCCTTTAATTTTTTTGTTTTTTCTGTGACTACAAATTATAAGATACATGCTATTTTAGAAAATTTAAATAATAAAGATCATAAACAAGAAAAACAAAATTGCTATAAATCTGCCCACCCATAGACAAACACCATCAACAGTTAGTTATATAAAACAATATTTAATATACAGTACCTTAGCCAAACCTCCTTCTTGGTCACCGGAGTCTATCCCCAAATCCTCAGGAGACTCAAAATCCAGCAGACCCTGCATTAACCCAGAAGTCTTATTGGAAATCAAAAAGTAGAATGCCAACAAAATCTACTGTGCTATCTCCAGCCAATGCTAAATTAACAGAGGTTGTACTTTCCACAAACAGAATTATATAGGACACACTGTTTTGTAGCCTGTTTTTCCTCACTCAACAATGCATCATGAACATTTTTCCATGACATTATGTTTTAAAACAAGTTTTTTAATTGTAGCAGTGTTGCATCCTGTAGATAAATCATAATTCATTAATCCCCCCTACTTTTAAACATTTAGGTTCAATAATTTTTTACAATAATAATAATGATCTTTGTGCTTTTTTCCTAAGGATAAGTTCCTAGAAGTAAAATTGTCAATGTTAAAAGTTCTTTTTTTTTTTTTTAAAGATTTTATTTATTTGTGGGGGGGGAAGCAGAGGGAGAGGGACAAGTAGACTCTGTGCTGAGCATGGAGCCCAATGTGGGGCTTGATCTCAAGACCCTAAGATCATGACCTGAGCTGAAATCGAGAGTTGGATGCTTAACCAACTGAGCCACACAGGCGCCCCAATGTTAAAAATTCTGATGCATACTTCCAAGTTCTTTACAGAAGGACTATGTTCCCACCAGTCATATATGAAAGTTTATTTCACCAGCCCCCACCCTACATGGAGTATTAACATTTAATCAAAAAGTTTTGCCAATTCAATCAACAGAGAAATCCTACCTCACTGTTGTTTTAATTTGAATTTCTCAAATAACTGGTGAGGTAGAACTTTCAAAACAAAAATGTTTGCTATTAACATTTATTCTTTTGTAAACTGCCTATGTCCTCCATTTATTTTTTAATTATTTTCTTTTTTATTTCAACTTTGAGGTATAATTGGCATATAAAATTGTTAGGTATTCAAAATGTATATGGTGATGATTTGATATATGTATATATTGTAAAAGGATTTCTTCCATCTAGTTAATTAACACATCATTACTTCACATATTTATCTTTTTTTTTGTCAAGAACATTTAAGTCCCACTCTTAGAAAATTTCAATTATATTATATACACTGTTATCGACAGTCACCATGTTTTACATCAGATCCTCACACCTTATTCATCTTGTAAACTGAAAGTTTATATCCTTTTACCAACCTCTCCCTATTAATTCTTTTTTCTAATAGTAGTCTTTCATTTTTTTAAAAGAAGAAAAATGAATATCACTCCTATGACATGAGTCGCATTACACAGGAAATCAGCATAACCACCTATTCTAGAACATCCTTCTTATAATAAGCAAAATTTATGATAAACAAATAATGCACCATTTTCCAAATCACATCTTAAAATCCAGGTAAGAAAAATTCTCTACATTAAATTTGATAGTTTTGGGGTGCCTTCGGCTCAGGTCATGTTAAGTGTCTGCCTTCAGCTCAGGTCATGACCCCAGGGTCCTGGGATCGAGCCCCACATCGGGCTCCCTGCTCAGCGGGGAGTCTGCTTCTCCCTCTGCCCCTCCCCCTGCTTGGCTCTCTCTCTCTCTAATAAATAAATAAAATCTTAAAAAAATAAATAAATTTGATAGTTTCCATACATCACTTAGCCTCTTTGACATAAATCATGACCTCAATAAAAGTGAATTCATGTTTCCCTAAATGCATCTATTTCTAATATATGCTAATAAATAATACATTGTTTAATCAGCTTGCCATGACTCATTAGACATTATGTACATTATGTATTCAAAAAACTCTGTCACAACTGTTAATTTTCATAATATCTCAGAAAAGGTATGAAGCATTTCATAGGTATCATTTCTTTTTGTTTTGTTTTTTAAAATTATTAACTTCTATGAGCTCATTATTAAGATCTGTCCCATATCTTGCTAATATTATATTTCACCCAATTTTTCATGTGTCTGTTTTTAATGGCATAATCTATCATTCCCTTCCCTTTCTTTTGTACTCGGAAAAAGCCTTCTCACACCAGGATTCCACGACCCTTTCTAAGCCATGAGGCCATCAGTCAGACAGCCATGCTCCCAAAGAAGCTGATGGTAGGCCCTGCAGAATGAGCTCTGTCCCTCAGGGTGGAGAACACTACAAAGTTCTTCCTTTCTTCACAGGCGTGCCAGTGGTTTGGACTTGTTTTTCCAGCATGCAGCAAGCTTAGCTATGGGAAAAACTGGTTTGCCCTGAATAGCCTCTCATTGTTTCACACAGATCCCCGAGGAATATTTTATAGTGATTCTGTCTCGTTTCCTGAGTGACATGAAACTAACAAAATCCTCTAATTACTTTTAACATGTGTTACCTCGTTTATGCTCCCAAAAAGCGTACCAGGAAAGGACTAGTACTACCTTCACTTCACAGCTGAGGCACCTGGGGCAGAGAGAGGTTAAGTAATTTGCCTGAGTTCATGCAGTCTGGAAGCGGCAGAGCTGGATCCACACCCCGGATGGCTAACTCCTCGGGCTGGGTTTCTAATCACTGCGCCCTGTAGCCCCTCTGCGTATGCTACAGAACTTCGCTCTTGCGGCAACATCGCTTCTGTGGGAAAACTCGGGCATTTCAGTACCCGACGGACCCAGACCGAGGTGGTGAAGACCCCCACTCATCCTGCTCCTTGCTCACTGGGTAGGACTCATCCAGCTCGGATGACAGTAAAGGTGGGTTGGTCAGAGGAGTGTGAGGGTCTACGTGAGCACTGTATGGAAACACACTCACAGATGCCCCTGGTGGAGGGAAGCAGTGGGGGCTCATCCCCGTTCCCACACTGCTGTGGCATCTCTATGGATAAAACAACGGAAGCTTCCTGGGGGTCAGCCCTGAGCGAGTTCTCTACAGGCATTACCCACTGGCTCCTCACAGCAATCCTCTGGAGGAGGTTCTAGTATCCCCAGCCGACACGTGAGAAAACCAAGGCCTAAAACGTCCAGGAATGCCGCACGTGGTGATGGCACGGCCGGTCCGGCTGAGGCTGGGACTACTGAGGCAAAGCGGAAAGGGGCAGCTTTTTCTGAGGGCAGAGTGTTAGGCAATGAGCTTAAGCTCCCCGAGCCTCAGTTTCTTCACACTCCAGAGTCTTTCTGGTGCGTCTGATCGTGGGGATTAAATAAGAAATACATATGGGAAGGTCCCCAGTAAACAGCAGGTGCTTGTGTTTTTTGTTTTTCATTTTTGTTGTTGTTGTTGTTGTTGTTTTGAGAGATAGTAGCCACTGGGCAACAGCTGCTTATAAAGGTTAACTCAAAACACAATTTGGAGAAGGGGCCCAAACCTTTCCCTCAGCTCACAGGCGGGGAGGCAGCCTGACAGAGCCTTGTCTCCTGTTTGGGGTGTCTGGGAGTGCTGTCCTGGAGGTGTGCTGTCGGCAGACAGAGAACGAACCACCGAGGGGTTCAGCAGAGCAAAATTCCCTCTATTATGCTGCTCTTGAGAAAGATCCTTAATCGAGGGATGGAGGTAGATGTTGTAAAAGGAGAAAAGACTCCAGTTTTGCCTTCTCCCTTCCATTGTTTTAATGCACAGAAAATCGTGACTTTGGGGAACATCACACCTCTTTTCTGAAGCTCCTTGCCTCATCTGTAAAATGGAGCAGATGATATCTTACCTGTAGATACCTTATATGAGAGGACAGGCTCTGGCTGCCTCCCTGCCCTCTCAGTTGCCAGCAATGTGGTGGCGTTCCCCTTTCTCCCTTTGCTCCCCAGGACCTCTCCTGCCCCAAACCAGCCTCCTGAGAGATTCATGCCCTAGGCCGCATGTTGGACCAGCCAGGCTTCCAGGTCCCTTTCAACTCTCTGATTCTTTGGTCCTTCTCCTCACTGAGGTACGCTGCTTTGGACTTGGAGGACAGAAAAAGCCTAAAGGAGAGACATATCTTCTTCCCCTTTGAAGAGACGAAGTCACAGCTCTGCATGCCTAAGGAAAATAGCATCATAGCACACGCGTGTTTTCCCAGCACAGGAAAGCACTGTCTCATCGACTTTACCTTCAACAGCATCTGGTATTTTATAAGTCTCTGGCTTGGTCCTCGGAGATACTTAAAAAGAGGGAGATTGTGATCCAGTTGGCGCTGGCATACCTTTAAAAGCCAGACAGAAACAAATGTAAAACAAAACCAACAACACACGGAGAGAACAAAGAGGCAGCACTTGAATACAAGAAATGAAACAGGCTTTTGGGCGGGGGGGGGGGGGGGGGGGGGGGGGGGAGGGGGGGGGGGGGG